>NC_136422.1:176419197-177024197 GCF_052625555.1 Lactuca saligna | reverse complement strand
GGTGATACTGCATGTTTATCTGTATATGATATTATCTGTTATATGTCTACATATGGTGTGGGTTAGTGTAGCACCTGGTTCTTGGTACGTATTATGTTATTAAATCTTTAATTATTTTGCATTTTTGGTCTTGGACTCGGCGAGTTGAAGGACCAACTCGCCGAGTAGGAGCCAGATGAAGCGCGAAGTTTAAGTCATGGACTCGCCGAGTCGGGTCCTGGACTCGGCGAGTAGCTGCTGTCTAGACTAAAACCCTAATCTAGGGGTTTGCACCCTATTTAAACAACCTTATGCAACCTCCATTCCCCCTTTATGCTCCCAAACACTTCTCATCGAAACCCTAGCCGTTTGTGCTTTGATGAGGCCATTTTTGGTGTTCTTGTGTGATAGTAAAGCTTGGAAGGAAGAAAGGAGCTTGGAACTTGAGTTGGGGACAGTAGATTCAGGGAGTTTACTTCATCTTCAGCAACTTCAAGGTATAATGCCTCTGTCTTGGCTCATCTATGTGTTTATTCATCTTTAGCTTGGAATTTCTTTGGATTGCTAAGTCATATTTCGATATTGGGAGTGTGGAGTGGGTTTTGACTTCAGATCTAGGCCTTAAGAGGGCTTTCATGGCATAAAGGTGCCAACTTTAGGGCCATGAAAGCCCCATGCACATTGTAGGACACCTTATGTGGATTTTTGAGCTAAAACCCCCATGCATGTGCATCAAGTTTGGAACTTTACGTATGAAGTGGGAATTAGGAGGCCAGATCTATGGTTTTGGTGTGTTAGATCTCATTTAAATCAACTGTATGGAATTGGTCAAGACTGGACTCGGCGAGTCCAAGGCAATCTCCTTTGAACTCGATGAGTTGTTCATCAACTCAACGAGTTGAGGAAAAATCCGGTTCATCAGATGAAGGCCAACTCGACGAGTTGCTCATCAACTCGGCGATTCAGATGAGTTTTCATGGGGCGTTCGGATGAGAGAAGAACTCGTTGAGTTGATGACCCAACTCGGCGAGTAGGGTCGCGGATGAGGACGAGTAGAGAGTGAGGGACTTGGCGAGTTGTTGTCCCAACTCGATGAGTCGGGTCAACTGGAAGTTGAATTTGCCTTTGACTTGACTTGGTTGGGGGTAAAATGGTCATTTTACCCTAAGAGTATAGAAATCAGTTTCTAACCGAGTGTTTGTGGGTTTTGTAGCTAGAGGATTTCCGCAGCAGCAACGGACGAAGGTTTCCCGCACTGATTATCAGCAGCTACCTGTACGAGGTGAGTTAACTTCCAGTAGGGGTGGATCTAAGGCCACAATGCCGGTCCACCAATGAGGAGTATTTAGAAGATGATTGTCTTTGTGATAATTATCTTGGTCTGGTATATGCTTGGTATGAGTTATATCTGTATGATACGTTACGTGCATGATAGGGATAGTGGTCCTTAGGACCAAGGGGTAGATCAAGTACCCGGATATGCCTGACTGTATGCTTATATCTTGTTATTGTATGCTAGTGGTAAGGGGTGGAATAGTCCCCAGTTACCGTTGAAAGATACCGATGATGATTACTGGTTGAAAGATATCGATGACGATTACCGGTTGAAAGATACCGATGGTATTGTATGGTATGTGGTATGAAGGGGGAACTTGTTGGGTTATGAGCATTCTAACACTCCTAAGTGTACATGCAACCCTAAATACCTTGGATCTATGTTTTCTCTATTATACATGCAAATATGAACATCCAAGGTATTATCCTAATCTAGCATACAAAATAATGGATATAACAAAATAGAATACATACCTCTTTGATAGTGCTTGTCTTCATGAAGCTTGAGTGCTTAGTGCCCCAAGTGTGACACCTCAAATGGTTCACACAACACCATAAGCACTTGGAATAACTTAGAGAGAAATTAGAACACTTCATGAAATCGTGTAGCCCTCATACATACACATAGTGTTAGTGTAGTCACGATTTCTTGAGCCATGGGTTTCTTTTATATGGTGGCTATTAGGGTTACACCATGTAACTCATGACTTTACCCATTCCTTATGCTCCATGGGTTTTAACCTCCATGGAGTATCCATGGGTCACCCCATGGACTTAGTCCAACATAAGGAATCTTGGATCACAAGCCCACATATATAAGAATGAATGATTTACACAATCAACCCATATATTTAATTAGTCTTCTTTTGATCACTTAATTAATTCTAGATTAATTCTTGATCAATACTAATTAAATAATCTCATTATTCTTATTATTAATATACTAGAACTTATAATATATTAATAACCGTAAGTGTCTTATTTCTCTCATTATAGTCTATCCAAGTGCATGATGCCATGCAACCCAAATGGACCATGCCGGGTCGGGTCAAGTCTTACCAATTATAGTTATGGACTTAGACATTAATCCAACAGTCTCCCACTTGGATAAGTCTAAAACTATTATTGCGTATGACTTCAGGAACCAACTAGCAATCGTAGCTCTCAAAAGCTTCTGTCGAACTCTGACCTTGTAGATGAACTCTGATCTTTGTCAACGACTTATCCATTAGATAAGGGATCATATATTCCTCCATTCTAGATATCATATAGACTGAGACATGGATTATAATCATTCTCTCTATCCATTTGTTGTTTCCCGATTTCCGATTTATGACGACTGACTAATTGAACAAATCAAATCAATCCTGGCCCGGCCGAGCACTTCCATTTGTCATCATCAAATCATCGAGGGGCCCACAGATATCGCTTTTATCCCGAAGGTAAAAGGAATGGATAAACTTCGACTCATATGGCTTGTTCTACTACTTGTTGAATCATACACAAAGACACGTTTTATAGCACCGAGTTACCAAATGCAGTTTCGTGCAATCAATGTACAACCAACTCATAGTAACAACTCATATCTCTAGGTTTGAAGAATATAAGATATTATCGTCTCATGATCACTCGTGATAAAATCCATGAAGTGATTCCAATGAGCGCGGGTTGAATCCAATACTCAGAACTTATGAGCACTCATGAGTGTTGTAGCCCTTTGTCCAACAACTTAGACCTCTACAAGCCAACCCATGACAGTCTTAATTCATATCTACTTCCAACATATGACCGACTGTGGATGGTTTGAATAACTTAGTCATTCCGGAAGAATAACCTAGTTTATTCGGGAAGTCAAAACATGCAAAGTGAAACACAATAATAATTGAATCCAATATGGTCTCAGAACTTATGAATATAAATAAAACTCCTTTTATTTATCACCATATGATTACACATTATTCATTGTATATTGTTTCAGCTATCAACATTATTCTTGAATTTAAAACAATAGTTGTCCCATGCTCCAAGCATGCACACTATGTTTTTCTAAACAATAGTCATGCCATACACCAAGTATGCATAATATGTTTGTCTATGATCTTTATTTTGTGAACTAGATCAAATGAACATAACTTCAATGATTCTCTTTTCACACTCCCAAATCCTTACTGCAAATGAAAGAATTCCAAATTCATGTCATTTACTGAAATCTGTTAGATTCTAAACTTATATGCATCGATCCTCTTGTAATGATTATGCACAAAGTCAGAAAGACTTTGCAACAATCATTACAGAGTATTCCAAAGGAGATCAAGTCCTTGGAACCATCCTTCTTGCATTAAGTTTCCTTAATCTTAAACAGATTGAAAATTCTAACTTTGAAACATTTCCAGATTCCATTTCGACTATCACTTCTGAACAAGAGTTGCCTCCTTACAGATTATGTCAATATGGTCCTTCTAGAATTATCACTATACTTCCAATTGTCCTTGAGAAACCAGTCTTTGGTAAACCTTAGATTGTCCTCGACAATTGTTTAATCCTTTTAGTCATATCCAGTTCTAAACCTTTTCCCTTCTTAATGCCCTAGACATTTGGAAAATTCTAGAAAGGATGAATATAGCACATGTAATCGATCCTATATCCGAAGCATATGGGACACGATTCATGATGTCTCACATAAAGACTAAACCAGTCTTTTGCTATAACATTTCCATTTCAATTTGCCAAGTTCTCATAATTCAGATTATGAAAAGGGATGCCGTAATCATCATCGAATTTAAGAACGCAAATAATGGACCCATATACAGAATTTCCTTATGTTGAGCCATTCCAACATGAAATTCATATATATCCTTGACTAAATGATTAAAACCTCACGATCTAAGCTTATAGATTTGAGATGAAGTATAATTTCCTCTCCCTTAATTATAGCAAAACAACTCTTTCCCAGTTGAAACTTTTGTTTTCTATAATTAACATTGCTAGCTTGCAATACTTATCGTAATTATCATGCTCCCACTAACATGATGATTATTAGCATAACACTTATGCTCCCACTAGCTTTGACATATACTCAGAAAGCTCGACTTCTAGAAATCAATACTTTATTGACTTTCTTACCAAAGTTCAGATTTCTGATACTAGATTGTTTTGATAAGACTATCAAAAACATACACCTTCCCTTAGATAGCTCATGGGTATGTCAAAACAATTTTAAGAACTATGAAAAGGGATGCCGTAATCATAGTCTTGATCGTTTTGACCTTTTCCATTTCTCACAAGTCCAAGTTAGTGTGCCGGTAAACCACACACGCTCCACTAACGACTTTGAGAATGCAAATATCCCAATTGCTATCTAACTAAATCTACTTAGTGAAAGTGTTTCCTCACCATCATTTTCATGAATCGGAGAGAAACTTTATGACACTTAGATTTAATGGTGTATGTGTTCTTATCCATGTGAATTGTCAAAACCATAGTCACAAGACAAGGATAATGACAAATCCAAACTCATATGGATTGAACTCAATCTTAATTTCTTTGCCACCTGGTAGCTCAAGGGCCTACCATTGCTTCCAAGTTGTTGTGCAACACATTGAGAACTCTAAGAACTCATATGCAAAGCCAACTTTAACTGGAATGGGCATAGAATATGTCAACACGATAGGTTATAAACCTCAAGTCGTGTGCTAGTGAAGAACTTCAGGTTTCATTCTTGATTAGTTCTTGAGAATTTCAAGACCTTTAAGACTCCCACTGTCCTCTTGACCTATAAGACTCCCTTGTCAAACATCCAAGAGATAGTGCGGATTCTAATCAAGACAAACACTTCACACAATTGGCCTTAGTTGGTCTTTGTTTTATCCAAAACATCACAACTTACCAATTTCAAATGTACAAGAGTAGAAAACTTTTACTCTTACATCTGATAAGTGTTTTAAACCTTCTTTAAGACATGTCACTCAAATTACAATCTTGGAGTACGACTCTAAGACTTGTATTGGAACGAAGTATGACTCATCTTCTTGATTTAACCATTTCAACAATTCAAGATCCCTTCTTCTTAGTCATAAGAATGCACTAAGACTTCCTTAGAGAACTAATTTTGATATGGTTTCTTAATCATTAAGATGATCACAAAACTGATACTAAAGTACTCTCCCATCTTTTCAGATTTGAGAAACTTTTATCCTTCTGCCTAATTTGATTCTTCTTATTCGCTCTGCCTTACATTGGAACATTTTCTAATGTCTCAGAGTTACACTTAAGCTTGTAATTATAATCATATTTACTGAGCTTTAGTAAACTATGACGAATAGCCTTATATCTTTTGTGGTGGACTTAATCCGTGCACATGACTATGTACTCGATCCATTAGTCCATTACTTGACTCACACATCCATGTGAATAAGTAATTAGTCTTAATTTTTCCAATACTTGAAAGTTCTCATTCATCATGCTATACAACTTGCATGATTCCAAGTCCCGGTCCAATTGAGACTTTGGATGATGAGAATCTTTCCTTGTTTGGTAAATTTAGACATTACCACAAATGAAAGAATCAATTTCATATTTCCACTCTTGCTATTAATGGAATCGTATAAGCAACAATTTTTTTTTTCAAATGCCATTGTAAGGATATTTTAAAATAAATAAAATCAAAAACTTTCTTTTATTTTAAAACTATGCGGAAAACTTATCCTTACAATCCATATAAAAACTTGTTGTTATCTATTCCTTAGCAATATCTCATAACTCTTAAGAAGTAGCTCAAGAATCCGATTTTTCAAACTACGCGATAGAAATCCATCTATGCGATCAGATTCAACATATTCTTTCTTTAAGTTCCTTTACTTTTCTTTGATTCTTAAAACATTACCATGTGACCCAGTCACAACATGTATCAGGAATCTCAGAATAGAAACTTAACAGAGTTAGATTTGTGGACTTTTACCTGAAGTAGAGTCAATCTTATTGACTTTAACATCCTTAGATAAATTAGGCAGCTTCGCAACTAATGACCCTTTCTTTGGCAATATAAACATATGGACCCTTTGATAATGGTACACAGGACTATTACAGACTTAGCTTTTCTCTTTACCATTTGTTCAACCGAGTTGACTATGGCCGATCCCTTTCCATTGGGAAGAGAATGCTTTTTCTGTATTTCCAGTGTCACCATTGTCAATGTCCATAGAGTTTCAGGAAGTTGATCTTAACAATAGATAAGATCATTAAGGGTCTTGTCATAGTCTATTTCATAGGTGTCCCAAAGGAACTCACTATGTGACTTAGAAAGTGATTGAACCACCAACTTTCTCAAGACTTTGACACCCAACTCTTCCGGCTTGTCAATATGTGACTACATCTCCAAGATGTGACCACACCAAGACCTTGCCTTGCCAATAGGGCTCGAGTGACTTTAAAATTTTAAAGAACTTGTGGGGTAGGGAGAATAATTGGAGGAGGAGAGAGAAGTATGATATCCATGGGACATCATCTTCATTAGGAAAGCTTGTTTCAAGAGATTTGGGAAGATCATAAATGTCTAATTCAGACATGTTATGGGAGATATTCAAGATAGTTGATCTTTGAGTCCTTAATATGACACCCAATATGAAATATTAAGGCTAGGACCCAACAAATTATTTTATAACTTGGAAGAGGTATGCCGTAATCCAAGCTATAAAACAATTTGAAGGTAGGTGAATGACGATTCACCAATTTCCACCAAGATAAACGAAATGTATTATTAGGTTTTAATTGGTTTTTGAAACTCCTAGATCTTTTGAGATTCATTGAACTGTTCAATGACATGTTTCAATCTCGAGTGTGCCCTTCAGGTTTTGTGACTGGGATGCCGAGGATCACAAAACAAGGTGTGAAGTAACCATGCAAATTACTGGGTACCCTTAAGTGTTTATCCCTCAATCGATGTGCCGGTTAACCACACACGCTCCATCGATACTATGATAAACATTAAGTTACCCTTTGCCTACCTTGTTAAATACGAGTTAGTGTGCCGGTTAACCACACGCGCTCCACTAACCGACTCAAACAAAGTGCAAAGTGTAATTTCGTGGATTAGCACCTTATTCACATTTTTCTAAGTAACTAAGATTGGGTATTATTAAAAGTTTAGTTACTTAGTATTTATCATTAATACTTTTAATGAAGGGAGAATTATAGTCATGTCAAACCCGTTCGGCTAACGACCCTCCACCAGTCAAGCAAGCGGTGGGTGAGAGTGAACACCCATTAAGTTGCCATTTTATAGGCAACAACCTTATACCCACCTTATAGACCGGCTTCGTGAATGAGGCGTACTAGCGGTAAGACCGACTTTACTCTTATACATATAAATATTATTAACTTATAATATTATTAAGTATAAGGGTTGAATTTTAACTTTTAAAATTCTAAGGGCTAACTTGGAATTAAAGTATTCATAAGAGAAAACTTTACAAATTCCAAAACTTGAGGGCAAGTTTTGAAACTATTCAAAACTAATTAATTCCATAACTTATGTATTTAAAGTAGTTTTAATCCAAAAACTCTTCAAGTTCCATAACTTGTGGACAAATTATGGAAGACTTTAAACTAATAAAGAATTAATCTTTTCTTTATTTTATAACTTATGGAATTAATTAAGGTTACATATTTTATTTATTTATTTATTAATGAAGTGACTCTTGAACCTCCATAACTTAAGGACAAGACTCTTCATCTTTTTTGTAACCTTTGCCAACTTTATGAGTTTTATGAGTCTTTAATGTGACTCTTCATGTAACTTAAGGATAAGTTACACAAACACATTTTATACTCAAATCTTAGATTAATTTGGATTGAAAACAACTTTTTCACTCAACTTTTCTATTAATCTAAGCAACTCATAAGAACAAGATAATTCAAATCAAACTTTTTCATGTAATTAGTCTAACCTTTAAACTAATACAAAACATGAATCTATTGACAATTATCTTAAAAATGGATTAGCATGAACATTACCACATTTAAAAACAAGTTTATAAGTTCAAAACAACTTAGGGTAATGTTCCTAGTCCATTTCTAGCCAAAAACCTCGAAGATATGCTGTCTGGGGTCCAACTCGTCGAGTGCATGAACTCAACTCGGCGAGTTGGATGCATTTTGCCTTGGACTCGTCGAGTCCCTTCATGGACTCGGCGAGTCAGCTGGGCTGACAGCACCAAAACTCGATTTTTCAGCTTCTATTGCAGGTATAACAAGAAAACAAGCCTAGGCTCTGATACCACTGTTGGGTTATGAGCATTCTAACACTCGTAAGTGTACATGCAACCCTAAATACCTTGGATCTATGTTTTCTCTATTATACATGCAAATATGAACATCCAAGGTATTATCCTAATCTAGCATACAAAATAATGGATATAACAAAATAGAATACATACCTCTTTGATAGTGCTTGTCTTCATGAAGCTTGAGTGCTTAGTGCCCCAAGTGTGACACCTCAAATGGTTCACACAACACCATAAGCACTTGGAATAACTTAGAGAGAAATTAGAACACTTCATGAAATCGTGTAGCCCTCATACATACACATAGTGTTAGTGTAGTCACGATTTCTTGAGCCATGGGTTTCTTTTATATGGTGGCTATTAGGGTTACACCATGTAACTCATGACTTTACCCATTCCTTATGCTCCATGGGTTTTAACCTCCATGGAGTATCCATGGGTCACCCCATGGACTTAGTCCAACATAAGGAATCTTGGATCACAAGCCCACATATATAAGAATGAATGATTTACACAATCAACCCATATATTTAATTAGTCTTCTTTTGATCACTTAATTAATTCTAGATTAATTCTTGATCAATACTAATTAAATAATCTCATTATTCTTATTATTAATATACTAGAACTTATAATATATTAATAACCGTAAGTGTCTTATTTCTCTCATTATAGTCTATCCAAGTGCATGATGCCATGCAACCCAAATGGACCATGCCGGGTCGGGTCAAGTCTTACCAATTATAGTTATGGACTTAGACATTAATCCAACAGAACTCACTAAGCTTTGTGCTTACGGTTTCAGTTTTTGGTTTCAGGTACCTCTTCGTATAAGGGGAAAGAGCCGTCGGCGTAGCATGGCATCACACACACATCTGATTTTCCGCACGGTGTTTTCTGGGACTGTACTTTGATACGATATTTGTTTATGTTGTGGGTTTCAAACATGATACTTGATTTTTTCAGATGACGTGTTTATGCAATATTTTCTAGTGAATGTTTTATGAGTTAATTAATTAAAAATGAAATTTTTGGACTTGAATTGTGGGATGTTACATGTTTGTATCAAAGCCCTGGTTTGAGGGATTCGGACACACCCTCGGGGATGTTTGGACTCCAACTGAGGGGCTAAAAGATTTTTACAATAAAATGGTTTCTAAAAATCGAAACAGAAGGATTTTAAGAAAGACAAAGTGTGTGATGCATGCGACCGGCTCAAGTAAGTTTTCCCCAAGATACCCATACTTATTATGTTATGCTATGTGGCTTTGATTCAGAATTGCATGCTAGAATAGGACTAAGGATATAGGAGGATGCCGTATATGCTTTGTTGTATGAGCTGTATGTTAGGACTGTTTGGTCAGCAGTAGGATGGCCTGTATAGGTTATGCCTGATTTGGTTACTCGATGCACGAATGCTGCTTGCTTTGTGCGATGGGGGTTCTGGCTATTTCCAACTAACTAAGGAGCGGATATGTAACAGTACCTGCAAGTTAGTTAGGGGGAAGTAGTAGGGGTTCCTAGTGCAGCTGATGGCGAAGGGTAGGTCGGAGAGCGCCCTAGGGAATCCTAGGATGAGGTTAGTGGAAAGGGTATCGGTAAAAGGGACTTGGTGAAGTCGAAGCAATCCTTGAGGAAAGTACGGGTAGATGTGGAAGGTAGTATGGGCCCGTACTACTGAAAGAAGAGGACCCGTACTCGAATCAAGGAGGGTCTAGATGAAACCGGGAACCTTGGAGAGTGTGTCGGATCTCTCGAGTATATATATGATTCTGACGTTTTTGCATGTATTTTCAGCATGGTGACCACACGACATGGAACAGGAGGTTCCGGATCAGGATCAGGATCAGGATCAGGCTCGGGTGCCGGATCCGAGCAAGTTGATGATGGGCTGCGTGAGTTCATCGCATCTGAGATCACGAGAGGCATCCTTGAGTTGACCCCTATCATTTTCGGGTCGATCAAGGAAGGGATTGTTGAGCTGGTGGAGGATCGCCTCTGAGCATTCAGGAGTGATATGGCGTCTAGCCAGGTGGGTACGCGCACACTGTCCTTTAAGGACTTTTGGGGGAGTGGTGCGTCAGATTTCCATGGGGTGAAAGACCCCATTGCCGCTAGGAGATGGATCGCAGACATTGAGTCTGCACAGCTGATGAGCTTCTACCCGGAGGGGTCGAAGGTGAGATATGTAGCAGGATGCTTGCGAGACAAGGCTAGAGATTGGTGGGAGTCTGTTGGTGACTTATTGGGAGCCTCGGCTGTTGAGGCTATGACATGGTCAGACTTTGTGATCAGATTCAAGGCGGAGTTTGCGCCAGCTGTGGAGCTTTAGCGGCTGTCCAGGGAGTTCTTGGATATGAGGCAGACTATGGAGACTATGGCGGAGATCACCACCAAGTTCCGGGAGAGGGCATTGCTGGTGCCCTAGTATGCGGGAGATGAGGATATGAGGAAGACCCGCTACCACGACATACTATGAGATGACATTCGGGAGCATGTTAGTTTTTCAACTTGCCATACCTTGGATTCCATGATTGCCAGGGCTAGGAAGAGGGAGATTGATCTGGAGCACGTACAGAAGACGAAGGTAGTGGAGGGGCCGACGACTGGGGCTGCGGGGAAGAAGCCCAAGGGATCTGATGGTAGGCCGAAAGTCCAGGCAGGATGGGGCCGCTGTGGAAAATGCGGTCGGTCACACGAGGGAGCTTGTCGCACTAGGTCGGGTTCGGGCTACTATAAGTGTGGCAAGGTGGGGCATTTTAGCAGGGATTATACTGCCCCCGTCCTCGCGGTACAGATGACAGACCTGATTTGCTTCCATTGCAATCAGAGGGGCCACAAGAGGGCCAATTTCCTGAGATTGACAGTAGTGCCAGCAGCGGCGCCGATCTCAACGACGGCGTATGTTACAGATGGCCGGAAGGTCAAGGCAGAGGCTCCAGTGGTGAGGAGCCGAGCATTTCAGCTTACAGCTGAGGAGGCACGTGCTGCACCTGATGTGGTGACGGGTATGATTCTTTCCCTCTGATTTATTTTTTTGATGTGTATGTTGTTGATATGTGCTTTGTTTAGGATCGTTCCATGTGAACGACATCCTAGTTCAGGTGTTGTTTGATTCGGGCGCTACCCGATCGTTTGTGTCTATTGCGCTCAGCAAGAGATTTTCCGAGTCTTCGAGCATGTTGGATTGCCCTCTAGAGGTAGAGATTGCAAACGATCGATCAGTGCGAGCATCAACGGTATTCCGAGATTGTGTGCTGAGATTATTCGAGTAGCGCTACCTGGTGGATCTGGTTCCCATACCTTTGCGAGGGAACAAGGTTATTATTGGTATGGATTGGCTAAGCCCAATTGGGGAAGTGATTGACTACACACATCAGTTGGTGCGAATTAGGACCCGAAGTGGGGGAGAGATGGTGTTTCAGGGTGAGAGGCCGCAGTGAGGACCAACTTTTTGTTCGGAAACAAGATCTAGACGTTACCTGCAGCGGGGTTGCGCAGTTTATGTTGCGTATGTTATGGATACCCTGGAAATGGGTAGGGCGACGGTGGATGATGTGCTAGTAGTACAAGAGTTCGAGGATGTATTCCCCGAGGAGTTTCCTGGGATACCTCCGGAGCGACAGGTGGAGTTCAGGATCGACCTAATCCTCGGTGCGGCTCCGATAGCCAAGGTACCGTATCGGTTGGCTCCTCCCGAGATGCAGGAGTTGTCTACATAGCTGCAGGAGATGTTAGACAAGGGTTTCGTTAGACCGAGC
This sequence comes from Lactuca saligna, assembly GCF_052625555.1. NCBI lineage: Eukaryota > Viridiplantae > Streptophyta > Magnoliopsida > Asterales > Asteraceae > Lactuca > Lactuca saligna. Next base: position 177,011,842 of record NC_136422.1, on the reverse strand, counting down.
AGTTCACCCTAGGGAGCCCCGATTCTGTTTGTGAATAAGAAGGACGGGTCGCATCGGATGTGTATAGATTATTGGGAGCTGAATAAGGTAACGGTGAAAAATCGCTACCCACTCCCGAGGATTGATGACCTCTTTGACCAGCTACAGGGAGCATCTTGGTTCTCCAAGATTGGTTTGCGTTCAGGGTATCATCAGATGAGGGTCAGAGAGGAGGATATGCAGAAGACTGTGTTTCAGACGCGTTATGGACACTATGAGTTCGTGGTGATGCCTTTCGGGCTCACCAATGCTCCTGCCGCATTCATGGACCTCATGAACCGCGTGTGTAGGCCGATGTTAGATAGGTCTGCGATAGTATTTATTGATGATATCTTGGTTTACTCCAAGATGCGTGAGCAGCATGAGGAGCATCTGCGGGAGGTTCTGGAGACTTTGAGGAGGGAGAACTTGTATGCTAAGTTCTCCAAGTGTGAGTTCTGGTTGCGCGAGGTACAGTTTCTTGGGCACCTTGTCAACCAAAACGGGATTTCGGTAGTTCCGGCCAAAGTGAAGGCCGTGATGAGTTGGGAGGTTCTGAGGTCTCCATTTGAGATTTAGAGCTTTCTGGGATTGGCAGGCTACTATCAGAGATTCTTTCAGGACTTCTCCAAGATAGTAGTTCCGCTCACCCGACTTACTAAGAAGTGGGTGGTGTATCGTTGGGGGCCTGAGCAGCAAACCGCGTTCGAGGCACTGAGACAGAGATTGTGCGATGCACCAATCTTATCCCTACCATAGGGCATGGAGAGTTTTGTTGTGTACTGCGATGCATCCATCGTAGGTTTAGGCACGGTATTGATGTAGAGAGGGCATGTAATCGCCTACGCATCAAGGCAGTTGAAGCCTCACGAGACGAACTACCCGATGCTTGATTTGGAGCTGGGGGCTGTTGTATTCGTCCTCAAGATTTGGCGTCATTATCTCATGGACCAGCCAAATCTGAATATGAGGCAGCATCGATGGCTTGATGTGGTAAAGGATTATGATTGTGAGATCCTCTACCATCCGGGGAAGTCCAATGTCATGGCTGATGCGCTTAGCCGCAAGGCAGCACCGATCAGGGATATCTGTCTGAGGATGAAAGTGGTGACTCCGCTTTAGAGCGGATCCGCGAGGCTCAGCAGGAGGCTATGAAGGAGGAACATCGGAAGAGTGAGCAGATTGTGGGGCAGGTTACCTCCTTCGACTATGATAGCCGAGGGTTGTTGACTCTTCACCTTAGGGTGTGGTTCCCTTATCATGGAGGTGTGCACCCGGTCCTGTTCGAGGAGGCGCACAAATCTCGATTCTCCATTCATCCTGGGGCGATGAAGATGTATAGGGATCTTCGTCTGGACTTTTGGTGGCCCTGCATGAAGCGGGATGTGGCATAGTATGTGGAGCGGTGTTCGACATGCAGGAAGGTCAAGGCCGAGCATCAGAGACCATATGGCAAGATGCAGCTGTTTGATATTCCGTTGTGGAAATGGGAATACATCACGATGGATTTTATCACCAAGCTTCCCAGGACCGCGCGAGGAGTAGATTCGATATGGGTCATCGTTGATCGATTGACCAAGAGCACCCACTTTATCCCTATTCAGGAGAGCATTTCGGTCGAGCAATTGGCTAAAATCTATATCAGGGAAGTGGTGGCGCGGCACGGAGTGCGAGTGTCGGTGATTTCGGATAGGGATGTGCGGTTCACTTCTAGGTTTTGGAAGAAATTCCATGACGATTTGGGTACTTGTCTGCATTTCAGCACCGCCTTTCACCCGTAGACGGATGGCCAGAGCGAGCGGACCATCCAGACTCTGGAGGACATACTGCGAGCATGTGTTTTAGACTTTGGAGGTAGCTGGGATACCTACCTTCCGTTGGCGGAGTTCTCGTATAATAATAGCTATCATGCGAGCATCGACCATCCTCCCTTCGAGATGTTGTATGGGAGGAGGTGCAGGACCCCGGTATATTGGGGCAAGGTTGGCCAGAGGGTCATGGGGAGCACCGAAGTAGTGCTCAAGACGTCAGAGAAGATTCAACAGGTCCGGAGTAGACTTCAGCCTGCTCAGAGTCGGCAAAAAAGTTATGCCAATAGACGTCGATCAGACCTGGAGTTCCAGGTCGGGGATATGGTTCTTCTGAAGGTATCTCCTTGGAAGGGCGTCATCCGATTCAGGAAACAGGGCAAGTTGGGTCCCAGGTATATTGGACCATTTAAGGTTGTTGCCCGGGTGGGCAAGGTCGCATATCGATTGGATCTTCCAGCCGAACTCAGTCATATCCACAACACTTTCCACGTCTCCCAGTTGCGGAAGTGCCTGGTGGACGACTTAGTGGTGGTACCTTGGAGGACATTCAGGTTGATGACAGCCTGAATTACATCGAGTGGCCTGTAGCGATCCTCGACCGGAAGTCGAAGGATCTGAGGAACAATAGGGTTGAGCTGGTAAAGGTGCAATGGTATCACCGGAAGGGCTCAGAATGGACATGGGAGCCGATGGATGAGATGATGGAGCATTAGCCAGAGCTGTTCCTGGATCGAGCAGCAGACTTCGAGGATGAAGTCTAAAATAAGTGGGGGAAAATTGTAGCGCCTGGTTCTTGGTACGTATTCTGTTATTAAATCTTTAATTATTTTTCATTTTTGGTCTTGGACTCGGTGAGTTGAAGGACCAACTCTCCGAGTAGGTGCGCGATGAGGCGCGGAGTTTAAGTCATGGACTTGCCGAGTCGGGTCCCAGACTCGCCGAGTAGCTGCTGTCTGGATTAAACCCTAATCCAGGGGTTTGCACCCTATTTTAACAACCTTATGCAGCCTCCATTCCCCCTTTATGCTCCTAAACACTTCTCATCGAAACCCTAGCCGTTTGTGCTTTGTTGAGGCCATTTTTGGTGTTCTTGTGTGATAGTAAAGCTTGGAAGGAAAAAAGGAGCTTGGAACTTGAGTTGGGGACAGTAGATTCAGGGAGTTTACTTCATCTTCAGCAACTTCAAGGTATAATGCCTCTGTCTTGGCTCATCTATGTGTTTATTCATCTTTTGCTTGGAATTTCTTTGGATTGCTAAATCCTATTTCGATATTAGGAGTGTGGAAGCGGATTTTGACTTCAGATCTGGGCCTTAAGAGGGATTTCATGGCATAAAGGTGCCAACTTTTGGGCCATGAAAGCCCCATGCACATTGTAGGACACTTTATATGGATTTTTGAGCTAAAAACCCCATGCATGTGCATCAAGTTTGGAACTTTACATATGAAGTGGACATTAGGAGGCCAAATCTATGATTTTGGTGTGTTAGATCTCATTTAAATCATCTGTATGGAATTGGTCAAGACTGGACTCAACGAGTGCATTCTTGGACTCGGCAAGTCGAAGGCAATCTCCTTAGAACTCGACGAGTTGTTCATAAACTGGGCGTGTTGAGGACAAATCTGGTTCATCAAATGAAGGCCAACTCGACGAGTTGCTCATCAACTCGGTGAGTCGGATGAGTTTTCATGGGGCGTTTGGATGAGAGAAGAACTTATCGAGTTGACGACCCAACTCGATGAGTAGGGTCGCAGATGAGGACGAGTAGAGAGTGAGGGACTCGGCGAGTTGTTGTCCCAACTCGACGAGTCCGGTCAACTGGAAGTTGAATTTGACTTTGAATTTGACTTTGACTTGACTTGGTTGGGGGTAAAATGGTCATTTTACCCTTAGAGTATAGAAATCAGTTTCTAATCGAGTGTTTGTGGGGTTTGTAGCCGGAGGATTTCCTGAGCAGCAGCGGACGAAGGTTCCCGCACTGATTATCAATAGCTACCTGTACGAGGTGAGTTACCTTCCAGTAGGGGTGGGTCTAAGGCCACAATGCCGGCCCACCAATGAGGAGTATTTAAAAGATGATTGTCTTTGTGATAATTATCTTGGTCTGGTATGTGCTTGGTATGATTTATATCTGTATGATACGTTACCTGCATGATAGGATAGTGGTCCTTAGGACCAAGGGATAGATCAAGTACCTGTATATGCCTGACTGTATGCTTATATCTTGTTATTGTATGCTAGTGGTAAGGGGTGGAATAGTCCCTAATTACGAGTTGAAAGATACCGATGATGATTACCGGTTGAAAGATACCGATGACGATTACCGGTTGAAAGATACTGATGACGATTACCGGTTGAAAGATATCGATGATGATTACCGGTTGAAAGATACCAATGGTATTGTATGGTATGTGGTATAATGGGGGAACTCACTAAGCTTTGTGCTTACGGTTTCAGTTTTTGGTTTCTGGTACCTCTTCGTATAAGGGGAAAGAGTCTGCAGCGTAGCGTGGCATCACACACACATCTGATTTTCCGCACGGTGTTTTCTAGGACTGTACTCTGATATGATATTTGTTTATGTTGTGGGTTTCAAACATGATACTTGATTTTATGAGATAACGTGTTTATGCAATATTTTCTAGTGAATGTTTTATGAGTTAATTAATTAAAAATTAAATTTTTGGACTTGAATTTTGGGTTGTTACAGTTAAGTTGAGGTTGCACTGCTCCGTGTTGTAGCCAACAAACCCTGGAGCATACCAGATATGAGCTGAGGGTCAGGAAGGGCATGTTAGACTCATATCGAAGGCTCATGAGCATTCCATATATGAGTTGAGGGTTGGGTAAGGCATGTCAGACTCGCATTAAGGGCCGGGAGCAAGCCAAACATAATCTGCGGGCCTAGGGGTCAAGCCAGACTTATGTTGTGGGCTCAGGGGTAACCCAGTAATTTAGATATGGACCCGTTGCATGTTGTTATTATATTTGTTCTATTTTCTATGTATTGGTATTTTGGGGGAGCTCACTAAGCTTTCGGCTTAATTTTTATTATTATGTTTCAGGTACCTCAGAGGATCATGGGAAGGAGAAGGCATGATCATGCATATCCTCATGTTTTGTTTCATGATTTTGGAATTACTCTGATGTTTAAACTCGTTTTGAAAACTACAATGTAAAAAATTATGATTTTTGGTTGTTTAAAAAAGTTTAAATTTTCATGAAATTTATGACTGTCACACTTTTGAATGTTCTGGATCAATTATAGTTATACAGACAAATGTAAATAATGTTATGGAAAGTGGTCTTCATCGATTTCCCAAGGAACATCGTTATGGTGACAATAGGTATTTTGGTGCTAGAAGTAACTAAATTTATAATTTATTACTTATGACAATAAATTATGTTAATTTTTACATTGAGAATGTAAAAGGGGATGATTTTAGGTATAAAGGTAAGGTTGCAGCTGATGTTGCTCTATTATTTGATGTTGATGAATCTAAAATGATCAGAATAAACTAATGTTATTAGTTGATAACGATAATATAGTTCCACATGGGGAGCTAGTTGAACATTTCCAGAGTTACACTGATTTTGCTGGAGATGACATTGAATCTGAAGACGTGGAAGCTAATCCCCTAAAACCCCAGAATGCACAAGAGGAAAAGTATCCTTATTATTTTTTCGATTTCAAAGAATCACGAAGCACTCATTAGTGGATGCTTAAACCTTTACCATTCCCGAATTTGCTCAAGAAAAACGTTAAGGTGTTGTAGCCCACAATTATTCTTCTTTTGTGAAAAACTATGAACTCTTCAAAAGAAAATAAGAACTTAAGCTTAAATTAAGATTCAAGTGTATTAGCGAGGGATTACAAATTAGAGTGAGAAAATATACAAAGGCAAGTATGAAGTTGTTTGCTTTGTGAAAAATGTAAATGTTGGTTACGAGCTACAAAAGATAAAGATGTTGATTTATTTCAAGTAGTTAAACTATCAGATAGCCACGCGTGCTCAAACACATAACTCCTTCCCATCATCGCCAAGCCAAAATAATGAATCGAGTCACCTCTTGAAGGGCATATTAGCTGATAATACATGTAATATGTTGAGGGGGATACAGATTCAACGAACTTTAAATGATCATCTTAGTGTACATATTTCATACTGCTAAGCATGGAGTGCTAAAATGTATGCTCTAAATCTGATGAAAGGGACCCATAAAGAAAGCTTTGAAAGACTTCGTTTATATTGTTATATTTTGGAGAGGAAGAATCCATACTATGCAATTAAGATACATATATATCTAACATCAAGAATACATGCATATTTAACAACACGTAAATGCATCATCCTAGGGTATGCAAATGCCTGAGGGGCCACAGACGGTGTAGGGGTACCAACTATCATACTATTGGGAAATGTCTCCATGATCTAAATCAACAAAATTATGATGTCAAACAGCTAACTAACATAATAATGTTTCAATATTTATAGTAAACAAACTATTATGAAACATACCGAACATACCTTAAATGCATAGACAAATCCTTGCATATTATATGTAAGCATACTATTGATACTTGGGTGGATAGGGTTAAATCCAACGTCCCAAAATGTAACACCTGCAAATTAAGGCTTGTCAATTTAACTATTATAAACGTTAAAATTGACTTTCTGATAAATGATTATTTAGGATAAATAATCTTAACCAAAGTTATAATATATGTGACAAGGAATGTACATATAAAGAACGCCTAAATCCAACTTCGTGAGAGGAAGTTATGAATTTTCTAATATTTCAGCATAACAATATACGTCTCAGAAACCAAAGTTGTAATTAGTCGATTGTTAAGAAAAACATTCTAAACGAGAGTTGAAGATCTCATCAATACCTATCCGTCGATATAAAAACAGTCGAGAACGGATGTCATATAAGAGAGTTATGAGTTTTTAACAGACTTTAACAGTCTAATCTTGTTAAAAATATAACTTTTATAATAAAGTCAAAACTAGCTGACGGAGTCTAAATGAAAGTTTTAGATCTCCTCGATAGCTACATGTTGATATAAAACTTGTCGGAAATGTAGCTCGTATGAAGAAGTTATGGACTTTCCAGGGAACATAACTTCTTCGTGCGCACCCGCGCACAACGACAAAGTGTGCTACACGCACTGACACTCCACCCAGAATGCGACATGTGGTACCATGCAGAAAGTGGCACGTCACTCTCTCCGACCAGATGCGCGACGCGGACCTTATCTATGCACTGCGCACAGTCCAAATCCAACTATAAATAGGAGTCAATTTTTAGTTCATTCCCACACCATTCCTACGCGTTTCTCTCGACTTCTCTCAATTCTAAGCCTTTTCTCCCTTAACTTTAGAGTCGGCGAAGCCCTACGGTGTATGATAGCCGGGGATTAGGAGCTCTCGAGTCAGAGTTTTGCCCGCTTAATTCCCAGTTTTCATCAATATACTTTGTAAGTTAACTTACACTTATTTTATTCAACTATAACGTTTAATTATAGTCATAGTCATTATTATGAACTTATAATTAAGATTTATAAGTGATTCCAAGTTATTATACTGATTGATCTACTTATGGGGATGATGTCTAGGCTGGATTTAGTGACGCGTTTAAAGTGGGATTTCCAAACAGTATACTCTGTATACCAAATGGACCTACCTCCGATATGATCCTACCTAGTTGTCTCTTATCAGCTATAGATTAGTAGACATTAGGATTATTGAGGAATCTAGAATATCATTAAATAGTTGTCAGGATTATGAAACTAGACTAAGGCTTAATGCTTCATACATCTAGGTCTCTTTAGAATGCGAAGTGAACTGTTGCCGAAATCATCAATCACCCAAGTTAATGCATAGTCTCTTTCATGTGGATGATTTTAATATAAGTATTAATTAAAGTATTAAATATCTGTTGGAAGGTTTATATGTGAGCTATATGCTCATTGCCTAGTTTATGTGTTATAAATGTATTTAATGATATATGACATACGAACCAGATATGCTTCTATATATGACAAAAAGATATATGTCTATTATTGCAAGATAATAATGATAGAAATATTATTAGGGAAATAGATAAAAGTATATTGATACCTAAAATACTCTGTTATGAATATATATATATATATATATATATATATATATATATATATATATATATATATATATATATATATACACACTAAGATAGGGTAGTGTTGCCGAGATAGAGTTGGTGTTAGGGATTTGGTAGCTATGTCCATTAACAAATTAAAACTAATTCAGTAATTTTGATATTGGTAGTCTCATTTAGGACGTCTGTGTAAGTTAGGAATGGGGAGTAGAATTCCGTTCCTTGACACTTCCAAGTTTTGATGTAGGTAGGTCTGTACAGGAGTACGATATAATATTCCCCTTTGGATAACCAAGAATGGTAGGTGCTGATCAGACAATTATAATGGTATGTGTGCATATTCTTGGATAACCAGAAATGGTAGGTCCTGATCAGACAACTGCCATGGTATGTAAGCACATTCTAAAAGGTTTATCAGACAGGATAATCCCTCCTGATAATTGTAGTCTAGGATATTTGAGGATCAATTAGGGATTAGGTATAATCATTTGCCACTAATATGAGAGTATGGATTAGGCATTAATCATTCGTTCCTAGTTCGAGAGTATGGATTAGGCATAGTCATTCGTCCTTGGTTCGAGAGTACGGATTAGATATAGTTATTCTGTAAAATCCTGTTTCGGGCCGTCCGTGACTTAGGGTTCATGGGCTGTAACCCGAGCATGAGGAAGCTTCAGGGCTGCGACGAGTTGCTAGAAGCGTAGGGCTTCTCGTCACCTTTCCGTGGATATGAGGTTCATTGGAAACAAAGTTATATCGAGGAAACTATGGAAGTTTCAAGTTTTGACAAGATAGGTCCCTTATTTGAGAAAGGTGGCAGTTGAGTATGTTGGGCGTACATGTGTGTACGCTTAGCGTACTCTGTGCATTACTTTTAAGCAAAGCCACCTAGTACGCTGGGCGTACTAGGGGGTACGCTGGACGTACTAGGATCATAGTGAAAACCCTAAATGAGGGGGTGTCATTACATAAAGAATAAGATGGCCTCATTCCTAGCGACCATCCTCATACAATCAACCCTCTCAAACCCTAAATACTCGTCCATTGAGTTTATGTGTCCATTTATGAGCTATAGAGTGATGTTGTGTTTCTTTGGAGTGAAGAAGGAGCCTTGAAGAAGAAGGAGTGGGATTCCAGGAGTTAGATCTGAGCTTATCTGAGTTGGAAGCTTCATGTTGAGGTATAAAGCTCAAAGATTTCTCATTCTTTTGATTTATGCATCATTCTAGTGTATTTTAGGGTTTTGGTCCCAAAGTTGGAGATATTATGTGATATTGATCTCCAGAGTTTATTATCAACTTCTTTGAGTGTCTTTAGTGGTGTGGAGTTATAAAAATCAAAACTTGGACGTTTGAATCAACCCATCCATGAGATATGTGCTTTTTGAGATGAGAAAAATGAGAGTTTTGGGTGTTTGTAACATTACCATCCATGCAAAGGCTTAAAGTCATAGAATTTATGGAGTAAGAGCCTCTAGGGAGTCCAGATCTGTAATATGAGCTAACGTTTTAACGGGCTAAGACCAAGAAAGTGTAAAAGCCATATTGGACGTACACTGAGCGTAATCCTAGTATGTCCCGCATACTGGGTTGGTGTCCACGATTAGATTTCGTGCATGCTAGTGTACGTTGAGCGTACCAAGGGAGGTACGCCCAGTGTAACCTTGCTGTGGGCCTTTTTGGGATAAATCTTATAATGAGCCTTAACGGTTGGGCCTGAATCTTTGGGTTTGTGTACTAGAGAATTTGAGCAGAGAAATATTATGTATATGCATTGGGCCCTTGTGTTGGGCTTGTCACTTGGACTTGAGAGTTGGGCCTCAGAAGAGCCCATTCATTATTGGGCCTTGGTAGGCCCAATGAGTTTTAGGTTATTGATGGGCTAGTTAGTGGACTGGAGGGTCTTATCTGAGTATAGCCACGAGAGGCTAATGAGATATGCATGGTATTTTGGGAACCTCACTAAGCTTCATGCTTACCGTATTATGTGATATGTGTTTCAGGTTTTTCTCAGTATCGCGGGTCAATGTACGGTTTAAGTACTGGAGTATGAAATATTATTCATTTGGATAACCAGATATGGTGGGTCTGATTAGGAAACCGAAGTGTATGTCTTGTCATCTAACAAAGTAGGATGACAACACTTGACATTCTAGATAGTCTTGTGAGTTACGTTTCTAGTATGGATTTATAAACCAAAGATGTAGATGAAATGGGGATGCCACAATCAATAAATACTCTGACGGCTTAAGTGCCTTTATGACTTATACCAGCCAAGGCAGTCCCTAACCGGGTACTCAAAGCATTACTCTAAATGATTAATCTAGTGAGTTGGTTCTTCCTGATAATCGTGGACTTGGATTTGTGAGAATCGGCTTGGATGGATATGTATGGGTGTAATATAGATATCTAAGTTAACGGATATATCTATATTGTTCGGTAATAGTTGGTTTTGAAGGTTTGATAATTATGAATTATTATCATAATAATATTGTGGGATTGAAAACCCTATGTGTCTCACCAGGTTTCCCAACCTGACCCACTCAAATTATATGCATCACAGTTAATAGGGTTAAAGCTATTGGAACTTGTTTAGGATTGTCGAGTGATTAAGAGACAACCTGCAATAGTCTTCAGGAACATTAGGTCTTTACCTGTAACAATGTTATGTATTGATTTTTATATCCTTAGAGTTTTTGTATTTTGAAACAACATCTTTACCCAAAGATATTTTAATAAAACGAAACAGTTTCCGTAATGCGTTTTATTATACTGGGATTTTCTGCAAACAAAAATACTATGATTTTAAAGCGTAAAGAAAAGTTTTTTTTGTTCTGAGAAATAGAGGATGTCACATAACGTCTTCATCTTGTAATCGATGACGTGAGTTAATGAACACCTAAATAATGTTAGTAACTTTCAATGACTCTGAAGGCAACACCAATGGAAAGACATGGTGTCTAAACCATGTTGAAGATGAAGTAGCTAGGAAATACTCCTCGAACCGCATGTCGATAATAAGGCAGAAAGCTCTCCTGTCAAAACAAACCCGATAGTCATGTACCGAAAATAGAAGCTCCTCCAGGTGTACCCGAGGATAACTACTAACTTCCTTGCATATAAGATGATGACATAGTAAAGAGTGACATTCGACACCCATCAACATGTTAACATAAGCACCGAAAGATGATGCCCTAAATGTGAAAGATCTATATGCCCAAGAATCATTATAAAATAATATTTGCTAATGACACAATCCTATATTATAACAGGTTGCCACTTATTGATTATTTATTAAGTAATTTGATTATTAATAAATATTATCAACTATTGTATTTAATTGTAGAATTAATATTTTAGAAAATATTATTTTATTGGAAAATTATTGTTTTATGAAAACAATATTTTATAGAGAGAAATAAAAACTATAAATCACATGGTATGATTATTATGTTGTGTTTATTTATTTTAGACCTTTAGAAGTTCAATTTATAACATATACATGTAAGGAAATGACTTGGAGTATGTTTCACTCTATCTCCCCTCTATTGCTTGTAAAAGTCGAGAATGGCTATTAGATGTGTGGGATTGATTGTTTGACATCTTACACACCTTACCTCCTTACACTACCTTACTTTGGCATTAAATGAAATCACGGTCTTTCATGCATGCATGTAAGTAAATAAAGAAAAGAGACGCTTGCAAGTTAGCCAATCTTCTTCTCTTTTTCCTCTCTGTAACCGAGAATCTCACCCCTCTCCATATCTAGTTGTTTTTTGAATAATACTTGGGCATTTGGTGATTTAATGAGTACTTCTCCTTAAGATTATTTGGTATAAGTTGTTTAAGGCTTAAGAAGCTTATTTACAATAGAAGACTGGCATCATTGGTGGCTTAACATTGCTTGGTGGATACATGTAAAAAAGCTCTACTTTGAGCTTTTTCCACACTTCAACAACTCCAATCTCCCATGAGAATAAAAGAAATTAGAGGTTGTAATATTTTCCTTTCTATGGTTGATTTAATCTTTTAATGATTTCAAAATGAACATTGGTGAGTATAAAATGGTTTTATTATTATACAAGATCTAATGCTTCCTTTTCCATTTTTAGCGTTTTTGGATAAATGATTTTTAATAAAATCCAACAAAACATGGTCGTATGTTCCGGTGTGTGTAAATTGGTCATGAATTCCCAACCAAGTTCAAGTCTACAGGTTGTAGTGACAACCACTTCGTATTTTTTCCCATGCTACAATAAATTGTATTATAATTAGGCATATGTTGCATGTTCCAGACTAAATTATATATGTTCCAGACAATATTCTGAACCAACATTCCAGAATACAATGGTTGTGTTCCTGATAGACGCATTCTGGAATACCATTCCAAAATAGTTCTTCGTATTCTGAAGCAGTTCTACAAATTTCGGACATGTTTTTCGTATTCTGGAGTCGTTCTGAATAGGTTTAAAATAATGTTTTTATGAAGATTAGTTGTTCTAGTGCACACATATACCCACATATAATCCTACAACAACATAAAAACTCTTAAAATTCGAAGGAAAACAATAAATACATATGCAATCGCATCAATTCATACAAAAAAGCGGAAATATATACTTTTTAACATATATTCACAAATAAAATTATATAATTATAAAATAATCGATATATACCCACAAAAACTTAATCTCTTCATTGCTAGAAGAAGACATTGTTTGAGTATGATGTTGTCCGAAATAACGTTGTCCAAAGTGAAAGTGAGTTCGAAATGAAACTCGAAATGAAAGTGAGTTCAAAATTTTATATATAGGGGGACCATATTACCAGGTCAGATCATTTTACCCCTTTACCCATTCAGAATATGTGTCCGAAATGAGCATTCCGGACTAAGTTGTCATTTCAAAAAAAATGAAATGGTTATTTAAAAAAAACCCACTTAAAATGGTTAGATTACTCAAATTCCCTTATTATTATCATCATATAGTTATTATTATTAGATTAGAAGAGTCTTGGTATTCGCTATGTTTTTTAATATACGGTTAAATTTCTTGTATAAATACACCAATAATTCCTCATTCCTTTTTTTAGAATGATAATATATAAAACTATCAAAAGCTAGTAAAAACATACATTAACAGATTACAAAAGACGAGTTTTTCACCCAATCAACCCAATTAACTCTAAACTTAGAACATCCAGAATTAATCCAAAAAAAGATTGAGATCGAATCGAATCCCAAATGACCGCCTTACGAGGTTTGGCTTTCGCAAATAGAAAACTATTTTGAAAAGACCGTAGTGCCTAAAATTGATGGGTTTTATACAAACAATCCTATGTGCATGCAATCCTAAATTGGGTCCATGTTTTCTCTATTACACATACAACAAATGAACACAAAAGGAAAACCCTAGCATGCATCTAAAATTTTCTAAATACACAAATAAAAGATTATAATACATACATTTTTTGCTATGTAGTAATAACAACTAATTTTTTGAATTTCCTTTGCTCTTAAGAACAAGTATCACAGTTTTAGTACCTCTAATGGCTCACAAACACACTAGGTGAAAGGATAAATATGAGAGAAAGGAGAAAGGGTGGCTTGCTATAGAAATCGGCACTCTTAAGGTTTCTTGAAGGGTTGGCCGAAAATCTAATGCCTGTGGGTCTTATTTATACTTGAGGCTAGCTAGGGTTTAAGGGTGGAAACCCTAATTCCTTAACTTAGTGCCTAAGCAAGTCTATGGACCTACTATCCTTTAGCCTTGGACAAAAATTCCTAGATCCTTCTAGGGATTTTTGGCCCTTACTTAATAAGGTGATCCAATGGCTATTAATTTATGATTAAATACTAATTAATAATATGATTTCTAATTAATATATTATTCTTATATTATATTAATAAATTATATTTATAACCCAATTCATTATTAATAATAAATCAGCCTCTCTTAGTCACCACTGTGAAGGCAACCCCAAAAGACCATGCCACTATCAAATCAAGTACAAATCAATTATAGTTATGGGCTCAAACACCTAATCCAATAAAAACATGGTGTTAACCACTGCATCTAGATATCTCTCGACCTGAGAGATAAATGAGTCGAATCTAATCAAGAAATCCATTCCGAGATAGAAGAAAATAAAGGCATATCCACCTCCCACCATCTAGAAACAAGACTCCATAAATCCATCACCATACCACAAGTAAATAAAAGATGATTGGCAGTCTCAACAACAATGCCACAAATAGGACAAAGCACAGAACCAATGTCAATTCCCTGTCTATCTAAATTCACTGTGGTAGGAACTTTATTCAAGCGCAGTCTCTAAAACAAAATATTGTCCTTGGAAGGTAGGATGCAATTCCATCTAGTAGATTGAGAGGAGGTCTCTAAAAATTAGGATTCAATCATAGTCCTAGCAGAAGCAACTGTGTAACCCACCGAAGCATTAGGAGACCACAACCAAGAGTCTTGATTCTCACGAAGAACCACGTGGAAAACAAAAGACATTAAGGCAGTAAATTAAACCAACTCCTCACCTCCTCTAAGATGGCGTCTAAAAACCGAAAACCAGTCACACAACTTTAATATGTCAGCCACTGTACAAGTCTTCCCCAAATCAAGTGCAAAAACCCTAGGGAATTGAGTTTTTAAAGGGATATCACCACACCAAACGTCCTCCCAAAATAAAGTAGAATTCCCTTTCCCAATATTTCGAACATGCAAGGAAAAAATATCTAAACCTTTTTTTGAAAGGGATCTGACTACATTGATCATCATCTTCCACGGAGACATTAAAGAACTATTAATGTTTATCAATACCCCCATCTACCCCATGGACATTTTTTATGACAATAGCCCATAAGTCATTAAGATTCATTCTAAATCTCTAAATGTACTTGAATAAAAGAGTGATATTTAGTGCATAAATACTTCCAATGCCCAAACCCCCGAGCTCTTTACTAGCCAAACACTTTTTCAAAGCAATCCAAATCATCTTCCTATCTTCCAAGTCACCACCCACAAATAAATTATTTGGAAGAGATTCCAATGTTTTTTCCACATCTATCGGCATCCTGTAAAGGGACATATAATAAGTAGGGAGATTCCCAAGGATATATTTAAGCAACACCATTAGGCCTCCAATAGAAAAGGTATGAGCCTTCCAACTAGAAAGTTTTTTTAACTTATAAAAACCCCTTCCTATTTGCAATACATGACATACTGAAACCAATCGGAATCCCAAGATAAGTAAAAGGAAAACCCGAGCCCCCACAGCTTAACACCGCAACCATGTCATTAATACCATATTCAGACACGGAAATACCCAACAATCTACTTTTTTGAACATTTATTTTCAACCCCGAAGATTGAGAAAAACATCGTAAGATACTAATTAAATTAGTAGCATTCCGAATAGACCTGTAGTGACAAAGAACATGGTTTGGCATGCAGAATTAAAGTTTACACAATTGAACATGGTGATTTGGGTGATCAAGAGATGTATTGATTGTATATGGTGTTACAAAAAGGATCTAGATCTAGACTACATAAATCACACACACTTACACACTCAACTTTTACATCCCTCAAGCACACCTCTACAAGTGGACAAACTCACCTTATATAGAGGTGTTTACATGTCTCTTTCTCACTCTCTATCTCTCATGTGTCATAAGGCTAATACTCCACATGCAAGTGGGTTTTACAAAAGTCAATCATGAATAACTCTGCACCCCAACATTCCCCCCCCCCCCCCCCCTTAAAGTTAGGAATGAATGACCCAATTCAATTCTTCCAAAGTCGAGCAACTACGCAGTTCGAGCCTCAAAGGTGACACATGTTGAAACGAACTTCAATCTTCAATACTTCCATGGTTCTTCAATTTGGGCTCTAGGATGTGAGACCATACAAACCGAGCAGCAATGAATGATTAAGTTCAAATAATCACCCAAAAGTTGCGCATAAAAACACACCCCAAAAATCTTCAATAAAACCAAACCCATTTTGAATACATCACTTCCGAACTTCCAATTGCATCATCTCGTCGCTTCAAACCTTCAAGATCACTTCGGTCTTCAAATCCGTGTAATATGAAAAATTCAACTTCGAAGTTCCATATAAAACTTCTCCCCCTTTTTATAATCGAAATTTGATTATAAAACTCCCAGGAAAAAGAACGTTCTCTATTTGGAATTTTTCGTGTCAAAACTCCCCCTTAACATGTAGCATAAACTTTGTGCTTCAATCCGGAAAATCCAAAAAAATTGTAACGCCCCGTTTATTTAAATAAATAAATAGATATAATTCCCTGACTAATTTGTAAGGAATTATGGAGTTTGGGGTTAAGAAGGTAAACCCTGGATTAGTTTTGCAAAGATTCTCAAGGGAGAGGCTGTTTTAGTAAATTTGGACTTAATTTGTAAAGGAATTGAAAGGGTAGGGTTTAAATAGTAACTTATAGACATCTTTTGAAGGAATTTCATGGAGGAGGGGCCGAAATGGTCATTATGGCAAAGATTTGGTGGGGGACGGGGTATATAGCTTCGTTACTAGTCATGCCCTAACCCTAAGCCCCTTATGTTGCATTCGCCATCGTCAGGGTTCTCCAGTCGCCGATCTCACCCTTCTCTGATGTAGAACGCCGCCTCCCTTGTTTGTGAAGCCAAAGAAACAAGACCACGGTGGGGCCGCCATATTAGTCGACGACGAGGCAGGGAGACGCCAACCGCCACTGTGACTTCTCGATATCGTGGTTAGAAGAAGCAAACCCCACCTCCGGTCAGCACCTCAGCCGCCATGCATGAGCACCCCAGTTGCAGTCGCCATTTGGTCGTGCTTTTCCGACCAGCCGAGCCGCCGAGCGTAACACTTTTATCTCCGGACGAGGATAGTCGACAGTGTGGTTTCCGGGTGTGTGTGAGTCCGCCATCCTCCTTCTTCTACTTCTTTTGTTGTCGATGCTCAGGGTCCAACTCGACTGCCCGGCATCGTTCCGACCACCCCTTCGCCATCAATTGCCCAACAGAAGTGTGGTTGCCGCCACTCCAAGTAGCTGAGGTGCGACGCTGCTTCTGTTACTGTTGCTTTTCTAGTGTTCCTACCGCCACCGTAGGCCACCAAGGGGTGGCTGTAGTTGCTTTGTGACCTCATAGTGGGTGTTTATGTGCTTGTAATCTTGTTAGTGTGTGTTAGTATAGCAGGAAAAGCAAGAAAGGCCAACGCCACCTCATGCCGCCGCGAGCCACCGCCGGCCACCATGGTGTGGCTATGTGTGTGTATGTTTAGATTAGTTTAGTGTGTGTGTGGTTATTGAGATTTAGCCTTGTAAAATGTAATTTGAATTTGCAATAATGAAAATGAAGTAAACCACCACCGTAAGGTGGTGGCCGCCGCCTCGAACCGCCATTGACCACCACTACCCGAGGTGGTAGTGGGTGGTGCCCCGCTAGCAAACCCTAATGGGATTAGATTTTGGTTTTGGTCCTATTTGGCCATGTTTGGGTGAAAAACCGTAATTATGAGTATTGGGCCTTAGATTAATTGGGCCACTTATGGGCCATTGGGATTAGATTGTGAATTAAGCCCAAACTATTCCAGACCATTTATCTAGTAGAGTAAAGGACTTAATGGACTAAGTCCTTAATGGGCTAATTGAGAAAATCCTAATATTTGAGAAATTATCAGCACGCACACGAGAATTATTTAATAAGTGAATATTAAATAATAATCATTGGCATAAATTAATCTAAGCAATAAAGGACTTAATGGATTAAGTCCCTAGTGTGTTAAGTCCTTAATGGGTTAAGTAAGAAACACTTAATCCTAGTTATCATTTTATGTGAAACCCTAATTTCACTTGGGCTTTGTGTTGGGCCATCCAAGAACAAGCAAATGGACTAGAATAATTTATTGGGCTTTAGGGTAAGGTCCATATGAAGGATTGGGCCCAATTTGGAAAATCCTAATATTTTAGAAATTATCAGCACGCACACGAGAATTATTTAATAAGTGAATATTAAATAATAATCATTGGCAGAAATTAATCTAAGCAATAATGGACTTAATGGATTAAGTCCGTAGTGTGTTAAGTCCTTAATGGGTTAAGTAAAAAACACTTAACGCTAGTTATCATTTTATGTGAAACCGTAATTTCACTTGGGCTTTGTGTTAGGCCATCCAAGAACAAGAAAATGAACAAGAATAATTTATTGGGCTTTAGGGTAAGGTCCATATGAAGGATTGGGCCCAATTTGGAAAATTGGACCATCGATGGGCTTTTGGGCCTAGATCGTTGTATGATGTTGGGCTGTAGAATGAGACATGTTGGACTGGACAGGACAATTGGGCCTTAAGGGAAGTCCATGTAGAGGTTTCGACCCAATTTGGAAAATTGGGCCATATGTTGGGCTTTGATCCCTAGTTGACCTTCGGCCTATGGATTGGGCCTTGGGCTTGGGTAAGCCAAGCTAGGGGTAATGTAGTAATTGTCCAAAGCATGTATTTATAGTTATGTGTTAGAACCTAATTATTAATTGAGTGTTATTTTGGTGTTGACAGTTCGGGAATCTATCATCCAGCAACTGGGGTTGAGTCTGCGGGACTTCAACAGTGTGGGATTGTGTCTACGGGACTTCAACAGTGTGAGGTGAGTTTCCTTCCAGTAGGAACGGGTCTAAGGCCACAATGCCGACCCGTTTAATTAGTAGTAGTTTCTGGACCTCGGTCCGATGCAGTAGTTAGAATGTTTGATGCCTTCGTGGCTCAGACAGAGTTTATGTGTTATGTGTTCCGGGCTACGAATCGATGTAGTATGTAGTTTATGTGTTCATGCTAGTTGATATGTTTATGCTATGCTATGTTTTGCCCAGTTAGTTTCCAGACTTCGGTGTGATGCAGTTAGTTCCGGACTTCGGTCCGATGCAGGGGACAAGGTTCCAGTCAGTTTCGGACTTCGATCCGATGCAGTTAGTCCCGGACTTCGATCCGATGCAGAGGGCAAGGCCCTGGTTAGTTCCGGACTTCGGTTCGATGCAGTGGGCAAGGCCCATCATGTGTTATATGTTATTATATGGTATGTGGTAGTTTGGGGGAGCTCACTAAGCTTCGTGCTTACAGTTTCAGTTTTGGTTTCAGGTACTCAGTTTTCAAAAGAGGAGCTCGGGAAGATTGTAGTGCACACACCATTTGTTCAGCCTGGGATGTTTATACTCTGCTATACTTGATAGTTGTTATAATATTTTGAGATACATTGCTTATGATTTTTATATGAGGTTTATCGACTATGGTTTTTATTATTAAATTTAACGAAATTTTCAGACTGTATTTTTGGGACTTTACAAGTTGGTATCAGAACCTTGGTTAGAGGGATTCGGGCGCACTCACGACTGTGTCTAAACTCAAACTAAGGAAGTGGTATAAGTTTTTCGAGAGAAAAACCATGGTTACAAAAGAATTTTGAGAAAAGAAAACAATTTTAGAAAAAGTATAAAGAAAAGAATTTTAGAAAAAGCGAAAAGAGTTTTGAAAAGAGAAAAGGGTGTGGTGCATGCAATCAGCCGAGCTCAAGTAAGTGTTGGATTAATGTCTAAGTCCATAACTATAATTGGTAAGACTTGACCCGACCCGGCATGGTCCATTTGGGTTGCATGGCATCATGCACTTGGATAGACTATAATGAGAGAAATAAGACACTTATGGTTATTAATATATTATAAGTTCTAGTATATTAATAATAAGAATAATAAGATTATTTAATTAGTATTGATCAAGAATTAATCTAGGATTAATTAAGTGATCAAAAGAAGACTAATTAAATATATGGGTTGATTGTGTAAATCATCCATACTTATATAGTGGGCTAATGCTCCATGGATTATCTAGTTGGGCCAAAACCCATATGATGCTCCATGGATGCTCCATGGTGTATTTGAACCCATGGATCCAAGGAAATGGAAAGTCATGACAATTAGGGTTTACCCTAATTGTAACACTATATAAAGATATTATTCTTCCCAAAATCGGTCACTAGATTATTCTAGAGAGGGCTAACCGATTTCATGAAGTGTTCTAGTTTCTCTCAAGTTATTCCAAGTGTATTTGGTGTTGTGTGAACCATTTGAGGTGTCACACTTGGGGCACTAAGCACTCAAGCTTCATGAAGACAAGCACTATCAAAGAGGTATGTATTCTATCTTGTTATATCCATTATTTTGTATGCTAGATTAGGATAATACCTTGGATGTTCATATTTGCATGTATAATAGAGAAAACATAGATCCAAGGTATCTAGGGTTGCATGTACACTTAGGAGTGTTAGAATGCTCATAACCCAACAGTGGTATCAGAGCCTAGGCTTGTTTTCTTGTTATACCTGCAATAGAAGCTGAAAAATCGAGTTTTGATGCTGTCAGCCCAGCTGACTCGCCGAGTCCATGAAGGGACTCGACGAGTCCAAGGCAAAATGCATCCAACTCGCCGAGTTGTGTTCATGCACTCGACGAGTTGGACCCCAGACAGCATATCTTCGAGGTTTTTGGCTAGAAATGGACTAGGAACATTACCCTAAGTTGTTTTGAACTTATAAACTTGTTTTTTAATGTGGTAATGTTCATGCTAATCCATTTTCAAGATAATTGTCAATAGATTCATGTTTTGTATTAGTTTAAAGATTAGACTAATTACATGAAAAAGTTTGATTTGAATTATCTTGTTCTTATGAGTTGCTTAGATTAATAGAAAAGTTGAGTGAAAAAGTTGTTTTCAATCCAAATTAATCTAAGAGTTGAGTATAAAATGTGTTTGTGTAACTTATCCTTAAGTTACATGAAGAGTCACATTAAAGACTCATAAAACTCATAAAGTTGGCAAAGGTTACAAAAAAAGATGAAGAGTCTTGTCCTTAAGTTATGGAGGTTCAAGAGTCACTTCATTAATAAATAAATAAATAAAATATGTAACCTTAATTAATTCCATAAGTTATAAAATAAAGAAAAGATTAATTCTTTATTAGTTTAAAGTCTTCCATAATTTGTCCACAAGTTATGGAACTTGAAGAGTTTATGGATTAAAACTACTTTAAATACATAAGTTATGGAATTAATTAGTTTTGAATAGTTTCAAAACTTGCCCTCAAGTTTTGGAATTTGTAAAGTTTTCTCTTATGAATACTTTAATTCCAAGTTAGCCCTTAGAATTTTAAAAGTTAAAATTCAACCCTTATACTTTATAATATTATAAGTTAATAATATTTATATGTATAAGAGTAAAGTCGGTCTTACCGCTAGTACGCCTCATTCACGAAGCCGGTCTATAAGGTGGGTATAAGGTTGTTGCCTATAAAATGGCAACTTAATGGGTGTTCACTCTCACCCACCGCTTGCTTGACTGGTGGAGGGTCGTTAGCCGAACGGGTTTGACATGACTATAATTCTCCCTTCATTAAAAGTATTAATGATAAATACTAAGTAACTAAACTTTTAATAATACCCAATCTTAGTTACTTAGAAAAATGTGAATAAGGTGCTAATCCACGAAATTACACTTTGCACTTTGTTTGAGTCGGTTAGTGGAGCGCGTGTGGTTAACCGGCACACTAACTCGTATTTAACAAGGTAGGCAAAGGGTAACTTAATGTTTATCATAGTATCGATGGAGCGTGTGTGGTTAACCGGCACATCGATTGAGGGATAAACACTTAAGGGTACCCAGTAATTTGCATGGTTACTTCACACCTTGTTTTGTGATCCTCGGCATCCCAGTCACAAAACCTGAAGGGCACACTCGAGATTGAAACATGCCATTGAACAGTTCAATGAATCTCAAAAGATCTAGGAGTTTCAAAACCAATTAAAACCTAATAATACATTTCGTTTATCTTGGTGGAAATTGGTGAATCGTCATTCACCTACCTTCAAATTGTTTTATAGCTTGGATTACGGCATACCTCTTCCAAGTTATAAAATAGTTTGTTGGGTCCTAGCCTTAATATTTTCATATTGGGTGTCATATTAAGGACTCAAAGATCAACTATCTTGAATATCTCCCATAACATGTCTGGTTTAGACATTTATGATCTTCCCAAATCTCTTGAAACAAGCATTCCTAAATGAAGATGATGTCCCATGGAAATCATACTTCTGTCACCTCCTCCAAATTATTCTCCCTACCCCACAAGTTCTTTAAAAGTTTAAAGTCACTCGAGCCCTATTGGCAAGTAAAGGTCTTGGTGTGGTCACATCTTGGAGATGTAGTCACATATTGACAAGCCGGGAGAGAAGGGTGTCAAAGTCTTGAGAAAGTTGGTGGTTCAATCACTTTCTAAGTCACATAGTGAGTTCCTTTGGGACACCTATGAAATAGACTATGACAAGACCCTTAATGATCTTATCTATTGTTAAGATCAACTTCCTGAAACTTTATGGACATTGACAATGGTGACACTGGAAATACAGAAAAAGCATTCTCTTCCCAATGGAAAGGGATCGGCCATAGTCAACTCGGTTGAACAAATGGTAAAGAGAAAAGCTAAGTCTGTAATAGTCCTGTGTACCATTATCAAAGGGTCCATATGTTTATATTGCCAAAGTAAGGGTCATTAGTTGCGAAGCTGCCTAATTTACCTAAGGATGTTAAAGTCAATAAGATTGACTCTACTTCAGGTAAAAGTCCACTAATCTAACTCTGTTAAGTTTCTATTTTCAGATTCCTGATACATGATGTGACTGGGTCACATGGTAATGTTTTAAGAATCAAAGAAAAGTAAAGGAACTTAAAGAAAGAATATGCTGAATCTGATCGCGTAGATGGTTTTCTATCGCGTAGTTTGAAAAATCGGATTCTTGAGCTACTTCTTAGGAGTTACGAGATATTGTTTAGGAATAGATAACAACAAGTTTTCATATGGATTGTAAGGATAAGTTTTTCCGCATAGTTTTAAAAAAGAAGAAAATTTTTTATTTTTATTTATTTTAAAATATCCTTACAATGGCATTTGAGGTAAAATTGTTGCTTATATGATTCCATTAATAGCAAGAGTGGAAATATGAAATTGATTCCTTCATTTGTGGTAATGTCTAAATTTACCAAATAAGGAAAGATTCTCATCACCCAAGTCTCAATTGGACCGGGACTTGGAATCATGCAAAGTTGTATAGCATGATGAATGAGAACTTTCAAGTATTGGAAAAAAAAAATTAAGACTAATTACTTATTCACATGGATGTGTGAGTCAAGTAATGGACTAAGGGATCAAGCACATAGTCATGTGCACTGATTAAGTCCACCACAAAAGATGTAAGGCTATTCGTCATAGTTTACTAAAGCTCAGTAAATATGATTATACTTACAAGCTTAAGTGTAACTCTGAGACATTGGAAAAAGGTTCCAATGTAAGGCAGAGCGAATAAGAAGAATCAAATTAGGCAGAAGGATAAAAGTTTCTCAAATCTGAAAAGATGGGAGAGTACTTTAGTATCAGTTTTGTGATCATCTTAATGATTAAGAAACCATATCAAAATTAGTTCTCTAAGGAAGTCTTAGTGCATTCTTATGACTAAGAAGAAGGGATCTTGAATTGTTGAAATGGTTAAATCAAGAAGATGAGTCATACTTCGTTCCAATACAAGTCTTAGAGTCGTACTCCAAGATTGTAATTTGAGTGACATGTCTTAAAGAAGGTTTAAAACACTTATCAAATGTAAGAGTAAAAGTTTTCTACTCTTGTACATTTGAAATTGGTAAGTTGTGATGTTTTGGATAAAACAAAGACCAACTTAGGCCAATTGTGTGAAGTGTTTGTCTTGATTAGAATCCACACTATCTCTTGGATGTTTGACAAGGGAGTCTTATAGGTCAAGAGGACAGTGGGAGTCTTAAAGGTCTTGAAATTCTCAAGAACTAATCAAGAATGAAACTTAAAGTTCTTCACTAGCACACAACTTGAGGTTTATAACCTATCGTGTTGACATATTCTGTGCCCATTCTAGTTAAAGTTGGCTTTGCATATGAGTTCTTAGAGTTCTCAATGTGTTGCACAACAACTTGGAAGCAATGGTAGGCCCTTGAGCTACCAGGTGGCAAGAAATTAAGATTGAGTTCAGTCCATATGAGTTTGGATTTGTCATTATCCTTGTCTTGTGACTATGATTTTGACAATTCACATGGATAAGAACACATACACCATTAAATCTAAGTGTCATAAGGTTTCTCTCCGATTCATGAAAATGATGGTGAGGAAACACTTCCACTAAGTAGATTTTAGCTAGATAGCAATTGTGATCTCAAAGTCGTTAGTGGAGCGTGTGTGGTTTACCGGCACACTAATTTGGACTTGTGAGAAATGGCAAAGGTCAAAACGATCAAGACTATGATTACGGCATCCCTTTTCATAGTTCTTAAAATTGTTTTGACACACCCATGAGCTATCTAAGGGAAGGTGTATGTTTTTGATAAAGTTTTATCAAAACAATCTAGTATCAGAAATCTGAACTTTGGTAAGAAAGTCAATAAAGTATTGATTTCTAGAAGTCCAGTGATTTCTGAGTACATGTCAAAGCTAGTGGGAGCATAAGTGTTATGCTAATAATCACCATGTTAGTGGGAGCATGATAATTACGATAAGTATTGCAAGCTAGCAATGTTAATTATAGAAAACAAAAGGTTTCAATTGGGAAAAAGTTGTTTTGCTATAATTAAGGGAGAGGAAATTATACTTCATCTCAAATCTATAAGCTTAGATCGTGAGGTTTTAATCATTTAGTCAAGGATATATATGAATTTCATGTTGGAATGGCTCAACATAAGGAAATTCTGTATATGGGTCCATTATTTGCGTTCTTAAATTCGATTATGATTACGGCATCCCTTTTCATAATCTGAATTATGAGAACTTGGCGAATTGAAATGGAAATGTTATAGCAAAAGACTGGTTTAGTCTTTATGTGAGACATCATGAATCGTGTCCCATATGCTTCGGATATAGGATCGATTACATGTGCTATATTTATCCTTTCTAAAATTTTCCAAATGCCTAGGGCGTTAAGAATGGAAAAGGTTTAGAACTGGATATGACTAAAAGGATTAAACAATTGTCGAGGACAATCTAAGGTTTACCAAAGACTGGTTTCTCAAGGACAATTGGAAGTATAGTGATAATTCTGGAAGGACCATATTGACATAATCTGTAAGGAGGCAACTCTTGTTCAGAAGTGATAGTCGAAATGGAATCTGGAAATGTTTCAAAGTTAGAATTTTCAATCTGTTTAAGATTAAGGAAACTTAATGCAAGAAGGATGGTTCCAAGGACTTGATCTCCTTTGGAATACTCTGTAATGATTGTTGCAAAGTCTTTCTGACTTTGTGCATAATCATTACAAGAGGATCGATGCATATAAGTTTAGAATCTAACAGATTTAAGTAAATGACATGAATTTGGAATTCTTTCATTTGCAGTAAGGATTTGGGAGTGTGAAAAGAGAATCATTGAAGTTATGTTCATTTGATCTAGTTCACAAAATAAAGATCATAGACAAACATATTATGCATACTTGGTGTATGGCATGACTATTGTTTAGAAAAACATAGTGTGCATGCTTGGAGCATGGGACAACTATTGTTTTAAATTCAAGAATAATGTTGATAGCTGAAACAATATACAATGAATAATGTGTAATCATATGGTGATAAATAAAAGGAGTTTTATTTATATTCATAAGTTCTGAGACCATATTGGATTCAATTATTATTGTGTTTCACTTTGCATGTTTTGACTTCCCGAATAAACTAGGTTATTCTTCCGGAATGACTAAGTTATTCAAACCATCCACAGTCGGTCATATGTTGGAAGTAGATATGAATTAAGACTGTCATGGGTTGGCTTGTAGAGGTCTAAGTTGTTGGACAAAGGGCTACAACACTCATGAGTGCTCATAAGTTCTGAGTATTGGATTCAACCCGCGCTCATTGGAATCACTTCATGGATTTTATCACGAGTGATCATGAGACGATAATATCTTATATTCTTCAAACCTAGAGATATGAGTTGTTACTATGAGTTGGTTGTACATTGATTGCACGAAACTGCATTTGGTAACTCGGTGCTATAAAACGTGCCTTTGTGTATGATTCAACAAGTAGTAGAACAAGCCATATGAGTCGAAGTTTATCCATTCCTTTTACCTTCGGGATGAAAGCGATATCTGTGGGCCCCTCGATGATTTGATGATGACAAATGGAAGTGCTCGGTCGGGCCAGGACTGATTTGATTTGTTCAATTAGTCAGTCGTCATAAATCGGAAATCGGGAAACAACAAATGGACAGAGAGAATGATTATAATCCATGTCTCAGTCCATATGATATCTAGAATGGAGGAATATATGATCCCTTATCTAATGGACAAGTCGTTGACAAAGATCAGAGTTCATCTACAAGGTCAGAGTTCGACAGAAGCTTTTGAGAGCTACGATTGCTAGTTGGTTCCTAAAGTCATACGCAATAATAGTTTTAGACTTATCCAAGTGGGAGACTGTTGGATTAATGTCTAAGTCCATAACTATAATTGGTAAGACTTGACCTGACCCGGCATGGTCCATTTGGGTTGCATGGCATCATGCACTTGGATAGACTATAATGAGAGAAATAAGACACTTATGGTTATTAATATATTATAAGTTCTAGTATATTAATAATAAGAATAATAAGATTATTTAATTAGTATTGATCAAGAATTAATCTAGGATTATTTAAGTGATCAAAAGAAGACTAATTAAATATATGGGTTGATTGTGTAAATCATCCATACTTATATAGTGGGCTAATGCTCCATGGATTATCTAGTTGGGCCAAAACCCATATGATGCTCCATGGATGCTCCATGGTGTATTTGAACCCATGGATCCAAGGAAATGGAAAGTCATGACAATTAGGGTTTACCCTAATTGTAACACTATATAAAGATATTATTCTTCCCAAAATCGGTCACTAGATTATTCTAGAGAGGGCTAACCGATTTCATGAAGTGTTCTAGTTTCTCTCAAGTTATTCCAAGTGTATTTGGTGTTGTGTGAACCATTTGAGGTGTCACACTTGGGGCACTAAGCACTCAAGCTTCATGAAGACAAGCACTATCAAAGAGGTATGTATTCTATCTTGTTATATCCATTATTTTGTATGCTAGATTAGGATAATACCTTGGATGTTCATATTTGCATGTATAATAGAGAAAACATAGATCCAAGGTATCTAGGGTTGCATGTACACTTAGGAGTGTTAGAATGCTCATAACCCAATAGTAAGTACTCCCAATTTACCCATACAAGTTTATGTTATGAATATCAGTTTCAGTTTCAGTAGAACAACATGCTAGAATAGGGCGAAGGATCTAGGAAGGATGCCTTATGTGCCTATTATATGTGTATCAGCTTTATGAGAATTGCATGCTAGTTAGGGCTAAGGATCTTGGGAGGATGCCTTATGTGCCTGTTATATGTGTACTAGCTTATTGAGAGATGCATGCTAGTATATAGTAGCCAGTATGATAGCCAGAGTAGTATATGCTTTAGTATGTGTACTCAACGCCCGAATGTTGCTTGCTTTGTGCTCCTAGGATTTCTAGTTGTCTTTCACTAACTAGTAAACGAATATGATAAGTTACATATTGCAAGGACTAAATAATTTCAGAAGGTTAGGTCTAGCCCTATTTCGTAGCTCTTGTCTGAGTCCAACCGTTGTAGGGTAGGGTCTCTCATTCGAAGAATTATCTAGTCTGAGTAATATGTAATAGTATTCACGAGCTAGTTAGGGGAAGAAAGCAGGAACTTCTTATGCAGCTGATGGTGGGGAGTGAGTTACTGGAGTCAGAGATTTCCATAGGTCAAGCCTAGGATGAGATTAGCATGAGATCAGTAGTAGTAGTAGTACAAGAAGGGACTTGGTGGAGTCAAGGTAGTTCTTGAGGAAAGTACGGATAGATGTGGAAGGTAGTAGGGGCCCATACTACTGAAAGCAGAGGATGTGTACTCGAATCAAGGAAGGCTGAGATGAAACCAGAGAACTTGTAGTGTGTGAGATCCCTCGAGTTTGGATAAGTATTATGATGTTAGTGATGGTATATTGCCAAGTATAGTGATCCTATGTGGTAGACCAGATGGTAGTTCTAGTGCCGACGAGGGATCAGGCTCGAACTCTGTAGCAGGGAAGCTCGATGATCAGGTGAAGGAGTTCATTCCATATGAGGTTATGCGCAGTATCATTGACCAGACTCCTGTGATCCTCAGTATGATCAAGGAGGGCATTATAGAGATTTGTGATGAGAGGCCGAGCACTTTATGCACTGAGGTTGCAGACATGATAGGGACCCGTACGTTGATGTTTCGGGGATTCAGAGTTTATGAAGCTTCAGATTGTCATGGGGGTTAGGGTCCCCATTGTTAGCAGCAGATGAGTGGCATATGTCGCCAACATTTTTCATACCAGACGTCTCGAAAGGAGATAAGATCCGAATTGCTTCCTATATCTTGAGGGATAGAGCACGAGATTGATAGGAAAAGGTTGGTAGTGGGTTGAGTGATGATGTGGTTGATGCTATGTCATGGGATAACTTTTAGACCAGATTTTGGGCGAAGTGCGCCCATGCGATGGAGGCCAGCAGTTGGCGCAAGAGTGTTAGATCTCCACCAGACGATTGAGACTGTGGCAGGGCTCACTACCAAGTCTGGGAAGGAGTTTATATGGTACCGCAATATGCAGCAGATGAGGTAATGAATAAGGAAAGTTATCAGGACATACTGTAGAATAATAGCAGGGAGATTATGAGTATCTCGGGGTGCAAGACCCTGAATGATATGACTTCTGCAGCTTGAGAACAAGGTATGGACTTAGAGCACACTAGGAAGAGGGAACCAGATCAGTTGCTTATAGTGAAGGGTCTCGGGAGGAGACCGTAGATTTCAGATCAACTATTGAGAGGCCAACAGGGTCAAATTCGGTACAACACGTGCAGGAAACTGCACAAGGGAGCCTTTCGTTTCAAGGGTTTGAGTAAGTGTAACCCTGATTTATCCTCTGTTTGTGTCTGAATTGTATTTTTAAAAGATGTCATATGCTAATTGCATACCGAGAAGCATTTACGAATAGTGAAAGAGCAATTCCCCAAATTACGGGATTGGGAAAGTACAGCATCATCTTGGTTTCTTCCAAGACTGAGGAGCAGCACGAGAAGCACTTGAGGGACGTGCTAGAGACTTTGAGAAGGGAGAGAATTTTCACCAGGTTCTCCGATTGTAAGTTCTGGTTGCGTGGGGTGCAATTTCTTCGGCACCTTGTAAATCAGAAGGGTATTCTAGTCGATCCGGCCAAGTTAGAGGCTGTGATGCAGTGGGAGATTCCGAGGTCTCCAATTGAGATTCGGAGCTTCCTAGGTTTAGCGGGTTATTACCGGAGATTTATTCGAATTTTTAGAGTTGTGTGATCTTTTGGATTAGCTAGTGTTGAAACACTAGAAATGGTAAGTGTGGTTTCTAGCAGATTGGTCATGGGTGGTGAGAAGGATTGGGAATTCTTCCAGTTTTGTGTGTTGTAGGGCATTAGCTAAATCAAAGTGGGGGAGAATCGTCCAAGGATTCGGAAGCAGGAGCAGTTTAGAGACTAGGATAAGTTTCACATCCTTATTGGGAAGGAAGATAGCCCAAGCGGTTGTATGGTTTGAGGATAGTGTGAGATGGAAGTTCGGAAAAGCTTGCCAATAAGGAGATCGCGTTTCCGTGATGTTACTAGCAAGCCTTAGAGTATCAGGTTTGGGATTCCAGTCAGGACACGAGTTCATCTGAGTGCGGGGCAAGCGCATGTTCGATCCAGTATTAGAGTGTTGTAAGCCTGCGGGTGTAGCCGTACCATTCACCAGCAGTCAAATAGTATGAGAGTGTTGTAAGCCTGCGGGTGTAGCCATAACATTCACTAGCAGCCATATAGTATCAGAGTGTTGTAATTCTGCGGGTGTAGCTGTAGCATCCACTAGCAGTCAGATAGTATCAGAGTGTTGTAAGTCTGCGGGTGTAGTCGTAGCATTCACTAGCAGCCAGATAGTATTAGAGTGTTGTAAGTTGATGTGTGTAAAACCAACTAGTTTTAATCCTACTAACTTAAACACAAAGACAAACACACGAAAGGCAGTGTACCTATCGATTAGCAGTTTAGTTCAGGTAAGTAAGGTATCGAACATAGGGAATGGTAAACAATTAAAATAAATGCTAATATTATCTAAATAAAACAAGTAAAAAAAAGGGTTTTCTCTAGTTTTGCAAGACTAGAAACTTAAATACTTTACTAACACGCAAACTAAGCAACTAATAGCTAAGAAAACAAAGATCAACTAAATTCAATGATTAAAAAGGCCTTCTGTTTAGGTTCGAATCATTTGTTCCCATGGATGATTTTATGGTAAATATATCGGATTAATTCTTCATTGGTTACCGACTAAAGTGATTAGATTCACATTCGCTATAGCTAATCCTTAGAAAACATATTAATTCAAGCAATGGCCAGTTGTCTAAATTAATGAATTTCCTAGTTTGTTGATTCGAGTTTAGAAAGACTTGTAATTAGCTAATCAAATTGGTGATTCAATTAACCTCTTATTGATGGTGTATTACACAAGCTCACACATTAACTTACCTATCTTCAAGTTAATTCTAGTTTCACATTCGTTATTCCTAGACATACAACTATGTGGTCACGTAAATCATATGAAATTAGCAACTAAGAGATGTTCATACAACTTAATTACTAATTTATTAACAGAAGAATAGTTATTGTTAACACATAAGGTTCTTTAACAAGCTTAATAAAACATAATCACCAATTAAAATTAATCCTAATCAAATAATCATTCCATGTTCACAAATTCATCTACCTAAACAGAAGTTATGAGTTTTTAGCTCATGATTACAGCAGAAACAAGCTCAAAAACGAAATCAATTGGTAAAAACATAGTTCAAACAAGAGATTAGGTAAAAGTAAACTCGATTTTGACTTGATTCTCCTTAAAATTGAATGTAGGGTTGATTCCCTTGCTTCCCATGCTCCAGCAGCACCTTTAGTCGACAATTGGCCTCCAAGGGTTCATCTCTATGCTAGGGTATCGATCTGAAAGTCACTTTATATAGACTTTCACAAAACACGGGCTACTCGGCGAGTCCATCACTTAAAACCCGTGTACGGCAAGTCAGCGCGTCCAGAATCGCGAAACTTCTGACCAACTCGGTGAGTAATCGGACCTACTCCCCGAGTACGTTTCGAATCAGCATTTTCTCAGAACACGAAAGTCGTCCGAAATTGTGTCTACTTTTCAGAACATTTTGAATCTTGTCAATCGGAGTTATGGTTCATGAGATATGGCCAAAATGCTGACGAGGGGTCAAGCTGTCCAGCAACGTCCTTCTTTCTTCAAAATCCAAAATCCATGCGTCCAATCGCTAGTTCCGCTTCCTTTTCCATCCAAGCATGTCATTGTTTCTGAAAAATCAAATTATAAACTAATTAAGCACCTTTTGTTCATTAAATGAGACAAAAACAACATAAAGTAATAAAATAATGCATGGATTTTATAACTAAATATGCCCATATCATAAGTCTACGGGTGTAGCCGTAGCATTCACAAGATTAGCAGATAGTACTAGAGTGACGTGAGTCTATGGGTGTAGCCACAACCTTCACTAGGTTGGTAGATAGCGTGAGTGCTTTGTTAGGATGCGGAAAGAACAGTAGTACCCACCAGTTCGGGTGTAGCAGTGAGGAAATGGAAATCCACGGATTGGATTTCGGAATTTCCCAGATGGATGAGACCTGGTTAAGCCAGTGATAAGATTGTAGAAGCGTCACTACAAAGATGAGAGCAAGGAAGCAGTGGACTGCTTAAGGTCATTTATGACATAAGGCTATCAATGGTCATGTGGCAATCACTTTTAGCTTTGGGTTTGGTGATGTCAGGATTCAACGCATGGAACCAATCAGTTAGAGCAGGAAGCCGTTAGGGCCACAGTGACAAGATAACTAATGGAAGCTAGTTCTAGAGAAGGAATTTGTTCAGAAGTCGTGTGAGGCGACTAAGTGGGTGTCCTTTGGCTTCGTAGTCGGGCCGGAACCCGATATATCAGATGATTGGCGGAAAAATTAAGACCAGGTAGGTCTCGGTAGATGTTGGGAAGCAGCCATGTGGCAACATACAGTTTCAGACAGTTCAGTGTTTCGGGCAGTTTAGTGCTTCAGACAGTCAGTGTTTCAGGCAGTTCAGTGTTTTGAGGCAGATCAGGGATTCAAACATTTTTAGGTCTCCAACAACAATGGTAATTGAGGATCTCATGTATGATAAGCATAATAGATTGTTGAGTAATGCTTAGTCACCCACCGCAGGGTTATCCATAATGATTTAGTATGAGTGGTATGTCCGGGAATCAGACCATCTCGAGACAACAGATTCCAGACGGAGTAGATATGATCATGTTGTAGGGAATTCATTCATCTTCAGGTTTTAGAACCCTATTAGAGTGGGTTATGGTTGCCTTGAAAAGGCTGGGCACGGTTACCCTAGGAAGACTAGGTAGTGCCCGAGATGGTGACCATGTTGCTAGAGTGCTTTATCGTGTAACGAATGGTAAGAAACAATTTCGAGGACGAAATCTAATTTAAGTAGGGGAGAGTTGTAACACCCTGTTTATTTAAATAAATTAATAGATATAATTCCCTGACTAATTTGTAAGGAATTATGGAGTTTGGGGTTAAGAAGGTAAACCCTGGATTAGTTTTGCAAAGATTCTTAAGGGGGAGGGCTGTTTTAGTAAATCTGGACTTAATTTGTAAAGGAGTTGAAAGGGCAGGGTTTAAATAGTAACTTATATACTTCTTTTAAAGGAATTTCATGGAGGAGGGGCCGAAATGGTCGTTATGGCAAAGATTTGGTGGGGGACGGGGTATATAGCTCCGTTACCAGTCATGACCTAACCCTAAGCCCCTTATGTTGCATCCACCATCGTCAGGGTTCTCCAGCCGCCGATCTCACCCTTCTCTGACGTACAACACCGCCTCCCTCGTATGTGAAGCCAGAGAAACAAGACCACGGTGGGGCCGCCATATCAGTCGACGACGAGGCAGGGAGACGCCAACCGCCACTTTGACTTCTCGATATCGTGGTTAGAAGAAGCAAACCCCACCTCCGGTAAGCACCTCAGCCACCATGCATGAGCACCCCAGTCGCACTCGCTATTTGGTCGTGCTTTTCCGACTAGCCAAGCCGCCGAGCGTAACAACTTTTATCTCCGGACGAGGGTAGTCGACATCGTGGTTTCCGAGTGTATGTGAGTCCGCCATCCTCCTCCTTCTACTTCTTTTGCTGTTAATGCTCAGGGTCCGACTCGACTATCCGGCGTCGTTCCGACCACCCCTTCTCCATCAATTGCCCAACCGAAGTGTGGCCGCTGCCACTCCATGTAGCTGAGGTGCGACGCTGTTGTCGCTGTTGTTGCTTTTCTAGTGCTCCTACCGCCGCCGTAGGCCACCAAGGGGTGGCTGGAGTTGCTTTGCGATCTCATAGCGGGTATGTATGTGCTTGTAATCTTGTTAGTGTGTGTCAGTATAGCCGGAAAAGAAAGAAAGGCCAACGCCACCTCATGCCGCCGCGAGCCACCGCTGGCCACCATGGTGTGGCTATGTGTGTGTGTATGTTTAGATTAGTTTAGTGTGTGTGTGTGTGTGGTTATTGAGATTTAGCCTAGTAAAATGTAATTTCAATCTGGAATAATGAAAATGAAGTAAACCACCACCGTAAGGTGGTGGCCGCCACCTCAAACTGCCATTGACCACCACTACCCGAGGTGGTAGTGGGTGGTGCCCCGCTAGCAAACCCTAATGGGCTTAGAGATTGGTTTTTGGCCTATTGGGCCATGTTTGGGTGGAAAACCCTAATTATGAGTATTAGGCCTTAGACTAATTGGGCCACTTGTGGGCCATTGGGATTGGATTGTGAATTAAGCCCAAACTATTACAGGCCATTTATCTAGTAGAGTAAAGGACTTAATGGACTAAGTCCTTAATGTGCTAATTGAGAAAATCCTAATATTTGAGAAATTATCAGCACGCACATGAGAATTATTTAATAAGTGAATATTAAATAATAATCATTGGCAGAAATTAATCTAAGCAATAATGGACTTAATGGATTAAGTCCCTAGTGTGTTAAGTCCTTAATGGGTTAAGTAAGAAACACTTAACCCTAGTTATCATTTTATGTGAAACCCTAATTTCACTTGGGCTTTGTGTTGGGCCATCTAAGAACAAGCAAATGGACTAGAATAATTTATTAGGCTTTAGGGTAAGGTCCATATGAAGGATTGGGCCCAATTTGGAAAATTGGGCCATAGATGGGCCATAGTTTGGGCCTAGATGGTTGTATGATGTTAGGCCATAGAATGAGACATGTTGGACTGGACTGGACAATTGGGACTTAAGGGAAGTCCATGTAGAGGTTTCGGCCCAATTTGGAAAATTGGGCCATATGTTGGGCTTTAATCCCTTGTTGACCTTGGGCCTATGGATTGGGCCTTGGGCTTGGGTAAGACAAGCTAGGGGTAATGTAGTAGTTTTCCAAAGCATGTATTTATAGTTATGTGTTAGAACCCAATTATTAATTGGGTGTTATTTTGGTGTTGACAGTTCGGGAATCTATCATCCAACAACTCGGGTTGAGTCTGCGGGACTTCAGTAGTGTGGGATTGTGTCTACGGGACTTCAGCAGTGTGAGGTGAGTTTCCTTCCAGTAGGAACGGCTCTAAGGCCACAATGCCGACCCGTTTAATTAGTAGTAGTTTCCGGACCTCGGTACGATGCAGTAGTTAGAATGTTTGATGCCTTCGTGGCTCAGACAGAGTTTATGTGTTATGTGTTCTGGGCTACGACCCGATGTAGTATGCAGTTTATGTGTTAATGCTAGTTGATATGTTTATGCTATGCTATGTTATGCCCAGTTAGTTTCCGGCTTCGGTCCGATGCAGTTAGTTCCGGACTTCGTTCCGATGCAGGGGACAAGGTCCCAGTCAGTTCTGGACTTCGGTCCGATGCAGTTAGTCCCGGACTTCGATTTGATGCAGAGGGCAAGGCCCTGGTTAGTTCCGGACTTCGATCCGATGCAATGGGCAAGGACCATCATGTGTTATATGTTATTATATGGTATGTGGTAGTTTGGGGGAGCTCACTAAGCTTCGTGCTTACAGTTTCAGTTTTGGTTTCAGGTACTCAGTTTTCAAAAGAGGAGCTCGGGAAGATTGCAGTGCACACACCATTTGTTCAGCCTGGGATGTTTATACTCTGACATACTTGACAGTTATAATATTTTGAGATACATTGCTTATGATTTTTATATGAGGTTTAGCGACTATGGTTTTTAGTATTAAATTTAACGAAATTTTCAGACTGTATTTTTGGAACGTTACAAAAATAATCAAATTTTAGCATCGTTCACGGATCGTCTTTGACAAAATTTCTCCTAAATAGGTAGAAATTGTCAATTTTAAAATTCTGCAGTGATCCGTTGCGCCCAAAACGACAAAATATGCAAAACTCTCCCATTTTTTTCAAATCAGGGTGAAAACCATCAATTTGCACAAACTGTAGGGGCCTGAAATGCACTTTCTTCAATTTTCAGCAAAAAAAAAACATTCTTATTTCGAATTTGGGTGCAAACTACCAAAAATTCGAAGTTTTAGGGACCATTTTCGAAAATTCAAAGATTCCCCAAAATATACGAAGCTCCAAAAAAAATTTCGAATTTAGGTGAAAAGTGTCAAACATACGAAACTTGGATTAATTTTCGAAGTGTTAAAAATTCGAAGGTTCAGGGGTCAAATTCAAAACTTTCTATTTTCTCTCGATTCATACGAGGCTTTCGAAGCCTCAGTTATGAACAGTAAATTTCTTCGTATGAATGTCCAAAATATCATTTGTACAAAAGTTTAACATCCTTTGTACGAAATTAACATCACCCTTCATACGAAATTTTCAACATTTCATTTCTTGTTCTACACAAACAGGACCATTCGAACAATTATTCATTCAAACCCAAAACCACCCTTCGTATACATCAATCAACAAACTTCGTTATCCAACATCCAAACCAAATCTTTCCCTGTTCGTTCTTTTGCAAACATTAACAACCCAAAGACTTCGATCGAACAAGTTCCAAAATCGAAATCGCAACTCCAAAATCGAATCCTTCCTAAAACGATCTTGGTCATCAACAATTGAATCAAACCTTAACCAATATCGATTCTTACTTCGTTCTTCACTGTGATCATCAAAACATCGATTAACGAGCATGATTTCAATATCGGTTCGAACCCAATCCATTGATATCAACACATTTCAAGACATCAACACATCTGACTAATTTCACACCCTTCCTTTTTCCAAGTCGATTTCAATTTTAGAATGTGAGTTCGATATCACCTAACCCATTAAACTCATCGAACTTCACTGAACATGGATCAAAAATTAATTTTGACTTTCGAATTTCGATTTTGACTTTTCATTCATCTGTTCTTGGTGTTCTTCACTTGTTTAAAGCATTTTCAACTACTCGATTTGATTTAATCAATGACCACAATCGAATTTGCAGTACTACCGATGCTATCATTTCAATCAAAGATCGAGTGTTCAAGTTCTTAACAATACACTGATCATCACCGATTTTGTAATAGAACAAATCTCATATGAAATCGATTCACAGGTTCATATTATCGATCAAATCTAATTGATAATGAGAAGAAAATCAAATGCAGAAATTGATGAACACAATATGTGTTAAAAAAAATTAGTGGAGTACATCAATAGAAAGCGTATGACGAAGAACACAATACGATTTTTGATGAACTTGATTTGAGAATTACAACACAGTTGTATCAAAAGATTTAGGTGAATCTGTGGGCTCAATTTGGAATGAACAGTGCTGAGAAAAAAACTTTGGGCTTAAGTAACCAAGTTTGTAAAGAGAAAATAATCATTTGATTGGGCTCAAACATGAATGATGAACAATTCGATATCAAAGCTTTAGACAAAATTAATTTTTGGGCTCAAGATAACGAATTAATGAACAGTAAACTGGAATTGATTGTTTTTGGGCCAAATTTTGATTCAAATGAACATTTGCAAATTTAGAATCGAATCAACCAAACAAATATGAGATTGGATCGGGTTTGATCAACAAAAAATTTATTGGATCATAACAAGTGGGTTTTTTCAACAAAAATTTGAACCAACGAGTCAAATGATCACAAATAAAATATGCAATGCACGATTCAATGAGATTAAGAGAGATCATAGAGAGAGACTCATCAAAATTGTTCAAATTGCGACAAAAGTTGCCAAACTGGGAATCGTTCTTCAAAAATCACATTGATCTTGAAGACCCACTCTGATACCAATTGTAGTGACAAAGAACATGGTTTGGCATGTGGAATTAAAGTTTACACAATTGAACATGGTGATTTGGGTGATCAAGAGATGTATTGATTGTATATGATGTTACAAAAAGGATCTAGACCTAGACTACATAAATAACACACACTTACACACTCAACTTTTACATCCCTCAAGCACGCCTCTACAAGTGGACAAATTTACCTTATATAGAGGTGTTTACATGTCTCTCTCTCTCTCTCTCTCTCTCTCTCTCTATCTATCTATCTCTCATGTGTCATAAGGCTAATACTCCACATGCAAATGGGTTTTACAAAAGTCAAACATTTACAAAGCTAATCATGAATAAAATCACATCATTTGCATACATAAGATGAGAAATAATTAAGTTATTACCACTAATAGAAGCACCTTTGAAGTCACATCATTTTCGTACATAAGATGACAAATAATTAAGCTATTACCACTAATAGAAGCACCTTTGAAGAGAAGAATTAACATCACCTTTCGAATTACTGCATGTAAGCCTTCCGTTGCAATAATAAATAGAAAAAAGGGATATATGATCACCTTGACGAGGACCTCCACAAATCTCAAATTCGGCCATGGGAGAACCATTAACCAAAATGGAAGCAAGAGCATTCATAAGGCAACCTTCAATCCATCTTTTCCATTTAAAACGAAAACCCATTTCTTCCTTCATAAGATCTAAAAAATCTCATCTTAATAAATCATAGGCTTTTTCAAAATCCAATTTAAACACATGCAACTTTGATTTTCGTTTTCGATACCACTCCATAATTTCATTAAGAATCATAGGACCATCCAAAATATTTCTACCTTTAATAAAAGCAGATTGCTCAGGGCCAACACAACCACCAATAACTGAGCTTAACCGATTAGCTGAAAGTTTGCCAATAATTTTATATTGACAACCTATCAGACTAATAGGTCTAAAATCATAAATGAACTTTGGGGAAGTAGTTTTAGGGATCAAAGCATTAAAAGAAGAGTTACACCCTTTTGGAAAATGGCTTGTTATAAAAAATTTTCAAGAAAACGAACATCTTTCTCAATAGTCGACCAAAACACCATAAAAAAGAAAAAGAAAAACCATCAGGGCCCGGAGCACGATCACTGCCACAATCCTAAACAGCCCGTTTGATCTCATCACAGGAAAACATAGAATCTAAAAAATTGGCATCAGCGGGAGACAACCGATTAGGGAGGGGAGCATCACGCCACATCCGTGAAGAAACTATAGGAGAGAAACGACGACTAAAATGGTCAAAAAATTCTGATTTTATTAAATTAAGCTCTTCAAACCAATTCCCATCCTTCATAATGCCTTTGATTGCCATTTGTCTACATTTTTTTTAAGAATGCCATGAAAAAACTTTGAATTTTCATCTTATTCCACAGCCCAATTAATCTTAGCTTTTTGAGCTAAGTCTTTAGCTAAGTCATTCCTTGATCATGTATTTTATACAAGAGATCCAATCTTACATTAAGACACATACCAAATACTAATAAAGCTCTAATCTAATAACAATATATATGTATCTAATACTATGTAATTAAACAAAAAAGATATAATTAAATAAATAATCGTTATGCCTCATAATATATATATATATATATATATATATATATATATATATATATATATATACCCTAATAAATGAAAATGTTATTGCTACTTGTCATTCTCTCATTTATTTGACCACATGTCATTTTGTCATAATTTTGAAATATATTTATTTTTCCACTTGTCAATCACTTCATTATTCATTTACACTATATCATTAATTTAGTTTCCATAAATTAAACCTACTATAATAACTATTAATTTTAAATTTCAAATCTGAAATTTCAAATAAATTTACACTTTAAACATTTGTATTTAACATTTTATTATAATAAATCGTTTAGTACACGGATCTAACAATTAAACACATAATTTTAATTAATTTATTTTTTGCATGTTTTTTTTCGTAATTTTAACTTATTTCATATTTCAAATTCAAATAAACTCTTCATTTAATCGCTCCTGTTTAACATTATGTTTTAATTAACCCGTATAATATATGGGTTTCACAACTAGTATATATATATATATATATATATATATATATATATATATATATATATATATATATATATATATATATATATATAAGTTTAGGTTCATTTGAGACCATTCTAATTTTGTGAGACCGTAAGATCAAATCTAAAAATAATTTTAAAATGCAAAATAAATGGAAAAATCCAAAAAAAAAAATTTTAATATTATTTTCGGAACTTGAATTAACTAAAAAAATATAAAAAAATAAAAAAAAATAAAAAAAATTCCTTTTTTTTTTTTTTTTTTTTTGAAAAATACGTGAAATATTCTAAATAGAATATTACACTGACATATTCTAAAAAATAATTTTAAAATGCAAAATAAATGAAAAAATCTAAAAATTCTTTTTCTAAATATTATTTTCGGAACATGAATTAACTAAAAAAAATAAAAAAATGCGTCTCACGGTCTCACAAAATATAGATGATCTCAAATGAACCTAACCCTATATATATATATATATATATATATATATATATATATATATATATATATATATATATATATATATATATATATATATATATATATATATATAAACTTGAGTTTAGAAATTTTAAATTATAGATAAAAGTTTCGAGCTTGTTTTGAGAGAAGACGCATAGAAGATTTTGTCAAAAAATATGAATGTTGTTTAACAAATAATCGAAACTATTTCATGGAAATATTTATTTATAGAAAGCAATAATATTTTTACGACGTGTAAAAAAAACAAATTTAAAAAATATAATAATGTCACGAATAACATTCATTAAATAATATTACAAGGACGTACGATTGCTAACATGAAGTTTTGGCATGTGCAACTCATGCATCATATTTTTTAATGTTAAAATGGTTAAAACACCCTTTCACTACAAGAAATTGTTTTTAGTGTGACATATAACAATGATATTCGATTTTATAAAACTTCTAGTTTGACCATCGATCAAACGTTTATTTACCGATAATATTAGAAGTTAGAACAATATAAAGAGTATATGTTTGATTCTATTGTTTGTTTTTCGTTTAATTGGTTGTGTAATAGGAATTGTAAGATCTCCTCTAAGAATAAGAATTTGAATGAGTGGATGAAAAATTCCTCATGAACTAATTGTCTTTTGTTGCTAGCTTTTTACTAGTTTTTTATTCATTCCTCAAAAAAACAAATGTTTAGATATAATATTCAACTAACAATGTTATGGTATATAACTATATGCATTTCTTTATAAAATGATGTAAAAATTGTAAGGGATAGGTTAAAACAAATAATTGTATGGAGCTTGACGATATTAGTTTAAGATCACTTTATTCCACATTAAATATGTGGACTTCTAAATTTTCTTTTTCAAAAAGAAGACCTTTGAGATGAAAAACCTAACTTTAAAATATATAAAATGATATTGTGACACCTTGTGACATAGATACCAACAATAATAAATATAAAAGGCTCCATACAATAGTTTATAGATGATTTTGATTAAGGAGGGAAATGAGAGCTTATTTGATTTTCTTATGCTTATGAATCTAGGTTGCTTAATGTTGTAAACCACCACATTCAAATGGTAACCCTTGGACTACATATTTTTTTTTATAGCCGCAAAACCCTTTTTCGTATAAGTGCGAGAGATGAATGTAATACTCATATGTGAATATAGATCACCACTACCATATGCCACATATTTCTTTTTGCCGCAAAACCTCCAGCGTACCAATGCAACAAAGGTATGCAACATTCATATGTGAATATAAATGTAACTATATTCTAGCGTTTACCACACCGCCACCACAACCACAACCACCGCTACCCTTGCCAGCACTACGGTCTCCGCCACCAACCATCATATTCATATATGAATAATCATTTAAAAATAGACACATACTTTTATATATATATATATATATATATATATATATATATATATATATATATATATATATATATATATATATATATATATATATATTTATATATGAAAATCCGTCATTGTCACTAACACCTTTGCCACTCACTATCATTAGGGATGAGTATCGGAACCGGGTACCCGTTTTTGGAATCGGAACCGCCTCAGAATTGCCGGTTCTGGAACTGGAATTGCCTTAAGCGGTTCCGGTTCCGATTCCTAAAGTTATGGAACCGCCTTAAGTGGTTCCGGTTACAATTCTCATTTTTTCGGAACGGCTACTCGTTGGGTACCTGCCGAAATCGGTTTATATATATATATATATATATATATATATATATATATATATATATATATATATATATATATATATATATATATATATATATATTAGTATTCCGTATAAATATGTGTGTGTTATTTAGACCGGTTTAGAAATATATTGGTCCGATTTTGTCCTTCTTTGGTCCGAATTGATTCGATTTGGATCGAACTAAGTTGTGATTTTATCGACGAAAGTTAACAAAGTTAATGTAACTGGGTTACCCGTTCGCGGAATCGGAACTGTCGGTTCCGGGATTGGTTCCAAAAATTTAAGAACTGTCTAGAACGGTTCCGGTTCCGGTTCTAACTTTCTAGGAACCGCCGGTTCCGGTTCCGATCCCGGTTGTCACAAAATGAGGCGGGTACCCGCCTATGCTCATCCCTAACTGTCATCACCACCTCCGCCGCTAACTGCCATATTCATATATAAATAATTATGTGTCAATAGACACAGATTTATTCATAGATGAATATACTTATATATGCATATATGTATATATGAATACTTGTTCATATATAAATATTATTTGTCTCGTCGTCCCGGTACATTGGAACGCTTAAGCAATAGATTTGGAATATACGAGAATATATACTTACATTTAGATTCACATATGAATATTACATTCATTTGTCGCAACGACGGAAATGTTTTACGACAAAAAAATATATATAGCCCAAATTTATTTTTCATTTTCATTTTCATAATTATTCTCGTTTAAACATTCCCCTTATTCATTATACCCCTAAATAAACGAACTTATCTATCTATACTATCGCTTTTAATTTATTTTTGTAAGTATTATTGTATTGTAATATTGTACATGTAGCAAATAAAAGAATACCCACTCACATGCAGTGACACGCTTGGTTTCCAATTCTTACATAATTTAAAGCAAACAAGTCCTTTTCTTTCTTTTGGACCATCTCCTCCTTTGTTTTTTAGGGATAATTTAATACCATAATAAACATAAAAGGGATAATGACTTGAAAAGGATAATAAACTTTTAATTTTGTTTATATTTAACCATTAAATTCTTTTCATTCTCTATTTGTCAGTGAACTATTGAAACTGTTCACATTTTACTTTTATGATCGGTTGGTCGAAATTCCGTTTCCCTCTAAAAAAATCAATGAATAAATGTGAACAAATTTCCTATTGTATTATGTTTTATCAAATTATTTACTTTTGTTAAATTCTAGCAAAATTTGTTGATGAATGAATTTATTAAATAAAAAAACAAAACCCCAAAGATATATTAAAAAAACAAAAAACCAAAACCGAAATAAGAAACCAATGGTTTGATATTTTCCAAAATAAAAAATCAAAATTTACAATTTGATTTTGGTTTAACAAAAAATGAACCATTCTCATCCATAACTATTAAAAAATTGTGTTTCATGGTCAGAAATTACGATGTATTCTGAAGAAAAAAAATTAAAAACCTTATTTTTTTTAAAAAATAGTTATTTAAATATGAATTGTTTTTTTGCTAAAACATTTTAAAATTATGAGTGACTTTTGTGAAAGAAAGAAAAAAAATAGCATCGTTTTAATTGTTGAATATATATAACTATTTTTTTTTTTTTTTTTTTTTTTTTTTTTTTTTTTTTGTAAAGGTAATGTGAATGGGGTGGTTTGGGCGCAACATTTCATAAAACATGTTAACGGTTTTACTTAACTATATATGTCTAGTTAAATAATCATAAATTTCAATAATTATTCAATCTTTTTAAGAAAATATAATCTCATATATAAATCAATTGTCGGGTAAATTAAAAATGTCTAAATTCTAAACAACTTGACTTTCATTTTCGATATCATTTTTAATAGTAAGTATACTAATATGATATATGTCAATACATGGAGTATAACAATATATATATATATATATATATATATATATATATATATATATATATATATATATATATATATATATATATAATGTATCAATGTACGTATTTATTTTTTATAAACAATGTATATGGTTTAATATATGTCAATTTATATGTTGTATAATTTTATAATACAAAATTCATACATATAATATTAGAATAATTTTTATACATATAATATTGCATAGTTTTATAACATAAAACTTATACATATAATATTGGTTTCGTTTTTCGTTTTTTATAACTTTTTCGGGTTTTTTTTCCTAGATTTCTTCATCAACAAATGTTGTTAAAATTTAACAAAAAAACGTAATTTGCTAAACCATAATACAAGAGGAAAGTTTGTTCACATTTTGTTATTTAACTTTTTTGAACTTTCAACTTTGTTCACATTTAGTCACTAAACTTTTTTCATTATCTATTTGCCACTAAAGTATTGAAATTGTTTACATTTTACCCTTATAACCGGTTGTTACTGATCATAAGGGTAAAATGTGAACAGTTACAGTGGCAAATAAAAAATGAAAAAAGGTTTAGTGACTAAATGTGAACACAATCGAAAGTTTGTTACCCTTTCAAGTCATTATCCCAACATAAAATTATAGACTCGTGTAACATCTTGTTTATTAAATAAATAAATAAATAAGGGTTAATATGAATAGTAGCCCTAAAATGCGGAATAATTTAGTAAGGCATTGGTTTTTGGGGGTTAAAAAACTATAATTGAGAGTTTGGGGGTTAAAGTTTAACTTCCAGATTGAGTTGTAAAAATTGTGAAGGTTGAGAGTTGTTTAGTAAATTAGGGTTTAATTTGAAAGCATTTTTGAAGCAAGGGACTGCTTGGTATTTATTGGGACTTATTATGAAAGGAAATTAGGGAGGCATGGGCTAAAGGGTAAATTTTGGATTTAAATTGAAAAGATTTTGTGAGGAGGGGCTGATTTCAAAAATATGGAAGAAGTTTAAATGAGACACGGGTTTAAC
The DNA here is from genome assembly GCF_052625555.1 of Lactuca saligna. Lineage (NCBI taxonomy): Eukaryota > Viridiplantae > Streptophyta > Magnoliopsida > Asterales > Asteraceae > Lactuca > Lactuca saligna. The sequence goes on along the minus strand of NC_136422.1, from coordinate 176,967,192 downwards.
CTCGTATCTATATTTCCCTCTTATTTAAAATATTGGAACCCTAACCCTAAGTCGCTATACCAACAGCCGCCACCATCATGTATAGCACCTTCAGCCTCCACCATGAGAAACTCCTAGACTGCCGCTTGCTGCCTCGCCGATGAGCGCCACAACGTCACTGCTGGAAACACAGTGAACAACCCGGATAACCACTGAAGGCCGGCAAATGGGCGTGTTCGTTGCAACAAGGGTCGCAAACTAATGAGAAGCTTCATGTAAGACCATCTGCCACTTCTCTCTCTCTTCTTCTTCGCCCCTTTCGGTGATTTGACGTCGGGTATGTCGGCTGTGGCCACCGCCGCCCGCTGGCCACTATTTCTGTTGTATTTCGGCAATATCAGCCACTTGGGAGCTGGCCTGATGTTATGTGTTCGAGTCATTACACTCTATCATTGTGATCTTGGGGTTTGTTTGCGTAATATCTAGCCGAAAAACCAAGGAAAGCCGCCACCACCACCGTGAGGAGGTGGATGCCATCATTTTCTTCCGCCACCAGCCATCGTGAAGGGTGATTGTGTGTGTGTGTGTAAGCATCTAATTTATGGGTGATGTTGTATATGCAAGTTTGGTCGGAACCACCACAACCACCACCATTGGAAATGGTGGCTGCCGCTGTGAACCGCCGTTGACCACCACTGCCCGAGGTGGAAATGGGTGGTGCTCGACATAGTGAAACCCTAATTAGGCCCAATAGATTAATTTTGGACTACATTGGCTTGTGATTGGGTTGAAACCCCTAATTAGGGTTTTAAAAATGCTAATTTTGGAAAGGGTTGGTTTGGGATTTGCCGGGACCCACGTTAGACCGTTGGATTGGGAATTTTGAACTATGCCTGACTACGTTGTATGAATGGCCTAGTAGAGTGATGGAATTAATGGATTAAGTCCTTATTGGGTTAAGTAATTAATGGGTTAAGTAAGAATACTTAACCCTAATCGTCAATTCATGTGAAAACCCTAATTTTGGTTGGGCCTTGAATTGGCCTTTTCTGTTGGGTTTTAGTGATTGGGCTCTTGATGGGCTATCTAGGAACAAATATATGGACTAGAATATTTAGACTGGGCTTTAGGAGAAGGCCCAATAGACAGGCTTGGGCCCAATTTGAAAAATTACGCCTTAGATGGGCCATAATTGGGCCTTGATGATTATGAGATATTAGATTAGTGGAATGCCAAGTGTTTGGACCAAAATAAATGGTTGGGCCTTAAGGTAAGACCATGTAAGGGATTTGGGCCTAATTTGGAAAATTGAGCCATAGTTGGGCCTTGGATGATTATTTGACTTTTGGGCCTTCAGAGTGTGAGTTGGGCCTTGGTCTTGGACTAAGCTAGGTTAGGGGTGAAATGGTGTTTTTACCCCAAGTATGGATTTATGGTGATGTAGTGGAACCTAATTGTTAATTGGGTTTACTTTGATGTTGACAGTTCAAGAATCTGTCAGCCAACAGTTAGCAACCAGGGATCTTCTGCAGTGCGAGGTGAGTTTCCTCCTAGATTGAATAGGTCTAAGGCACCAATGCTGACCCTTGTAGTTTATATGTTCTTGATAGGAAAACGGAGTGTGGGCGGAGCCCGTATCTCATTATTACTAGAGTATAAATATCAGTCAGATTGTTGGATTGCTATACTTGTTGTCTGTATGATACTTGTATGTGTTTGTTTATGTATGCGAGTGTAGGTGGGGCATGTATCTCATTATTATTTGAGTGTGGGTGGGGGCCGTATCTCATCATTAGCTGAGTGTGGGTGGGGCCCGTATCTCATCATTACTTGAGTATGGTTATTGGTATAATGGTAGGTTGTGTACTTGTTGTCTGTGTGATACTTGTATGTGTTTGTTTATGTATGTGAGTGTCGGCTGGGCCCGTATCTCATTATTATTCGAGTGTAGGAGGGGCTCATATCTCCTAGTTAGCGGAGTGTGGGTGGGGCTCGTATCTCCTAGTCAGCTAAGTGTGGGCGGGGCCCATATCTCCTAGTTTGTGGAGTGTGGGGCGTATCTCCTTGAGTGTGGGCGGGGCCCATATCTCTTAGTAGCATGATTATGTGTATGGTATGTGGTAGTTTGGGGAGACTTACTAAGCTTTGTGTTTACGGTTTTCAGTTTTGGTTTCAGGTACTTCGGTTTTCAAAATAGGAGTTCGGGATGATTGCAGTGCACACCATTTGTTCAGCCTGTGATGTTTATACTCTGATATATTTGACAGATGTTATGATATTTTTGAGATACACGACTTATGATTTTTATATGACAAATGATAATTATGGTTTTATTAATGATTTAATATGAAATTTTTAGGCTGTATTTTTGGGTTGTTTCAACTCGAGTTTTGTTGATGTTATCATAACTTGTTTTGATAAAATTTTATTAATTTAGTCTCTTTAACAATGGCTTTGATCGAAACATGGAGTCAAAATTTAAAAATGTAACATGAAGTTAGAAAACCCAAATCACAAACAAATATACGAGATTTTTTTTTCAGAATACATACCCTTGAAATCGGACCACTTTGAGGAATCAAATTGATTTGAATCGCACCACTTGAAGATCTATGGTATCAATCTATACATTTGTCTTTTTTTGAAGATCGTATGTGGATTGATCGCAAAGAGGGTAAATAAAGATTTTTTTCATTTAAGTCTGCCTGTTTTGAAACCCTAGTGAGCCTAATGAAATCCTAACGGGCCCAATGAAGCCCAAATTGACCTAAAAGCCCAATCATGTTACTAATGGGCTAGTATTCGGTTGGAAACCCTAATTAGAGTTTAAAAACCCCTAATGGCATAAAACCCTAATTTTGGGGAATTATCGGGACCCGCACTTGAATTAAGTACGAAACTGAAAATGCTAATTAATAATCATTTGCAAATTAACCTAAGGAAATATTGGAATTAATGGATTAAGTCCTTAATGGGTTAAGTAGGAACTTAACCCTAATCATCATTTTATGTGAAAACCCTAACTTCACTTAGGCCTCGAGTTGGGCCTTCCTATTAGACCTTGGTGATTGGACTATTGATGGGCTATCCAAGAACAAGTAAATAGACCAAAATAATTTGATGAATTTTAGGATAAGGCCCATGTGAAGGACTTGGGCCCAATTTGGAAAATTGGACCATATGTGGGACATAACTCGGCCTTGATGATTATGATACATTGGGCTATTGGAGTACCAAGAGTTTGGACTAGAATAAATGGATGAACCTCAAGGAAATACCATGTAGAGGTCTAGGCCCAATTTGGAAAATTAGGCCATATGTTGGGCTTTGACCCATTATTTGACTTTTAGGCCTTGGAGTGTGATTTGGGCCTTGGGCTTGTATCAAACTAGGTTCGGGGTAAAGTAGCCTTTTACCCTAAGCATGGACTTATGGTTATGTATTGGAACCTAAACATTAACTGGGTGTTATTTTGATGATTGACAGCTTAGGAATCTATCAACCAGCAACTGGAGTTTATCTGCGTGACTTCAGTAGTGTGAGGTGAGTTATCCTCACTATATTAAGGAGTCGAATGCAACAATGCTGACCCATTGGATATGATATCCTAGTAGTTGGTAATACGTTGCATATGAGTTGGTTTTGCATGCTAGTTGTTATGCTGGTTTAGTAGATCAGTAGGATTATTTGTGTTATTACCTATTTATCTGTATGTCTTTTAGTTATGATATATGATAGCTTATTTTATTTCCTTATTTTTATTAGTTTATTTTAGATTTTTAGATCTTTTAATCATTAATGCATTGTATTTTATTTAATTTTCTTTAGTATGGATCGTACCGGGTGCTTGTTATGTTGCATGAGATATTTTGTAGGTTTTTCGATGCTTGTTGCGGTTGCGGGTTGATTGGAGACGGGCTTAGTGGGCTCCCGAGGCATTATTGGGCTTGGCGGAATCAAAAAGGAAGAATTGAGCTTTGAAAGTTATTGGCTTAGATTATATGGGCTTGTGAAGATGGATCATAAAATTCAAATTTTGGGCTTGGAGCATCCATTTGGTGGCTAAATGATGATTGGTGCATTTCAAATTACATGGACAAGGAGGGGGACCAAAGGAATCTTTGGTAGTGGAAGGGTGGAGTGGCTTGGTGGACCAATAGCATTACAACAATATTTGCGCGGGTGGAATTTTCGTTGCGCGGGTACCCGCGCAACTGCCCAGTTTGGGCATTTTGGTCATTTGGCTTGGCATAACCCTAGGGGATCAGATCTAGAAGCTCATTGACGATTTTCCACCATTGGAGACCTGCTAGAGGCGATTTTGGGAGCTAGAAACCATTTCCTTTCATCTTTCCAAATCTTAGGTAGTTTCTTTATGCAATTAGATTATTGTTCTTGTTACTTTGTTGCCATGAGTGGCTAATACTCTTATTTGGTTGACTTTGGCTGAAAACCAATGAATGTTTGTGGGTTTTGAAGGATTTATGTTGATTATCAATTTATTCCATGTTTATGATTCTAGTTTGCATTTCTTATGCTTATTTGATGCTTTGATCATGAGCTTAGTATTTGATTGAGTAATGGTTGATTTATTTCATTGATTTTGCATTGGATCATTGAATTTATCTAGAACAAAGGCTTTATGATGGTAGAAATCATCTCTAGATTATGAATCATATCTCCTTTATGGATGTGTAAGCATTTGACATCCTCTAGGAATTGGGGATTCCTTCATTCTTAAGGCTAATTGATTTCTTGGGATTAATTGCTTCAATTGACCCTTGATCTTAATTAAGGTGTCTTGTGGGCTTCCCCAACCTCCATACTACCTATGAGGAATCTTGGCATATCATGTTTCATGATTGCTATAAACAATTTGGGATGAAGGATAAGCTTTGTATTAGATCCTAATGATAAACACACAAATGTCCATTGTGTTGAATTGCCTTAGTTAACCAATTATTCCCAACCTTTGAGCATCTCATCAACTTGCTTAATTGCAAGGTTTTTAGTTATTCAAGTACTTTAGTTTTCAAGTAATCAAACACCCCCCCCCCCCCTTTATTTTAATTGTAGTTAGTTAGTTTAATTTCACTAGTTTTATTGAATTGCATTGGTGATTGAATACAACCATTTCCCCGAGGATCGATACCCCTTTTTACCATTATATTACGTTTATTTAGCAATCAAAGGGTGTAATTTGCTTGGTGGGCTTGACATCCCAACCAATATATGTCGACATATTATGTGTGTTGCGTTGAGGTTATACTACTTCGTGCGATAGCCAACAAACCATAGAGTATTCCAGATATAAGCTGAGGGCTGGGAGGGGCATGATAAAGTCATACTGAGGACTCGGGAGCATTCCAAATACGAGCTGAGGGCCGCGTAGGGTATGCCAGACTCATACTGTGGGCTTGGGAGCATTCAATATACGAGCTGAGGGCCGGGTAGGGCATACCATACTCGTATTGTGGGCTCGGTGGCAATCCAGATGTGAGCTGTGGGCCCGGAAGGCAATCCAGACTCACTCTGTGGGCCTAGGGGTAATCTAGTCTGTAAAGCTATGGACCCAGTACATGCTATTATTTGTATATGTGTTATTTGAAGTGTATCAGTATTTTGGGGAAATTCACTAATCTTTGGGCATACAGTTTCAGTTTTGGTTTCAGGTACCTCAGAGGATCGTGGGAAGGCATAGGCATGATCATACAACTCCTCACATTTTATGACTATGTTTCTGGGAGACTCTGATATTAAACTATTTTGAAAACATTTTGTAATAACTAATGGCTTTTGAATGTTTGAAAAAGTTTTAAATTGGCTTGATTTTTTATGGGTGTTGCAAGTTGGTATCAGAGCCCTAGTTTAAGTGAATTGGATAAACACTTGAGTGTATCCAGTCTCAAACTAGGATTTGAAAGTTTTTGCAAAATGTTTTTTTTAAAGAAATTATAATAAAAAGAGTTGGGTTAAGGGCATGGGCTCGATCTCTTATCATGTTCTTGTTTGATTGTTGGCTTGGGATCGGGAACGTAGACCTTGACTCAACTTTGATTTTAAAAGGAGGATGCAGAGTGTACGATCAGTTGGAGCCAGTAAGTAGACCCCAAAATCCCATACGGTTATTTGATATTGTGATATGTTAGAACAACATGCTAGTACTAGGCTAGGGATCTTCAAGAATTGCATGATAGAATTGCCTGATTACATGATGCCTGATAGCCTAGAGTTTTCTTAAATGAAATTGACATCATTACCGTAGTTGCTTGTGTATGCATCATGGTTGTACATAATAAAGATCTTATGGACCAAGAATGTTTGGTTTGGCCTTATTTCCTGTTCTTGTTTGACGAAGGGCTTAGGGTATGATAAGGTATTCAAAAGTCTATAGGGTCCAGCGTTATGTATGGCTAGCATACACGAGTGTTGCAGGGTAGGTGGAAGCTTCATGGGTGGGTTGTATGAGGCTGGTAGGTCAGTTATGAGATAGTTAGCTTTCCTCTAGGTGTGAGGAATGAGCGACCACCATGCGTATGTACATTGTTAGGGTTTTGTGATGATAGTTGAGACAAATATGGGTAAGTGTGGAAGGTAGTATGGGCCCATACTACTGAAAGCACAGGACCCATATGCACAGCAAGGAAATCACAACCCCTAGGGTTTAGTTGGGAGTTGGTTCCATGTTATTATATGGATTATCCGATATCTCTCTGGTGTATTATCAGAATGGTGGTTACGAGATGTTTGAGACCGGATCAGGATCAGGACCGAGAGCAGGCAGCCAGGATAGGCCAGTATTGTCAGAGGATCGTGTCAGTGAGATCATCCGGGAGAAGGTGATCGATATTGCCTGGGCACAGTGGCCAAAGATGCTTGGGTCTATTAATATTGCCATGGTTGAGCATTTCGATGAGCACTATGTAGCCCTTGCTGAGATGGTGTAACTGATGGGTTTTAGCCATAAGAACTTTCCTATGTGCGCATGCAAAACCCTAATGCTCGGATCTAGGCTTTCAAATTAAACATGCTTTGAATCCAAGACTTCTAATGGCTAATTAGGTTAAATAATAACATTGAAATAGATCTAGAATCATACCTTTGGATTCCTTGTTGATCTTGTTGTCTTGGAGCTTCTAGAGTCACAAATGTCACTCCTCTAATGGCTTACAAACACCAATAGCAAGAAAGATGATTTAGGAGAGAGGAGAGGGGAGGAATTCGGCCAGAGTATCTCTACTTTAGATGGTGTGTTCTGATTACTCGAATTCCCTCACCCCTAGACTCCTTAAGGATTACAGCTTTAAGGATTACAGCTTTAACCCTAATTGGATAACTTAGACTTTAAGTTGATCCATATACTTTCCTTGATAACCCTATGGACGATTTTGGCTTATCCAAGCCCTAGAAATCGTCCATCCTATCATGGATAAGGATTTATAGTCTAAAGTGAAACTATCAAACAATTGATAGTTTATACCCTCTTATTTAATTAATCTCTTTAAGTCACCAAATTAATTCCAATTAATCTATGATTTATATTAATCAAATAACCATATATTATTCCTTATAATATTTACTCTCTTTTAACAAATCATCCATCAAGTTGCTATGGTGAAGGCAACCCAAAAGGACCATGCACAACCGGGTCAAATACTTGCTTAATATAGTTGTAGCCTTAGACACTATTCCAACAGCCTCCCACTTGGATAAGTCTAGTAACTATACAAGTACAATTCGGTTTGCAATCGTAGCTCTCAAAGACGCTATCAAACTCTGATCTAATCAATCTTGTCCTTTAGATAAGGGATCGTACAGTCCTCTGTTAGATACCATGCTGACAATCCTATGGAATGGTTAGTCTAGCATTTGATTTCTCAATCTCCGATTTATTCGACATAGAACTTAATCAAACACATCAATTCAGTTCTGACCGGGCCCGACACATAAGTCAAATCAAATCATCGAGTGGCCAAGATATCTCTTCTACCCTCTTAGGATAAAATTTACAGATAAACTTCGACTTATATGCATTTACTTATTCATTAACCAACTATACACAACAATGCGTTTTATAACACCAAGTTACTGATGCGTTTTCGCATTATCAATGTACAATCAATTAACAAATAATAAACCATATATCTAGGTTTTAAGACTATATGATATTATCGTCTTGCGATCACCTTTTATATCATATTCCATAAAGTGATTCCAGCAAGCGCGGGTTTGTTCCAATGCTCAAAACCAGTTCATAAGCACTCATGAACGTTGCAACAACCCTTGCTATGTATAACACCATTTAGACAATCTACACACCAATTCATGACAATCTTCATTCATATCTACTTCCAACATATGAACGATTGTGGACAATTTGAATAATTCGATTATTCCTAATAAACTCAATTATTCTGGAAGTCAAAACATGCAAAGTGAAACAATAGTTAAACAATTAACATATGACAGTAACTTTACTTATAAATAAAACTCCTTTATTTAATCATCAAATGTTAATTACATTTATCTATTATACGTTTCCAAATACTATCTAATCTATACTAATATCATCCTTCAGCCCAATACTCCTAGCATGCTGCAAGTGCTTAACCCTACTCAGTCCCTTCGTAAGTGGATCTGCTGGGTTATCTTCTGATGATATCATCTTAACTATGAGTTGTCCTTCTTCTACACGATGTCTAATGAAGTGATATTTTCTGTCGATATGTCGAGATCTACCATGATCCCTCGGTTCCTTGGTCAAGGCAACCGCACCTTCGTTATCACAGAAAATCTCCATGGGCTCCTTTATGGCAGGCACAACTCCAAGATCACCAATGAAGTTCTTTAGCCATATAGCCTCCTTCGACACTTCGCTCGCTGCGATGTACTCTGATTCGCACGTTGAATCAGCTACGGTTTCTTGCTTGGAACTCTTCCAAGTTACTGCTCCTCCGTTTAGGGTAAAGACCCATCCCGACTGCGAACGGTAGTTGTCCCTATCGGTCTGAAAACTGGCATCACTATACCCTCGCACCTTCAAGTCATCACTCCCTCCAAGGACTAAGAACCATTCTTTCATCCTCTGAAGGTACTTAAGGATGTTCTTCACCGTAATCCAATGTGCTTTGCCAGGGTTCCCTTGATATCTGCTAACCATGCTCAAAGCAAAGGCTACATCAGGGCGAGTACAAGTCATAGCATACATGATTGAGCCAACTGCGGAAGCATATGGTATTCGGCTCATTTCAGCTATTTCAGCTTCGGTACTCGGACTTTGAGTCTTACTCAACTTGGCATTTCCTTGTATCGGTAGTTCTCCCTTCTTTGAGTTTTCCATACTAAAACGTTTTAGTACCTTCTCTAAGTAAGTATTCTGACTAAGTCCAATTAGTCTCTTACTTCTTTCTCTTACTATCCTTATTCCAAAAATGTAAGAAGCCTCTCCGAGGTCCTTCATAGCGAAACACTTCCCGAGCCAGGACTTGACTTCCTGCAGAGTCGGGACGTCGTTTCCTATGAGTAATATGTCATCGACATATAGAACGAGGAAGCTTACTATACTCCCACTGGCTTTGACATATACACAAGATTCGTCTTCGCTTCGTACAAATCCAAACTCTTTGACTTTCTCATCAAAGCAAAGATTCCATCTGCGAGACGCTTGCTTAAGTCCATAAATGGACTTCTCAAGCTTACACACTCTATTTGGATGCTTCGGATTCACAAACCCCTCTGGCTGAGCCATGTAAACATCCTCAGCCAACTTTCCGTTAAGAAAGGCGGTCCTGACATCCATTTGCCAAATCTCATAATCATGAAATGCGGCAATTGCTAGCATCACTCTAATAGATTTAATCTTTGCAACTGGTGAGAAGGTCTCATTATAGTCAACTCTTGGAGTTTGAGTAAAGCCCTTCGCAACCAATCGCGCTTTATACGTGTGTACGTTTCCATCCACGTCGGTCTTCTTCTTGAAGATCCACTTGCACCCAACGGTCTTACGTCCGGGCACATAATCAACCAAATTCCAAACTTGGTTATCGTACATGGATTGGATCTCGCTATCCATTGCCTCTTTCCATTTCGCAGACTCCGGGCCTGCCATGGCTTCCTTATAGCTATTAGGTTCATCAAGATTTATTAGTGTACCATCACTAATATACGTGTCCCCTTCGGTAGTAATATGAAAACCATAAAACTGGCGATGAACTCTAACTCTATCGGAACGTCTAAGAGGTAAGGATTCGTCAATCGGTTCAACCGGAGTTTCCTCCTCGAGTTGAATGACAGCGGTAGAGGTTCCTTCATCTATCGACTCTTGAATCACTTCAGGTTCGATTTGCCTCCCACTGTCTCCTTGGCTTATGAGTTCTCTCTCTCGGAAAACTCCTCTCCTCGCAACAAAGACAACATTGTCTTTCGGTCTATAGAAGAGATATCCAAAGGATGTCTGCGGGTAGCCGATGAAAATACATCGCTCACTTCGAGGTTCAAGCTTGTCGTGAGTATCTCGTCTTACGAAAGCCTCGCAACCCCAAACCTTGATATGTGCCAACGAGGGAGCTTTCCCTGTCCACATCTCGTGAGGTGTTTTGGCAACCTTCTTAGTAGGGACTCGGTTAAGGATATGGGCGGCAGTCTCTAAGGCATACCGCCAAAAGAAGATAGGTAGTGAAGCACGACTCATCATAGAGCGAACCATATCCAATAAGGTTCGATTACGCCTTTCTGCCACACCATTCAACTGCGGTGTCCTAGGAGGCGTCAATTGCGAAACTATTCCACACTCCTTGAGATAATCGTGGAATTCAAGACTTAGGTACTCTCCTCCTCGATCGGATCGAAGCATCTTGATTTTCCTGCCCAATTGATTCTCCACTTCATTCTTGAACTCTTTGAACTTTTCAAAGGTTTCTGACTTTTGCTTGATTAAATAGATATACCCATATCTACTATAATCATCGGTAAAAGTCACATAGAAGCGGTTCCCATCCTTCGTGGTTGATCTAAAGGGTCCACATATATCGGTATGTATTAGGTCCAATAGCCCCTCACCCCTTTCACAAGTATTCGTGAAGGGTGACTTAGTCATCTTTCCAAGTAAACAAGACTCGCATGTGTCATCTTCCCTAAGGTCGAATGACTCCAACACTCCATCCTTTTGGAGTTGGGCTATGCGTTTCTTGTTGACATGTCCAAGACGGCAATGCCACAAGGATGCTTTATCCAAACTAGTGGAAGAATCAATATTCAAAACATCATTTCCTAAGTTATCAACAATTATAACAGTTTCATATATTCCATTACATGGTATAGCTTCAAAGTAAAAGACACTATTTAGATAAGCCAAAATAGAACCATTCTCATTATTAAAAGAAAATCTAAATCCTTGTCTATATAAACCATGAAATGAAATGATGTTTCTAGCCATTTCTGGCGAATAGCAACAATTGTTCAAATCTAAACACAAATTATTCCTAAGCACTAAAGAATACACTCCAATCTTGGTAACAGGCGACGATCTTCTGTTCCCCATGATTAGATTGATCCTTCCTTGCTCCACATCCCTACTTCTTCTTAGTCCCTGCACATTTGAACAAATGTGATAACCACAACCGGTGTCAAGAACCCAAGAAATAGCATGGTTAGAATCGTTAGATTTAATTGTGTATATACCTGCGAAAGATGGCTTGATCTTTCCTTCTTTGATTGCTTGCAGGTATTCTGGGCAGCTTCTCTTCCAATGTCCTATCTTGTGCAGTGGTGGCACTCTGCCTCGTTCGGGTTAGGATAGGGCTTAGAGGGATCAACTTTGGTCCCACTAGAAGAGGCACCATCTCGGGCTTTAACCTTGCGATAGTTCTTTGATGAAGCCTTCCTCTTCTTTCCCTTTCCTTGACCAATTGCCAAGACAGGAGTAGGTGCAACAGACTTGTCTTTGAAGTTGCTCTCAGCGACTCTCAAAAGACCTTGGAGTTTGCTTAGGGTGACCTCCTCTTTGTTCATGTGGTAGGTCATCCTAAATTGGTTGTACATCGGAGGCAAAGAGTGAAGCACCATGTCGATCGCCAAGTCTTCCCCAAGGTCAACATTTAACTTGCGAAGGCGATCAACATACCTTTGCATCTTTTGCAGGTGCACGGTAAGAGATTCTCCATGACCCATCTTAGCGGAGATCATGTTAGTGAAAATCTCATAACGCTCTTGTCTCGCGTTTTGGTGGTACCTCTCCAATAAGTCTTGATGCATCTCGTATGGATACATGTCCTCGTAGGACTTTTGGAATTCGGAGTTCATGGTAGCAATCATGATGCAATGTACCTTCGTTGCATCTCGCTCATGAGTCTCAAAAGCGGTGATTTCAGCCGGAGTAGCGATTTCGGGGTTGATCTTCTCAAGCTTTTCATCGAGGACATACTCCTTATCCTCGTAGCGAGCAATAGTGCGAATGTATCTTATCCATTCGCTAAAGTTTGTTCCATCGAAGGTGACCTTTTGGCAAAGGCTCATCAACGTGAAAGAACTAGCAGCAGCGTCGTTTGTGTTCGACATCTATAGAAAGGACAAAGATAGATTAGAATAAGAATCCCTAATTATCACCCAATAAGAAAAATTAGGGTTAGGATCCAACAATAACATTTACATATTAGAAAAGGGATGCCGTAATCTAACATGAAAATAAATTGAAGGTAAGTGAATGACGATTCACTAATTCTCCATTACAAAACCTAGACTATTAGTCCTAAGTGTATTGAGAATTCCTAGGTTCGGATGAGATTCATTGAACTATTCAATGGCATGTTTAAATCTCGATATGCCCCTCTTGTTTGTGACTGGGATGCCGAGGATCACAAAGCGGGTGTGAATTACCATGCAAATTCACATGGTGCCTTCATTGTAACGATCACCTATTCGATGTGTCGGTAAACCACACACGCTCCATCGAACTATGATAAACAATGAATCACCCTTTGCCACCTTTGCTTAGAACCAATTAGTGTGCCGGTAAACCACACACGCTCCACTAACTTCTTAGCAAGGGTGCAAAGTGTAATTTCATGGGATTGCATCAATTCACTTTTCCTAAAGTAACTAAGATTGGGAAAATTTTAAAACGTGTAGTTACTTTGTATTTCTTATTATACTTTTAATGAGAGGATGAGGTTGCCCTATCCTACCCGTTCGGCTAACGACCCTCCACCAATCAAGCAAGCGGTGGGTGTGAGTGTACACCCATTAAGCGCCGTTTTATAGGTCGCAACCTTATACCCACCTTATAGACCGACTTCGTGAATGAGGCCTACTAACGGTAAGACTAGCATTTAGTTATACATATATATTATTCTAGTAATATCATATTAGTATAAGGTTGTGTTTTAAACCTTTTAAAACGTAGGGTTTGAAATTTAAGTTGTCTAAATTAAAACCTTTATAATTACAAATATAAATTTCGAAACTTTAAGGGCAAGTTTTAAACATTTTAAAACATGGAGGATCAAATAACAAATAATTCCAATTAACAATTAATATCCTAATTATCTTTATTTGATTTATCCAAGATTTCTTTTAAGATAATTATCAAAATAATTAATCAATTATCATATAAGGAAATTAAATATTTTATTAGATGATAAATATCTTTAATTAGATCAAGATTATAGTCATATATATATATAAAAAACGGATTAGGGTTGATCTAATATGATTAAGGTTAGTTTCCATAAGATAAACATGAAAAAATCCCGGTTTTGCCTAATCCTGACGCCCGGACTCGCCGAGTACACAAAGGGACTCGTCGAGTCAGGCCTACTCGCCGAGTCCACTTTGGAACTCGCCGAGTCCATGACTCATAAACCCAAAAATCGAATTTTGTAGGTTTGTTTCAGTTAATCAAGCAACAATTTAAAGAAAACCAAGCTAGGCTCTGATACCACTGATGGGTTTTAGCCATAAGAACTTTCCTATGTGCGCATGCAAAACCCTAATGCTCGGATCTAGGCTTTCTAATTAAACATGCTTTGAATCCAAGACTTCTAATGGCTAATTAGGTTAAATAATAACATTGAAATAGATCTAGAATCATACCTTTGGATTCCTTGTTGATCTTGTTGTCTTGGAGCTTCTAGAGTCACAAATGTCACTCCTCTAATGGCTTACAAACACCAATAGCAAGCAAGATGATTTAGGAGAGAGGAGAGGGGAGGAATTCGGCCAGAGTATCTCTACTTTAGATGGTATGTTGTGATTACTCGAATTCCCTCACCCCTAGGGCCTATTTATACTTGTAGACTCCTTAAGGATTATAGCTTTAACCCTAATTGGATAACTTAGACTTTAAGTTGATCCATATCCTTTCCTTGATAACCCTATGGACGATTTTGGCTTATCCAAGCCCTAGAAATCGTCCATCCTATCATGGATAAGGATTTATAGTCTAAAGTGAAACTATCAAACAATTGACAGTTTATACCCTCTTATTTAATTAATCTCTTTAAGTCACCAAATTAATTCCAATTAATCTATGACTTATATTAATCAAATAACCATATATTATTCCTTATAATATTTACTCTCTTTTAACAAATCATCCATCAAGTTGCTATGGTGAAGGCAACCCAAAAGGACCATGCACAACCGGGTCAAATACTTGCTTAATATAGTTGCAGCCTTAGACACTATTTCAACAGTAACATCCCAAAATACGACCCAAAATTTTTTGTTTAAATGGTAACAAAAATCATATACTGGTCGTCATATCACAAAAACCATACATCAAATATCTCAACTCATAATAAAATGTTGTGAAACAACTGTATCAAATCAAACTATGAATCAAAACAAACTCCCAGAATAAAGACTGAAGCTGTGGTGTATGCGATGCCATCATCTCGACCTCTTGCCCTTACTTGCAGAAGTACCTGAAACCAAAACTTAAACTGTAAGCACGAAGCTTAGTGAGCTCCCCCAAACTACCACATACCATACAATAACATATAAGAATGTACCGGGCCTTGCCCACTGCATCCGACTAAAGCCCGGAAACTGCATCGGACCGTAGTCCGGAACTGACTGGGACCTTGTCCCCTGCATCGGACCGATGTCCGGTACTAGCTGCATCAGACCAAAGTCCAGAACTAACTGATCATAGCATAGCATAAACACATATTAACTAGCATAACTCACATCATCATAAACTCATCTACTGCATACTACATCAGGCGGTACCCCAAAACACATAACACATAAATCCTGTCTGAAGCATGAAAGCATCAAACACACTAACAACTGCATCGGACCGAAGTCCGGAAACTACTACTAACTAAACGGGCTGGAATTGTGGCCTTAAACCCGTTCCTACTGGAAGGAAACTCACCTCTTAGCCTAGCTGCTGAAAGGACTGCTCCGGAATATGTCTGTTGCGTCTCTGGTTTCACTCCGGCTACAATATCCATGAGCACCATCAATCAAATATTGATAATAATATTGAGGGTAAAATGACTCTCCTACCCCTGGTCCAAGTCAACCTAACTGTCAAAGTCGACATTCAATAGACCTGACTCGTCGAGTTGCGTCGCCAACTCGTCAAGTCCTTACTCTTACTTTCTTGATTCCACTCGCTACTACTCGTCGAGTTTTGGTGCAAACTCGATGAGTTCCTCTTTGCTACTACACTCCGACATTCTGCATCCGACTCGCCGAGTTGTATGAACAACTCGTCGAGTTCTCCTTCATCAGATGATCATTCTAACTGTGACTCGCCGAGTTGTATGAACAACTCGTCGAGTCTGTTCTTGAAGTATGAATATGGCCTTGAACTCGCCGAGTCAGGGAATTGACTCGTCGATTTCTTCTACGAATGAGTCTAACCCTCTAGCTCACTGAGTCAACCTCTCACTCACTGGTTCCACTCGGCATAACTCGAAACAGGAAACACAGGGGACTCACGACTCGACTCGCTGAGTCAGAAGAACGACTCGCCGAGTCGTATGCATGCAAACATTATATACTCGATTCTGCTTGAAACCAGTCCATACCATTAATAGATCTGGGTTCCTGGGACTTGATTTACACGTAAAGTTTCCAACTTTACGTGTGAATAACATCAAATGAAGGTTTTAAGGTTCAAAGCACACTATAATAGTAGATCTAGAGCTTTCATGCAAAATGGATCCATAAAGGTGCTAGATCTAAGCTTCTGGAGTTCAAATCTATCTAGATTCGAAGGCTAATCAACTCCATGAGTCCTCTATGTTACTATTAAGCTAAGAAAAGGTTCAAGAATGGCTTTAATGGCTTTAAAAATGAGATTTAAGCATAAAAACATAAAAGGGCCAAGGTATACCTTACTTTCTTCTGAAATTCCTCAAGGATCTAGGATCTCCTTCTTCTCTTCTTGATCTACCTTCCTTTATCTCTCAAAATCTTCAAATAACACACGAAAATCACACAAAATGCAAAGAGGGCTCTAGGGTTTCGAGAATGATGCTCTGAGGGGTGATGGGGGCTGACTTGAGTCCCCAAAAGTTGTTTAAATAGGGTGCAAACCCTTGAAATTAGGGTTTCATCCAGACTGGCGGACTCGACAAGTCCGGAATATGGACTCGCCGAGTCGCCAACTTAAACGTGCTCGAAATTGCGACCCTACTCGACGAGTCCAGCTACCGACTCGTCGAGTCCCCCTTAAAACTTGAAGAAAAATAACAATAAATAGAATACAAATATCATACCAGAATTGGGGAGTTACAACCTCCCCCACTTGTCTCAGACTTTATCCTCGAAGTCTGCTGCTGCTGAATCTAAGAACAAGTTGGGGTATTGCCCCCTCATCTCCTCCTCGGACTCTCACGTCCACTCAGAACCTTTCCGGTGCTGCCACTGTACGTTTACCAACTGAATCACCTTGTTCCTCAAGGTCTACACCTTCCGATCAAGATTGCAACTGGCTTCTCGACATAATTCAGGCTGCTATCAACCTGAATATCCTTAATGGGCACTATTGCCAACTCGTCCACCAAACACTTCCTCAGCTGAGAAACATGGAAAGTGTTGTGGATCTGGCTAGGCTTTGATGGAAGATCCAACCAATAAGCAATCCGACCCACCCGGGCCAAAACCCTATAAGGACCAATGAACCTGGGGCCCAGCTTGCCCCTCTTCCGAAACCTGATAACACCCTTCCAGGGCGATACCTTCAGGAGGACCATATCACCCACCTGAAACTCCAAATCTGAACGCATCCTATCGGTGTAACTCTTCTACCGACTCTGATCAGTCTGCAGTCTGCCATGAACCTACTGGATCAATTTTGTCGTCTTGAGCACCACCTCGGTGCTTCCAATGACTCGCTGACCGACCTCGCCCCAACAAATCGGGGTCCTGCACTTCCTCCCACAGAGCATTTCGAAAGGAGGTCGATCGATGCTTGCGTGGTAACTGTTGTTATACGAAAATTCCGCTAACAGAAGGTACGTATCCCAACTGCCACCGAAGTCTAGAACACATGCCCGCAGCATGTCCTCGAGGGTCTAAATCGTTCTCTCGCTCTGTCCATCTGTCTGAGGATGGAAAGCGGTGCTAAAATGGAGACAAGTACCCATCTTGTCGTGAAACCGCTTCCAGAATATGGAAGTAAAACGGACATCTCGGTCTGACACCACTGAAACAGGCACTCCATGACGTGCCACCACCTCCCTCACATAAATATAAGCTAACTTTTCAGCTGATATGCTCTCCTGGATCGATATAAAATGAGCACTCTTCATCAACCGATCCACAATAACCCATATAGAATCCACTCCACGCGCAGTCCTGGGAAGCTTCGTGATGAAATCAATGGTAATGTCTTCCTATTTCCACACCGGAATGTCTAATGACTGCATCTTGCCGTGAGGTCTCTGGTGTTCTTCCTTAACCTTCCTGCAGGTCAGGCACCTCTCCACATACCAGGCGACATCCCGCTTCATGCAGGGCCACCAATAATAGGGTCGAAGATCTCTATACATCTTCGTAGCCCCTAGATGAATGGAAAATCGAGACTTATGGGCCTCATCCATCAACACTTGTCGTACTCCGCCCCAATACGACACCCAAACTCTCCCGTGAAGGGTCAACAATCCTGTACTATCATAGTCAAAAGAAGCTACTCGGCCCACGATCCTTTCACACTTCTGTCTCTCCTCTTTGAGGCCTTCTACCTGTGCCTCCTTAATTTGCTCCAATAATGGAGCAATCACCATCATCCTCAAACAAATGTCTCTGATCGGAGCTGCTACTGCCTTGCGGCTCAAGGCGTCGGCCAGTACGTTGTTTTTCCCTGGGTGATAAAGGATCTCACAGTCGTAATCCTTCAACACATCTAACCATCGCCTCTGCCTCATGTTCAGATTCGGCTGGTCCATGAGGTACCTCAAGCTCTTGTGATCCGTGTAAATGGTACAACGAGCCCCATAAAGGTAATGTATCCCAATATTGAGGGCAAACACCACTACCCCCAGCTCTAAATCATGCGTAGGATAATTACCCTCGTAAGGCTTCAACTATCTCGAGGCATAAGCTATCACACGGCCTCACTGCATCAACACTGCTCCCATACATGTGATCGAGGCATCACAGTAGACTATGAAATCCTCCACTCCCTCTGGCAGGGTAAGAATCGGTGCCTCGCACAATCTCTGCCTGAGGGTCTCAAACGCTACCTGTTGCTCAGGCCCCCAACGAAATGCTACCAACTTCTTGGTCAGTCGGGTGAGCGGTACTGCTATCTTGGAGAAATCCCGGATGAATCTCCGGTAATACCCTGCCAATCCTAGGAAACTCCGAATCTAGGATGGAGACTTCGGAACCTCCCACTTCATCACGGCCTCAATCCTAACCATATCTACCAAAATACCCTCCTGGTTGACGAGGTGACCAAGGAACTGCACCTCGTGCAACCAAAACTCACACTTGGAGAACTTCGCGAAAAGTCTCTCCTTCCTCAAAAACTCTAGCACCTCTCTCAGGTGTTCCTCATGCTGCTCTTGAGTCTTGGAATACACCAAGATATCGTCTATGAATACTATCACAGACCGATCTAGCATCGGCCAGCACACACAGTTCACGAGGTCCATGAACGCGGCCGGAGCATTGGTGAACCCAAACAGCATCACCACAAAATCATAATGACCATACCTGGTCCTAAAGGCAGTATTCTGCACATCCTCACCTCTGACCCGCATTTGGTGATATCCGAAACGTAAATCAATGTTGGAGAACCAAGACGCTCCCTGAAGTTGATCAAACAAATCATCTATCCTTGGAAGTGGGTAACGGTTCTTCACCGTTACCTTATTCAGCTCCCGGTAATCTATACACATACGGTGCGACCCATCCTTTTTCTTCACGAATAAAATCGGTGCACCCCAAGGCTAACTGCTCGGCCTGATAAATCCCTTGTCCAGCAGCTCTTGCAGCTGCGTAGACAACTCCTCCATCTCTGTGGGAGCCAACCGATATGGTGCCTTGGCTATCGGAGCCGCACCAGGGACTAGATCAATCCCGACCTCAACCCGTCTCTCAGGAGGTACCCTCGGTAATTCCTCCAGAAATACATCCGAGTAGTCTCGCACCACCGAAACATCATCAACTGTCATCTTGCCCTTCTCCCAGGCATCTGAAACATAGGCAATATAGCCGACACAACCCTGCTGAAAGTAGCGTCTTGCCCTCGCTGCTGAACACAGAACTGGCCCGCGCTGTGGCTTCTCTCCCTGAATCACTTACTCTCCCCCACTAGGAGTGACAACCCTCACCAACTGTAGCTAACAATCTATCACCACCCCATTGGGGCTCAGCCAATCCATTCCTACTATGACCTTATTCCTCGCAAGGGAATTGGAACTAAGTCGACCGAAAACTGCTCATCGAATAACTGCAGAGAACACCCTCTATGCACCCTTGCCACCCTAACGGTCCTATCGGCTGCTATCTCAACCTCAAGTGGACAATCCAGCTCCCTTGGAGCTCTGCTAAACCTCTTGCTAAGTGCAAGAGAGACGAATAATCGGGTAGCTCCTGAATCAAACAATACTGTAGCTGAGATGTCGTTCACCGAGAACGACCCTATACAAAACATATAACCATAAGAAACAATGAAGAAATAAATACTGAGATAAGGGGAAAATACATACCCGCCACCACATCAGGAGTCGCTCGCGCCTCCTCTGCTGTCAGCTGAAAAGCCCTACTCTTCACCATCGACGTCTCGACTCGGCCCTGACGGCCATCTAAAATCCTCAAGGTAGCAGGAGTTGGTGCTGACACATTCCCCGCTACCGCTAAACTTGGACACTGGGACTTTTTATGTCCCCTCTGATTGCACTGGAAGCAAATCAGATCTGATGCCGCAACGGTGGTGGTAGTGGCTGTACAATCTCTGCTCATATGCCCAGTCCGGCCGCACTTGTAGCAGCCGGCACTCCCTGCCTTGCACGCCCCGTCGTGCAAGCTCCCACACTTGCCACACCAAGCGTGGCTTTGCTGACTCCTAGCTCTATGATCTGAACCCTTGGGCTTTTTGCCCGCATTCCCTGTACCTAGAGCCGCCTCCGGCTTCCTCTTCCTCTCCATCTCAAGGTCAATCTCTCTCTCTCTCACTCGGGCCCTAGCAATCATGTCATCCAGCGTTTTACAGCTGGACCGGCTTACGAACTGGCGGATATCACTCCGCAACATCTCATGATAACGAGCCTTCTTCATTTCCTCATCAGCCGCGTACTGAGGAACAAGAAGAGCCCTCTCCCTGAACTTGGCGGTAATCTCTGCCACTGTCTCTGTAGTCTGGGTAAGATCCTGAAACTCGCGTGCTAACTGTTGTACCTCAATAATCGGTGCGAACTCGGCTCTGAATCTGGTAGTAAAGTCCGCCCAGGTCATGGCATCCAAGGCTACATCATCCCCAATGGCATGACCAATCTCTTCCCACCAATCCTGTGCCCTGTCCTTCAGAAGACAGGATGCCAATCTGACCTTGTCCCCCTCGGGACATCTGCTAGTGCGGAAGGCGTTGGCCACATCTGCCAACCATCTGGTGCTTGCTATGGGGTCCCGCTCCCCGTGGTAATCTGGAGCTCCACATGCATGGAACTCCCTGAAGGTAAGCGTGCGCGACCCCATCATGGCCGCTACCTCAGCACGGAAAGTACTCAATCTCTCATCCATCAACTCCAAGATATCCTCCTTGATCAAACCAAAGATCACAGGAGTCTGCTCAAGTATGGTGCAAGTAATCTCTGAAGAGAGAGAAACTCTCTGGTCTGCTCATCCAACTGCACGGCCTCCGGGCCTGATCCAGATCCCCCTCCGGCACCTGAACTGCCGACTGCTGGACTAGGGCGTAATACCACCATTCTGAAACACAACATAATAAACATCAGGAACACTGATATATCTCGAGGAATCACTACTACCACAAGTTTCTCGGTCTCATCTCAGCTTTCCTTGATTCAACTACGGATCCTCTGCTTCCAGTAGTACGGGCCCATACTACCTTCCACATCTATCTGTACTTTCCTCAAGTACTGCCTTGACTCCACCAAGTCACTATTACTGCTAATAATCTCTGCTACTCTCATCCTAGGCTTGCCCTAGGGAATTCTCTAACTATACTCGATCCAGTCCTCAGCTGCTAAAAGCCTCCCTGTGATGCCAATTAGCCATCACCTGAATACCATCACATGCGGCGAGGCTCAGATAATCCTTCAAGTAAAAGACTCATCCCTACAACGGTTATACTCAAACAAGAGCTGCGCAATAGGGCTAAATCTAGCACTCTGAGATTATTCAACCCTGTTCCCATGTGACGTGATGCATTCACCTAATGGCTAACTCCCATCACTTAGAGTCCCACAAAGCACAAAGCAAGCAGCATTCAGACATAGGAGACCACTCAATCGATTCTATCCTCATAAGAGGGAATCTGTACTAGCATACAATGCTAAGTTCATATTATCAAGCATAACTGAAACAGGCTATCCTACTGCTGACTATTCTATCTTAGCATGCAATTTTTATAAGGCTGAAATACATAAAGCAGACATATAAGGCATCCACCTAGATCCTTAATTCTATACTAGCATGCTGTTCTACTGATACTGAAACTGAAACTGATATTCATAACATAACTTGTATGGGTAATTTGGGAGTACTTACTTAAGCTCGGCTGATCGCATTCACCACACCCCTTTCTCTTTTCAATGTTTTTATCTATCTTAAAAATTCCTTTTACTTTTCTAAAACTCCTTTCCTTCGAAAAACATTTTACCATTTCCTTAGTTTGAGTTCAGAAACACCCGGAAGTGTGCTCGAATCCCTCAAACCAAGGCTCTAATACCAACTTGTAACATCCCAAAATACGACCCAATTTTTTTGTTTAAATAGTAATAAAAATCATATACTGATCGTCATATCACATAAACCATACGTCAAATATCTCAACTCATAATAAAATGTTGTGAAACAACTGTATCAAATCAAACTATGAATCAAAACAAACTCCCAGGATAAGATTGAAGCTGTGGTGTGTACGATGCCATCATCCCGAGCTCTTGCCCTTACTTGCGGAAGTACCTAAAACAAAAACTGAAACTGTAAGCATGAAGCTTAGTGAGCTCCCCCAAACTATCACATACCATACAATAACATATAAGCATGTACTGGGCCTTGCCCACTGCATCGGACCGTAGTCCGGAACTGACTGGGACCTTGTCCCCTACATCGGACCGATGTCCGGAACTAGCTGCATCGGAGCGAAGTTCGGAACTGACTGCATCGGACCGAAGTCCGGAACTAACTGATCATAGCATAGCATAAACACATATCAACTAGCATAACTCACATCATCATAAACTCATATACTGCATACTACGTCAGGCCGTAGCCCAGAACACATAACACATAAATCCTGTCTGAACCACGAAGGCATCAAACATACTAACAACTGCATCGGACCGAAGTCCGGAAACTACTACTAACAAAATGGGCCGGCATTGTGGCCTTAGACCCGTTCCTACTGGAAGGAAACTCACCTCGTAGCCTAGTTGCTGAAAGGACTACTCCGGAATCTGTCTGTTGCGTCTCCGGTTTCACTCCGGCTACAATATCCATGAGCACCATCAATCAAATATTGATAATAATACTGAGGGTAAAATGACTCTCCTACCCCTGGTCCAAGTCAACCTAACTGTCAAAGTCAACATTCAGTTGACCTGACTCATTGAGTTGGGTCGCCAACTCGTCGAGTCCTTACTCTTACTTTCTTGATTCCACTCGCTACTACTCGTCGAGTTTTGGCACAAACTCGGCGAGTTCCTCTTCGCTACTAACACTCCGACATTCTACATCCGACTCGTCGGCCGAGTTGTATGAACAACTCGTCGAGTTATCCTTCATCAGATGATCATTCTAACTGTGACTTGCCGAGTTGTATGAACAACTTGTCGAGTGTGTTCTTGAAGTATGAAGATGGCCTTGAACTCACCGAGTCAGGGCATTGACTCGCCGAGTTCTTCCACGAATGAGTCTAACCCTCTAGTTCACCGAGTCAACCTCTCACTCACTAGTTCCACTCGGCATAACTCGAAACAGGAAACGTAGGGGACTTGCGACTCGACTCGTCGAGTCAGAAGAACGACTCGCCGAGTCGTATGCATGCAAACATTATATACTCGATTATGCTTGAAACCAGTCCATACCATTAATAGATCTGGGTTCCTGGGACTTGATTTACACGTAAAGTTTCCAACTTTACGTGTGAATAACATCAAATGAAGGTTTTTAGGTTCGAAGCACACTATAATAGTAAATCTAGAGCTTTCATGCCAAATGGATCCATAAAGGTGCTAGGTCTAAGCTTCTGGAATTCAAATCTAGCTAGATTCGAAGGCTAATCAATTCCATGAGTCCTCTATGTTACTATTAAGGTAATATATGGTTCAAGAATGGCTTTAATGGCTTTAAAAAGGAGATTTAAGCATAAAATCAGAAAAGGGACAAGATATACCTTACTTTCTTCTAAAATTCCTCAAGGATCTAGGATCTCCTTCTTCTCTTCTTGATCTACCTTCCTTTATCTCTCAAAATCTTCAAATAACACACGAAAATCACACAAAATGCAAAGAGGGCTCTAGGGTTTCGAGAATGATGCTCTGAGGGGTGATGGGGGTTGACTTGAGTCCCCCAAAAATTGTTTAAATAGGGTGCAAACCCTTGAAATTAGGGTTTCATACAGACTGGCAGACTCGCCGAGTCTGGAATATGGACTCGCCGAGTCACCAACTTAAACGTGCTCGAAATCGCGACCCTACTCGACGAGTCCAGCTACCGACTCGTCGAGTCCCCCTTAAATCTTGAAGAAAAATAACAATAAATAGAATATAAATATCATACCAGAATTGGGGTGTTACAGATGGATGTTGCAACAGCTGTAACGGTGTCAGGGGGAATGAGCTGGTCAAGCTTTCCAGTACCGAGACTTGTTGCTGGGACATATTCTGATGAGTAGAGGACTGCAGTTAATTAGGATCAGGGAGATGTTCTATACTCGGTACATTTCTTGGGTTGAGCGGGAGAGGCTAGCACAAGAGTTCTAGATTTAAGGCTTTGGGGGTTTTGCTCGAGGTCGGGATGCGCATCGTGGGACTCCAGAAGGGAGTGATGATTATGATCAGCTCAAGTTTTGCAGCTAGGAGAATAAGGGTTGTTTGTACGATCTATTGCACTTCCGGGATTAGGGACTATGTCTTGGGAGTAGTTGTATCCCGGGTTAGGGTAGAGGTTGCTTCAGCTACTGCAGTTCAGATGTGTACAATTAAACTGGTGAGTGAGTCAGAGTGTGGAACCCTGAATGATATGATTTCTAGAGCCCGAGAGTGAGAGATTTGTTTGGAGCACTTTGGGAAGAAGGGTATTGTGTGGGAGGTCTATGGACAAGGCCCCACTGGATGGTTATTCAGCGTTGTTAGGATTTAGTGGTTTCAGTAACCGTTATTGATTGGCAGATGAAAGCGCCAAGGGAAATAACTCGTTTTTTTGAGGTATTAGTTGGAGCATCTATATTTTGATCTTCAAAATTTGAGTGTGGGATCATTCAAGCATCAAGGGCTGTCGTTTAAGTTATGTTTGGGTTCACACCAGTGGGTGATGGTCAGTGTTATAAGTGGGGGATAATTGGGAACTCTCAGGTTGAGCGTTAGCCATGGGAGGTTTTGTCTGTTTTTGTTGTTCAGGTTGCGGTTTCCAGAATGGTCAGACAGGCGTTAATCAGTACCTCTCAGGGAGTGGGAATTCTCCGAAGGAATTCAAGAGGTGACAGTAAAAGCTAGGAACGCATCACCAATTCCCTTATGCAATGTGTTTATGTTTCCTAAGTCTTTGGGGTATGTTTCCCCTCGATGATGGAATAGAAATTTGATTCGTATCGGAATCGGATTTCAGTAACCTTGGGGATATCTATGGAAGTTTTCTCCGACTATTTTGTATTAGTAGAATCGAATCTATCTCGATCAAGTATGGGCTTCGTGGCGAGTAAAAATGGAGTTAGGGATTCCCAAATATGTACATGGCAGTGATTCTTTGTGTGTATCTGTGGGTATTCAAGGTGGAAATAGGGTTGGTTCGGCTTGCGTGCTTGATCAGGTCTAAGTTATAGTCTACAAATTAGATCTAGAGTCCGACTATCATCCTATTCTAGGGTCATGTACGACCATAGTTTTGTAAGATCTTGCTTTCGTAGCAACTTGTTCTGTAGGTGAATCGTACATGGTGGGATTTCAGCATAGTAGCGCTGGTTGGTGTTGTGAAGGATGTTGGTTAGGCCTTTTCTTTTGGACAATGTTGATAGTTTATCAGGAGCACTCCAGTCATGAGTTGAGGATAGGTAGGGCATACCAGACTCATGTTGTGGGCTCAGAGGCAATCCGGACCTATGCTGAGGACCTTGTAGGGGTATTCCAGTCATAGGTTATGGGTGTAGTGATCTTAGTAGTTCATTTCTTCTGTTGGAGCACTATCGGAATGGACACATTGTTGAGGTTCGGGTGAGCCGTAATAGGATCTGAGGAATCAGAAGATTTTGTGTGAAATACAAGGGTACGTCCTTGAACCTCAAGTAATGAGTTTAGACCCGAGTTTCGTATATAGTGATATTCTGATCTAGGGTATTCCATGCCGAGAATGACGGGACCCTATGGTTGATTGGACCTGATGTGTTTGGTATTCCAACCGAAGGGTTGACTGGGCCAAACATGTGCAGGATACGTGGGTAATGTGTATTCCATCCCGAGGATGACTGGACCCATCGTAGGCGTGCCTGGTATTTCAACCCCATGCTGATTTGGCCAGGTATGAGTGTTCGGGCTTATGATCAAGTTATTATATGTATGTTGGTCATGGGGATAAAGGATGTATTATCTTGTCAATCCTAAAAGGGCTCATCTCCCAGTTTACATCTTATTGTTTATTATATCCATGGGAATTGGTTATCAAAATATGTTTCTCTTGAAGGAGTACCTAATCTGTTGTCAAGAATAGAATTATAGGCAGCAGCGTATGATTTGTGATTCTGTTCTCTGGTGGAAACCTCAGGTTATCAGAAACTTAGTAGCTAGTTGGGAGATAAGTGCAAATGAATTCGACAATGATTCAGTGTGGGCGGTCTGTCAGGGAGGCAGACCATCTCAAGATTTAAGATTGCAAATTGAGTAAATGTGATCATATTGCGAGGAGTTTGTTTATCTTCAGGTTTCATAACCCTGTTAGGGTTAGTTTGGATTTTCGTGGGAAGGCTGGGGTTATGCTCGTGATTACGGCCATGTAGTTCAAGTTGTATGGCATGTAAGGAATGATGAGAAACGATTTTGAGGACGGAATCAAATTTAAGTGGGGGAGAGTTGTAACATATCGTTTAAAATAGAATAATTAAATAATAAACCTGGAACCCCGAGAAGTAATTTTTATTATTATTTTAGATTATTATAGCCTAAGAACAAATAATAATTATCGGGATGTTAGTTTCAGGGGTTAAAGGGGTAATTTTAGGATTTATTGTGCAAAGGGTTTTAGAAGTAAGGGGGTGTTTGGTATGTATTGGACCTAAAATGAAAGAATTTATGGAAGCAGGGGATAAAGAGTAAATTACGGACCTAAGTTGAAAAGGTTTTGTAGAAGGAGGGACTGCATGGTAATTATTGAGACTTAAGTTGAAGGGTTTTTCGATGGTTGGGTTTAGAAAGGTAAATTATGGACTTCATTTGAAGAGAATTGGGATGTAGGGGTAGGAAATGTAATTGTGGGGGAATATGTGCATAACCGGGTATGAACCCATCACCCTCCTAGTTGCCTCCATTTAAAAAGCATTAAATCCTAACCGTAATGTTAACTCCATCAGCCACCATCACCCTTATGCCCCCTTCACCACCGACACCGCTGCCACTGTAGGAGTCGAAGAACCACCCCCTTATTCCTCCATCTTCCAGCCGCCCCTTTTTCCCCGTGTTCCAATCAGGCAAGGCTAGCGAGTCCAACCGACTCTGTTGCCACTATTAGAGCCGTCAGCTAGCACCGGTTGTTGCTCCTGAAGACGAAGACGATGGGGACTGTGGGTGGGCAGCCATTCTGCTGCCGTTGTTTCCATCATTTGTTGTTGCTTCCATTATGTCGCGAATCGATGTGGGCGGCTACCAACCGCCATGGTCGCCGTTGTGCCACTGTTATTGTCATTGGATGCTATGTTGCTGGTGCTACCATCATCGTGCACCATCGGGGGTGGTTGTGTTCTGATTTACAGGCAAGACGTGTGGTGTTCTGTTGCTAGTTCGTGGTTTTGTGTGTGCTTCACCCCGTGTGTCGCAAGCATGTGGTGTGTTGTGGTTGTTGTTCGACTCTGGAGGCTAGTCTGGCCAGATTACCCCATGAAGAACCACCATGGTGTCCAACCATGATGGCTGCCGCCGCCAACTCCGTTGCTACCCATTTTCTTGTGCTGCTACTGCTGTCTTACGCCAACAGGTGGGTGGCTGGACTCATCTACAAACAAGAGAGTGTGTGTGTGGGTGTGATGCTTGGCCGGAAATCACATGATCATCACAACCACCGCCGTGAGGTGGTGGCTAGCACCTCCGACCACCACCTGCCGTCACAGAGCAATTGTGTGTGTGTGTGTTTAGCTTAGTGTGTGTGTGTGTGTGTGTGCTATTTGAGATTTGCATTGTAAAACTGTAATAGGGTAGGAATAATCAAAGAAAAGCCAAAAACTACCACCGTAGGGTGGTGTATGCCGCCACCAGCTGCCGTGTTGGGTGGTGGTGTGATTTTCATGTGTTTGGATTGGTTTTGGGATGCTTGGACATGATTGTACTAGAACCCTAATCACCACCACAAGGTGGTGGCTGCTGCCATTGACCACCACTACCCGAGGTGGTAGTGGGTGGTACCCGACCAATGAAACCCTAGTGGGCCTAATGAAACCCTAATGGACCCAATGAAGCCCAAATTGACCTAAAAGCCTAATCATGTTACTAATTGTCTAGTATTGGGTTGGAAACCCTAATTAGGGTTTGGAAAACCCTAATGACATAAAACCCTAATTTTGGGGAATTATCGGGACTCGCACTTGAATTAACTATGAAACTAAAAATGTTAATTAATAATCATTTGCAAATTAACCTAAGGTAATATTGGACTTAATGGATTAAGTCCTAAATGGGTTAAGTAGGAACACTTAACCCTAATTGTCATTTTATGTGAAAACCATAATTTTACTTGGGGCTTGAGTGGGCCTTCCTATTTGGCCATGGTGATTGGACTATTAATGGGCTATCCAAGAACAAGTAAATGGACCAAAAAAATTGGATGACTTTTAGGATAAGGTTCATGTGAAGGACTTAGGCCTAATTTGGAAAATTACGGAATAGGTGGACCATAACTAGGCCTTGATGATTATGAGACATTAGGCCATTGGAGTACCAAGAGTTTGGATTAGAATAAATGGATGGGCCTCAAGGAAAGACCATGTAGAGGTCTGGGCCCAATTTGGAAAATTAGGCCATATGTTGGGCTTCGGCTCATTATTCGACTTTTAGGCCTTGGAGTGTGAGTTGGGCCTTGGGCTTGAATCAAGCTAGGTTGGGGGTAAAATAGCCTTTTAACCCAAGCATGAACTTATCGTTATGTATTGGAACCCAATTATTAATTGGATATTATTTTGATGATTGACGCCTTGAGAATCTGTCAACCAGCAGCTGTAGTTTATCCGCGGGACTTCAGCAATACGAGGTTAGTTATCCTCATTACACTAAGGGATCGAAGGCACAATTACCAGCCTATTGGATATGATATCCTAGCAGTTGGTAGTATGTTGAGTATGAGTTAGTTTCCATGCTAGTTGCTATGCCAGTTTGGTAGATCAGTAGGGTTATATGTGTTATTACCTGTTTATCTGTATGTGCTTTAATTATGATATATGTCGACATATTATGTGGGATGGGTTTTGTAACACCCAAATTTAGAAGGTCAAGAAAGGAAAGAAAAACCCCAAGTCAAGATGTCTACTTGTCGAGTCCAACAGGATTCCTGTCATGGGTGGTAATAAGAGAAGTCGTGCGTGGGATAGCTAGGTGATCAGAAGAGGGCCGACACTAGGAGTGGTCAAAATTTCAGTTCAACTGAAGGTATATTCTTGTCGGAAATATGAAAGGGTTGTGGTTGCAGAAAGCTACCCTGGGAAAGCCAGTGACAGCACAGGGTGAGGGGTGAGCCCCCTTAGATGTCGAGCGTTGATGCTCGGAAAGTACCGGAAGGATTACCGAAGGGGTAAGAGTATTATCCTCAGAAGTTGTAAAGATTGGATTATTCACCTGATGTTATTTTCAAGGATTGGACCAAGCGGGCAAGGTATGCAACAATTAGGAATGTCGTGAGAGGTTGCGGGGTGGTGGGCTGAAGCGGACTTCGAGGATGAAGACTAGTTTAAGTGGGTTAGAGTTCTAACACCCCAAATTCAGAAGGTCAAGAAAGGAAAGAAAACCCCTAAGTCAATAGGTCTACTCGTCGAGTCTAGGGAGGAACTCGATGAGTGGGAGCGAGCTCCGTGTCGCAGATTAAGTGGCCGACTCGGCGAGTTGGGGGACTAACTCGACGAGTTTTTCCTGGGTTGGGAAACCCTAATTTCGGGACTTGTTGCCTTATTTAAGCATCATATTCTCATCCCTTAGCCTCATCTTGAGCCCCTATACCCAAAACCTCACCCACGAAACCCTAGTGCACCTTGTGAGTGTTTAAGCCACCTTTGTGTGATTTTTGTGCTCTTGAAGAGGAAGAAGGAGAAGAAGGAGGTTGGAAGTTCAAGAAGGAGGAAGTAGATCTAGAAGATACACTCCAAGGGCTGTATTTATAGGTAATCAAGTCTTCATCTTGGCTTTTAATCTATTAGATCTCTTTATAGTCCCTTCTATGAAGATTTTGGTCCATGAATGGGTGTGTATGAGTCTTGGACGTCCCCAAGTAAGATCCTTTCAAATTTGAGAGTATTGTGGGCAGTAAGGCATAAATGTGGAAGCTTTATGCCATTAGAACTCCCCATGCAAAGTATAAGAGGTTGTTATGGCCTTTTGAGCAAAAAGGGCCATGCATGGATGTAAAGGCAGTAGCTTTGCATATTATTCCGACCCTAGAAAGTTAGATCTGAGTCCTGGATTCTTTGTGTTGGACTGAATAGATTTGGACATAAAGGGACTCGATGAGTCACTTTGAGGACTCGGTGAGTCAGGTCGTTTCCTTGCCCCCAAACCCTTCTTTTGTTGGGTGTAAGTTGAGTTGGAAGGGGACTCAGTCAGTTTGGGTTCTTAGAGGACCTGAAGATCATCATACTCGATGAGTTCAAGGAGGAACTCAGTGAGTCCAAGGCAATCTCCCAACCTATGAAGACGTACTCGACGAGTTGTTCATATAACACGGTGAGTTGTTCATATAACTCGGTGAGTCATAGTCTGGACACCCTCACATGACGAAGATGGACTCGACGAGTTTAAAGGTGAACTCAACAAGTCAATTGAATAAGGGTCCCGATGTGTTTGAGGGTGAACTCGGCGAGTCAGGGGAATGACTCAGCAAGTTGACTTGGGTTAGCTCGAGTCTATATTTCCAGGAACTCGGCGAGTCAGGGGCTAACTCGACGAGTTGGTTCGTAATTTCAGAATCCTGAGCGTTAGGACTCGATGAGTTGATGGAGCAACTTGGCGAGTCAAGTCAATCTGGAAGTGTTGACTTTAACCATGGACCGTTGACTTTGATTTGTCCAGAGTTGACTTTGTTTGACTTCTGGAGGGCATTTTGGGACTAAGTGTTATGTTGGTATTGGTAGCTCGAGAAGCTAACGGAACAGTAGCTCGGGGGATTGTTAGATAGCAGCCAGAGGTGTTTCAACTGTGCGAGGTGAGTATCCTCACTCTTTGTATGGGTCTAAGGCACCAATGCCGACCCATTATGCTTATGTTTATGTATAGTAAGAAGACCCGGGGTTAGTACTAGGTACTTATTGTTATATGTTACGAGATACGACCTGATGTTGGGCGAGGCCCTAGGAAGGCTAGAATGACAGAGGTCTTTGTGATTCTTACATGAGTAGGTAAGATAGATTCAGGACCGGGGGTCCGATTTTGGGGTAGGTCCGTAGTATGATTAGATGATAGTATGTTTGTGGTCCGGGGGTCCGATGTCGGGGAAATCCCAAGGAAGATCCGTATGTTGTATGTTATATTATACTTGTTGTCTCTGTGATACTTGTATGTTCCTGGTAAGGAAGTGAGTGTAGACGTGGTCCCCTATCTCATCACTAGCTGAGTGTGGATGGGGTTCCATATCTCAACATTAGCATAGTAGGGGCGAGGCTCGAGATAGAAAGGGAGTAAGTGTGGGTGGGGGCCCGTATCCCACTACTAACAGGAGTATGGACGTGGTTCCACAACTTCAGTAGCATAGCAGGGGCGGGGACCTAGTTTGGCGAGGCCTTAGACCATTGTATGGTTAGAGAGTGTTTATTTATGTACTAGTATGTTATGTGATTGTACGTATGTGTGTAGCGGGCGAGGCCCGGAGACAGGCGGGTCCTAAGAAAGACAGATATGTATACCGAGCGAGGCTCGATGCCAGGTGGAACCTGGTGTCGGGCGGGGCCCGATGTCGAGTAAGGCCAGATTTAGCGGGCGGGGGCCTAGTATGTGGTTATGTGTTCATGGCTATGTGTATATGGTATATGGTAGGTTGGGGAACTCACTAAGCTTCATGCTTACAGTTTTCAGTTTTGGTTTCTGGTACTTCTAATAGCTGAGGGAAGGGCTCGGGGTGATCGTATGGCACACACACCAAAGGAGTTTTAGTATGGGATGTTCACTATGATAATATGAACAAGTGTTTTGAAATGATACTCTGATTTTCTATATAATCCTTTAGTTACGATTGAAATGATTTAATATTTATGGTTTTATTAATGTTTTAAAAGAATTTTTTGGCCATGATTTTTGGGATGTTATAGGTTGAGGTTATACTACTCCGTGCGATAGCCAAAAAACCCTAGAGTATTCCAGATATGAGCTGAGGGTTGGGTGGGGAATGCAAGACTCATACTGAGGACTCGGGAGCATTCCAGATACGAGCTGAGGGCCGATAGGGCATGCCAGACTCGTACTGTGATCTCGGTAGCATTCCAAATACGAGATGAGGGCAAGGTAAGGCATACGAGACTCGTATTGTGGGCTCGGTGGCAATCCACATGTGAGTTGTGAGCCTGAAAGGTAATCCAGACTCACATTGTGGGCCTAGGGTAATCCAGTTTGTAAAGTTGTGAACCCAGTACATACTATCATTTGTATATGTGTTATTTGCAGTGTATCGATATTCTAGGGGAACTCACTAAACTTTGGGCTTACAGTTTCAGTTTTGCTTTCAAGTACCTTAGAGGATCGCGGGAAGGTAAAGGCATGATCGTACAGCTCCTCATATTTTATGACTATGTTTTTAGGAGACTCTGATATTAAACTATTTTGAAAACATTTTGTAGTATCTAATGGCTTTTGAATGTTTGAAAAAGTTTTAAATTTGCTTGAGGTAAGTGAATGACGATTCACTAATTCTCCACCATGAAAAACATAACTTTAAGTCCTAAATGTATTGAGAATTCCTAGGTTCGGATGAGATTCATTGAAACTTTTCAATGGCATGTTTAAATCTCGATATGCTCCTCTTGTTTGTGATTGGGATACCGAGGATCACAAAGCGGGTGTGAATTACCATGCAAATTCACATGGTGCCTTCATTGTAACGATCACCTATTCGATGTGCCGGTAAACCACACACGCTCCATCGAACTATGATAAACAATGAATCACCCTTTGCCACCTTCGCTTAGAACCAATTAATGTGTCGGTAAACCACACACGCTCCACTAACTTCTTAGCAAGGTGCAAAGTGTAATTTCATGGGATTGCATCAATTTACTTTTCCTAAAGTAACTAATATTGGGAAAGTTTAATAAAACATTTAGTTACTTTGTATTTCTTATTATACTTTTAATGAGAGGATGAGGTTGCCCTATCCTACCCGTTCGGCTAACGACCCTCCACCAATCAAGCGAGCGGTGGGTGTGAGTGTACACCCATTAAGCGCCATTTTATAGGCTGCAACCTTATACCCACCTTATAGACCGGCTTCGTGAATGAGGCCTACTAACGGTAACACTAGCATTTAAGTTATACATATACATACATATATATATATATATATATATATATATATATATATATATATATTAATCTTGTAATATTATCCTAGTATAGGGTTGTATTTTAAACTTGTAAAATTCTAGGGTTTGAAATTTAAATTGTCTAAATTAAACTTTTAATCACAAAACATAAATTTCAAAACATGAGGACAAGTTTTAAACATTTAAAACATAAAGGATCAAATAACAAATAATTTAAATCACATAATTATCTATATTTGAATAATAATTATCATATAAGGAAATCAAATATTTTATTAATTGATAATTATCTTCAATTAGATCAAAAATATAGTCATATATATCACAAAATCGGATTAGGGTTGATCTAATATGATTAATGTAAGTTTCCATAAGATAAATATGAAAAAATCCCGTTTTTGGCTAATCCTGACGCTCGGACTCGCCGAGTACACAAAGGGACTCGCCGAGTCAGGCCTACTCGCCGAGTCCACTTTGGAACTCACCGAGTCCACTTTGGAACTCGCCGAGTCCATGACTCAGAAACATAAAAATCGAATTTTTCAGTTTAGTTTCATACAATCAAGCAACAATTCAATGAAAACCAAGCTAGGCTCTGATACCACTGATGGGTTTTAGCCATAAGAACTTTCCTATGTGCGCATGCAAAACCCTAATGCTCGGATCTAGGCTTTCTAATTAAACATGCTTTGAATCCAAGACTTCTAATGACTATTTAGGTGTAATAACAATATTGAAACAGATCTAGAATCATACCTTTGGATTCCTTGTTGATCTTGTTGTCTTGGAGCTTCTAGAGTCACAATTGTCACTCCTCTAATAGCTTACAAACACCAACTAGCAAAGAGGATGATTTGAGAGAGAGGAGAGGGGAGGAATTCGGCCAGAGTATCTTTACTTTAGATGGGTACCGAATTCTCTATCCCATAGGGTCTATTTATACTTGTAGAATCCTTAAGGGTTACAGCTTAAACCCTAATTGGGTAACTTAGACTTTCAGTTAATCCATATCCTTACCTTAGATATCCTTTGGACGATTTTTGGCTTATCCAAGCCCTAGAAATCGTCCAACATATCTTCCATAAGCATTTACAGTCTAAAGTGTAACTATCAAACAATTGACAGTTTATACCCTCTTATTTAATTAATCTCTTTAAGTCACCAAATTAACTCCAATTAATTCTATGACTTATATTAATCAAATAACAATATATTATTCTTTATATTATTCTCATAATATACTAATGATATTTACTCTCTCTTAATAAATCATTCTATCAAGTTGCTATGGTGAAGGCAACCCAAAAGGACCATGCACAATCGGGTCAAATACTTGCCTAATATAGTTGCAGCCTTAGACACTATTCCAACATATATATATATATATATATATATATATATATATATATATATATATATATATATATATATATATATAACATTTGACTACAATATTAGGCTTGTGTCATGTATTTTGGTCCGGAATAGCCTATTCCTGACATAGTGGTCATTTTACAAAAAAAAATGCTTATTATTATTAAAAATGATTAGTTACTCTCAAAATAAAAATACAAATTACAAAAAACAAAAAAAATAATCTAATCATTTTATCGATTGAATCACCCAATATTGTTTAGGGTTGTGCTATAAGGCTAAAGGGAATGGGCCTCGTTAAGGAGGTCGCCACCGGTCGCCAAGGTCGTTGAACCCCCCCCCCCCCCTGTTTACGCCAAGGGAGTCACCAACCATCGTTCGCCGACACCATAACGAGAAGAGAGAGAGAGAGAGAGAGAGAGATTTGGTGGTTTTTGGCAGGATTTCGTAATTCCCCTCTACAATCACTCTATAGATCCTTCCTTTTTCTTATCCATGTCGTCTCCATCTCAAGAAAGTCTCTTTCTCCAGAAACTGTTCAAAGGTCTTACTGTTTTCTCTATTCTAGGGTTCTAATTTTCATTTACTTTAACTTGCTCTGATTCTTTAATTTTATTGCTTCTTGCTCAAATATTGTATCTCTATCATACATATAAATAGTTTAGAAGCTTAATTATATGAAATTGAGGCTGACACAGTCTGTCGATTCTTTTTGTTATAACCAGTTCCTATGTTCTTGCTTTAATTATTGATTTGACTGGGTTTCTTGGGGGCTTTAAAGAGTTATATTTGCATTACAACATCATATTACAATGCATTCTTGGGGGTTTTAATGATTTATTGATTTGATTGTTCTTGTTGCTCCAGATTTGTTTTAGGTTGTTGCCTTGATTTGGAATTTTTGTAGCATGATATGTTAAAGTGGTACTTTTTGTTTGATATGTGTTTAAAGTTGATGATTTACCATGAATCTTCTGATTATGATTTCTATTTTCATCTTCAATGACACATTACATAAGTTTATGCTTAAAAATTCATTTTGGCATTAGAGGCATTTGACATAATCTACTAGTCAACATAAAGAACTCATTTGTTCTGAATGCAGAACTTTTGGATGTTGTGTAACATCCCGGAATCGCAAGAGTAGAGTTGAAGGGCTAAAAGTGTAAGTTTTAGAGGATGACTCGGCGAGTCCATGGATAGACTCGACGAGTCAGGTCGCGGTCATGGTCGCGTGTCAAGTGGCCTACTCGGCGAGTCCCAAGGATGGACTCGGCGAGTAGGTGTTGTATGGAGAAAACCCTAATTTTCGGGGTTGAGCCCTATATAAAGAGCATTATACCCCTCCACAGCCTCCCTTATGATGGGTTTTAGCCATAAGAACTTTCCTATGTGCGCATGCAAAACCCTAATGCTCGGATCTAGGCTTTCTAATTAAACATGCTTTGAATCCAAGACTTCTAATGGCTAATTAGGTTAAATAATAACATTGAAATAGATCTAGAATCATACCTTTGGATTCCTTGTTGATCTTGTTGTCTTGGAGCTTCTAGAGTCACAAATGTCACTCCTCTAATGGCTTACAAACACCAATATCAAGCAAGATGATTTAGGAGAGAGGAGAGGGGAGGAATTCGGCCAGAGTATATCTACTTTAGATGGTGTTTTGAATTCCCTCACCCCTAGGGTCTATTTATACTTGTAGAATCCTTAAGGATTACAGCTTTAACCCGAATTGGATAACTTAGACTTTAAGTTGATCCATATCCTTTCCTTGATAACCCTATGGACGATTTTGGCTTATCCAAGCCCTAGAAATCGTCCATCCTATCATGGATAAGGATTTATAGTCTAAAGTGAAACTATCAAACAATTGACAGTTTATACCCTCTTATTTAATTAATCTCTTTAAGTCACCAAATTAATTCCAATTAATCTATGACTTATGTTAATCAAATAACCATATATTATTCCTTATAATATTTACTCTCTTTTAACAAATCATCCATCAAGTTGCTACGGTGAAGGCAACCCAAAAGGACCATGCATAACCGGGTCAAATACTTGCTTAATATAGTTGCAGCCTTAGACACTATTCCAACAGTCTCCCACTTGGATAAGTCTAGTAACTATACAAGTACAATTCGGTTTGCAATCGTAGCTCTCAAAGACGCTATCAAACTCTGATCTAATCAATCTTGTCCTTTAGATAAGGGATCGTACAGTCCTCTGTTAGATACCATGCTGACAATCCTATGGAATGGTTAGTCTAGCATTTGATTTCTCAATCTCCGATTTATTCGACATAGAACTTAATCAAACACATCAATTCAGTTCTGACCGGGCCCGACACATAAGTCAAATCAAATCATCGAGTGGCCAAGATATCTCTTCTACCCTCTTAGGATAAAATTTACAGATAAACTTCGACTTATATGCATTTACTTATTCATTAACCAACTATACACAACAATGCGTTTTATAACACCAAGTTACTGATGCGTTTTCGCATTATCAATGTACAATCAATTAACAAATAATAAACCATATATCTAGGTTTTAAGACTATATGATATTATCGTCTTGCGATCACCTTTTATATCATATTCCATAAAGTGATTCCAGCAAGCGCGGGTTTGTTCCAATGCTCAAAACCAGTTCATAAGCACTCATGAACGTTGCAACAACCCTTGCTATGTATAACACCATTTAGACAATCTACACACCAATTCATGACAATC
Source organism: Lactuca saligna (assembly GCF_052625555.1). Classification (NCBI taxonomy): domain Eukaryota; kingdom Viridiplantae; phylum Streptophyta; class Magnoliopsida; order Asterales; family Asteraceae; genus Lactuca; species Lactuca saligna. Next base: position 176,929,305 of record NC_136422.1, on the reverse strand, counting down.
TTCATTCATATCTACTTCCAACATATGAACGATTGTGGACAATTTGAATAATTCGATTATTCCTAATAAACTCAATTATTCTGGAAGTCAAAACATGCAAAGTGAAACAATAGTTAAACAATTAACATATGACAGTAACTTTACTTATAAATAAAACTCCTTTATTTAATCATCAAATGTTAATTACATTTATCTATTATACGTTTCCAAATACTATCTAATCTATACTAATATCATCCTTCAGCCCAATACTCCTAGCATGCTGCAAGTGCTTAACCCTACTCAGTTCCTTCGTAAGTGGATCTGCTGGGTTATCTTCTGATGATATCCTCTTAACTATGAGTTGTCCTTCTTCTACACGATGTCTAATGAAGTGATATTTTCTGTCGATATGTCGAGATCTACCATGATCCCTTGGTTCCTTGGTCAAGGCAACCGCACCTTCGTTATCACAGAAAATCTCCATGGGCTCCTTTATGGCAGGCACAACTCCAAGATCACCAATGAAGTTCTTTAGCCATATAGCCTCCTTCGACACTTTTCTCGCTGCGATGTACTCTGATTCGCACGTTGAATCAGCTACAGTTTCTTGCTTGGAACTCTTCCAGGTTACTGCTCCTCCGTTTAGGGTAAAGACCCAGCCCGACTGCGAACGGTAGTTGTCCCTATCGGTCTGAAAACTGGCATCACTATACCCTCGCACCTTCAAGTCATCACTCCCTCCAAGGACTAAGAACCATTCTTTCGTCCTCCGAAGGTACTTAAGGATGTTCTTCACCGCAATCCAATGTGCTTTTCCAGGGTTCCCTTGATATCTGCTAACCATGCTCAAAGCAAAGGCTACATCAGGGCGAGCACAAGTCATAGCGTACATGATTGAGCCAACTGCGGAAGCATATGGTATTCGGCTCATTTCAGCTATTTCAGCTTCGGTACTCGGACTTTGAGTCTTACTCAACTTGGCATTTCCTTGTATCGGTAGTTCTCCCTTCTTTGATTTTTCCATACTAAAACGTTTTAGTACCTTCTCTAAGTAAGTATTCTGACTAAGTCCAATTAGTCTCTTACTTCTTTCTCTTACTATCCTTATTCCCAAAATGTAAGAAGCCTCTCCGAGGTCCTTCATAGCGAAACACTTCCCGAGCCAGGACTTGACTTCCTGCAGAGTCGGGACGTCGTTTCCTATGAGTAATATGTCATCGACATATAGAACGAGGAAGCTTACTATACTCCCACTGGCTTTGACATATACACAAGATTCGTCTTCGCTTCGTACAAATCCAAAATCTTTGACTTTCTCATCGAAGCAAAGATTCCATCTGCGAGACGCTTGCTTAAGTCCATAAATGGACTTCTCAAGCTTACACACTCTATTTGGATGCTTCGGATTCACAAACCCCTCTGTCTGAGCCATGTAAACATCCTCAGCCAACTTTCCGTTAAGAAAGGCGGTCTTGACATCCATTTGCCAAATCTCATAATCATGAAATGCGGCAATTGCTAGCATCACTCTAATAGATTTAATCTTTGCAACTGGTGAGAAGGTCTCATCATAGTCAACTCTTGGAGTTTGAGTAAAGCCCTTCGCAACCAATCGCGCTTTATACGTGTGTACGTTTCCATCCATGTCGGTCTTCTTCTTGAAGATCCACTTGCACCCAACGGTCTTACGTCCGGGCACATAATCAACCAAATTCCAAACTTGGTTATCGTACATGGATTGGATCTCGCTATCCATTGCCTCTTTCCATTTCGCAGACTCCGGGCCTACCATGGCTTCCTTATAGCTATTAGGTTCATCAAGATTTATTAGTGTACCATCACTAATATACGTGTCCCCTTCGGTAGTAATATGAAAACCATAAAACTGGGGATGAACTCTAACTCTATCGGAACGTCTAAGAGGTAAGGATTCGTCAATCGGTTCAACCGGAGTTTCCTCCTCGAGTTGAATGACAGCGGTAGAGGTTCCTTCATCTATCGACTCTTCAATCTCTTCAAGTTCGATTTGCCTCCCACTGTCTCCTTGGCTTATGAGTTCTCTCTCTCGGAAAACTCCTCTCCTCGCAACAAAGACAACATTGTCTTTCGGTCTATAGAAGAGATATCCAAAGGATGTCTGCGGGTAGCCGATGAAAATACATCGCTCACTTCGAGGTTCAAGCTTGTTGTGAGTATCTCGTCTTACGAAAGCCTCGCAACCCCAAACCTTGATATGTGTCAACAAGGGAGCTTTCCCTGTCCACATCTCGTGAGGTGTTTTGGCAACCTTCTTAGTAGGGACTCGGTTAAGGATATGGGCGGCAGTCTCTAAGGCATACCGCCAAAAGAAGATAGGTAGTGAAGCACGACTCATCATAGAGCGAACCATATCCAATAAGGTTCGATTACGCCTTTCTGCCACACCATTCAACTGCGGTGTCCTAGGAGGCGTCAATTGCGAAACTATTCCACACTCCTTGAGATAATCGTGGAATTCAAGACTTAGGTACTCTCCTCCTCGATCGGATCGAAGCATCTTGATTTTCCTGCCCAATTGATTCTCCACTTCATTCTTGAACTCTTTGAACTTTTCAAAGGTTTCTGACTTTTGCTTGATTAAATAGATATACCCATATCTACTATAATCATCGGTAAAAGTCACATAGAAGTGGTTCCCATCCTTCGTGGTTGATCTAAAGGGTCCACATACATCGGTATGTATTAGGTCCAATAGCCCCTCACCCCTTTCACAAGTATTCGTGAAGGGTGACTTAGTCATCTTTCCAAGTAAACAAGACTCGCATGTGTCATCTTCCCTAAGGTCGAATGACTCCAACACTCCATCCTTTTGGAGTTGGGCTATGCGTTTCTTGTTGACATGTCCAAGACGGCAATGCCACAAGGATGCTTTATCCAAACTAGTGGAAGAATCAATATTCAAAACATCATTTCCTAAGTTATCAACAATTATAATAGTTTCATATATTCCATTACATGGTATAGCTTCAAAGTAAAAGACACTATTTAGATAAGCCAAAATAGAACCATTCTCATTATTAAAAGAAAATCTAAATCCTTGTCTATATAAACCATGAAATGAAATGATGTTTCTAGCCATTTCTGGCGAATAGCAACAATTGTTCAAATCTAAACACAAATTATTCCTAAGCACTAAAGAATACACTCCAATCTTGGTAACAGGCGACGATCTTCTGTTCCCCATGATTAGATTGATCCTTCCTTGCTCCACATCCCTACTTCTTCTTAGTCCCTGCACATTTGAACAAATGTGATAACCACAACCGGTGTCAAGAACCCAAGAAATAGCATGGTTAGAATCGTTAGATTTAATTGTGTATATACCTGCGAAAGATGGCTTGATCTTTCCTTCTTTGATTGCTTGCAGGTATTCTGGGCAGCTTCTCTTCCAATGTCCTATCTTGTGGCAGTGGTGGCACTCTGCCTCGTTCGGGTTAGGATAGGGCTTAGAGGGATCAACTTTGGTCCCACTAGAAGAGGCACCATCTCGGGCTTTAACCTTGCGATAGTTCTTTGATGAAGCCTTCCTCTTCTTTCCCTTTCCTTGACCAATTGCCAAGACAGGAGCAGCAGACGGATTGGGAGTAGGTGCAACAGACTTGTCTTTGAAGTTGCTCTCAGCAACTCTCAAAAGACCTTGGAGTTTGCTTAGGGTGACCTCCTCTTTGTTCATGTGGTAGGTCATCCTAAATTGGTTGTACATCGGAGGCAAAGAGTGAAGCACCATGTCGATCGCCAAGTCTTCCCCAAGGTCAACATTTAACTTGCGAAGGCGATCAACATACCTTTGCATCTTTTGCAGGTGCACGGTAAGAGATTCTCCATGACCCATCTTAGCGGAGATCATGTTAGTGAAAATCTCATAACGCTCTTGTCTCGCGTTTTGGTGGTACCTCTCCAATAAGTCTTGATGCATCTCGTATGGATACATGTCCTCGTAGGACTTTTGGAATTCGGAGTTCATGGTGGCAATCATGATGCAATGTACCTTCGTTGCATCTCGCTCATGAGTCTCAAAAGCAGTGATTTCAGCCGGAGTAGCGATTTCGGGGTTGATCTTCTCAAGCTTTTCATCGAGGACATACTCCTTATCCTCGTAGCGAGCAATAGTGCGAATGTATCTTATCCATTCGCTAAAGTTTGTTCCATCGAAGGTGACCTTTTGGCAAAGGCTCATCAACGTGAAAGAACTAGCAGCAGCGTCGTTTGTGTTCGACATCTATAGAAAGGACAAAGATAGATTAGAATAAGAATCCCTAATTATCACCCAATAAGAAAAATTAGGGTTAGGATCCAACAATAACATTTACATATTAGAAAAGGGATGCCGTAATCTAACATGAAAATAAATTGAAGGTAAGTGAATGACGATTCACTAATTCTCCATAACAAAACCTAGACTATTAGTCCTAAGTGTATTGAGAATTCCTAGGTTCGGATGAGATTCATTGAACTATTCAATGGCATGTTTAAATCTCGATATGCCCCTCTTGTTTGTGACTGGGATGCCGAGGATCACAAAGCGGGTGTGAATTACCATGCAAATTCACATGGTGCCTTCATTGTAACGATCACCTATTCGATGTGCCGGTAAACCACACACGCTCCATCGAACTATGATAAACAATGAATCACCCTTTGCCACCTTTGCTTAGAACCAATTAGTGTGCCGGTAAATCACACACGCTCCACTAACTTCTTAGCAAGGGTGCAAAGTGCAATTTCATGGGATTGCATCAATTCACTTTTCCTAAAGTAACTAAGATTGGAAAATTTTTAAAACGTGTAGTTACTTTGTATTTCTTATTATACTTGTATGAGAGGATGAGGTTGCCCTATCCTACCCGTTCGGCTAACGACCCTCCACCAATCAAGAAAGCGGTGGGTGTGAGTGTACACCCATTAAGCGCCATTTTATAGGTCGCAACCTTATACCCACCTTATAGATCGGCTTCGTGAATGAGGCCTACTAACGGTAAGACTAGCATTTAGTTATACATATATATATATATATATATATATATATATATATATATATATATATTCTAGTAATATCATATTAGTATAAGGTTGTGTTTTAAACCTTTTAAAACGTAGGGTTTGAAATTTAAGTTGTCTAAATTAAAACCTTTTAATCACAAATATAAATTTCGAAACTTTGAGGGCAAGTTTTAAACATTTTAAAACATGGAGGATCAAATAACAAATAATTCCAATTAACAATTAATATCCTAATTATCTTTATTTGATTTATCCAAGATTTCTTTTAAGATAATTATCAAAATATTAATCAATTATCATATAAGGAAATTAAATATTTTATTAGATGATAAATATCTTTAATTAGATCAAGATTATAGTCATATATATCAAAAAAACGGATTAGGGTTGATCTAATATGATTAAGGTAAGTTTCCATAAGATAAACATGAAAAAATCCCGGTTTTGCCTAATCCTGACGCCCGGACTCGCCGAGTACACAAAGGGACTCGTCGAGTCAGGCCTACTCGCCGAGTCCACTTTGGAACTCGCCGAGTCCATGACTCATAAACACAAAAATCGAATTTTGCAGGTTTGTTTCAGTTAATCAAGCAACAATTTAAAGAAAACCAAGCTAGGCTCTGATACCACTGATGGGTTTTAGCCATAAGAACTTTCCTATGTGCGCATGCAAAACCCTAATGCTCGGATCTAGGCTTTCTAATTAAACATGCTTTGAATCCAAGACTTCTAATGGCTAATTAGGTTAAATAATAACATTGAAATAGATCTAGAATCATTCCTTTGGATTCCTTGTTGATCTTGTTGTCTTGGAGCTTCTAGAGTCACAAATGTCACTCCTCTAATGGCTTACAAACACCAATAGCAAGCAACATGATTTAGGAGAGAGGAGAGGGGAGGAATTCGGCCAGAGTATCTCTACTTTAGATGGTGTTTTGAATTCCCTCACCCCTAGGGTCTATTTATACTTGTAGACTCCTTAAGGATTACAGCTTTAACCCTAATTGGATAACTTAGACTTTAAGTTGATCCATATCCTTTCCTTGATAACCCTATGGACGATTTTGGCTTATCCAAGCCCTAGAAATCGTCCATCCTATCATGGATAAGGATTTATAGTCTAAAGTGAAACTATCAAACAATTGACAGTTTATACCCTCTTATTTAATTAATCTCTTTAAGTCACCAAATTAATTCCAATTAATCTATGACTTATGTTAATCAAATAACCATATATTATTCCTTATAATATTTACTCTCTTTTAACAAATCATCCATCAAGTTGCTATGGTGAAGGCAACCCAAAAGGACCATGCACAACCGGGTCAAATACTTGCTTAATATAGTTGCAGCCTTAGACAGTATTCCAACACCTTATTCCCCCCTTGAGTTCCAGAAACCCTAAATTCATGGAGAGATCATTTGTGGAGCAAATTAGAGCTTGGAGAGGTGTTGTTTGAAGAGATCTTGAAGGAGAAGTGGCTTGGATCAAAGGGCTTTGCTTGGATTCGAGTTTGGCTGCTATTGAGGCATCTTTTGGAGGTAATATCTTCGTCCTTAGGTTGTGCATTCCTAGTTTCATCATTTTGGGGTTTGTGGGGAGTATGTCTTGGAATGTTTTGGAGTTTGGAGGATAGATCTGAGGTTGCTACCTCAGATCTGGAATATTGAAGGCCTAGAGTGCATTAAAGTTCCTGTGTTTGAGTGCTTAGTGAAGCCACCATGTCCCAAACCTTGGTTTTAAGGTGAATATGGCTTAGATCTCGTTAGATTCACGTAAAGTTTGCCACTTTACATGATGGATGGATTGTAGGAGGTTGGATCTATGTTTTGGATCAATTGCATGGACTGAGATGCTTCTGTATGGATTCAGACCGGTGGTACTCGACGAGTCACATGGGTGGACTCGACGAGTTGCTTGAAGATGGCCTGGGACTCGGCGAGTTGGAAGAACAACTCGGCGAGTAGGTTGAAGATGGCCTTGGACTCGACGAGTCCATTTGGACTCGGCGAGTCTTGTCGAGGAAGTCCCAATATTTCTGGTTGAGTCGATGAATCGTTGAGTCAAGGGATGACTCGGTGAGTTGGGTGCGAGTGGACTCAGAGTTGTTGGACTCGACGAGTCTTGGGGTGACTCGGCGAGTTGGGTCGCTGATTGAAGGAAGTTCTGAGCATATGGACTCGGCGAGTCATCGGGTTGACTCGGCGAGTAGGGTCAGTTAGGGGTTGACTTTGACTTGTCCGTGGTTGACCAGTTGTCTTCCAGGGGTATTTTGGTAATTAAGGGTATTTATTGAGTTGTATGTTTTGATATTCAGTGGAGAAGGTCGTGTCAGAGTTCGGAGCAGCGGGATCTTATCTTTTCAGCCGACAGTTTCGAGGTGAGTTATCCTCACTATATCAACAGGGTCTAAGGCACCAAGGCCGGCCCTTTATTGTATTGAGATTCGGTTATGGTTATTATGTTATTGTTTGATGTGTCTGCATCCTGGTAGCTAGGATGGTACATGCTAGGAGGCCTTGCTAAGGTCAGTTTTCCATATATACAGAGTGATGCTATGCTAGTGACCGGTTAGGTCGGTAACCCAGTTAGGGTAATGATATGCTATGTGATCTGCTTGCTCGGTTTGTTGTCTATGACTGTTATATGAATGTATGTTTTGTGCACATGGTTGTTTGGACTGGAGATGGGTTAAGGCGGGTCCTGCTTTGTGCTGTAGGCCAAGATACCCAGGGCGGACCGGTTGTTCCGAAGGCCCAGCGAGCGGTCCGGATAGGCTGTAGGCCCCACGAGGGCGAACCATACGTGCCGAGGCTCGGAGAGTGGACCAGGCCGACTGAAGGCCCGATGCGGGCGGGCCAGTCACACTGTAGACTCAGAGAGTGGACCAAGTGAGTTGAAGGCCCGATGCGGGCAGACCAACCCCACTGTAGACTCGAAGGACATGAGTAGACCTGGAGGATGGATCCGTTGGACTGAAGGCCCGATACGGCGGACCAGTCACACGGTAGACCCGATATGCATGGTTGTTCTATGTTCTATTATGTTATGTATGTTTTATATGTTTTGGACCGGAAGGTCGTAGCCCGGAAGGACGTATACGTGGTTGGTATTTTGGGGGTATCTCACTAAGCTTTCGGGCTTACAGTTGTGGTTTAATGTTTTTCAGGTTCTCCAGGAGATTGTGGCAAGGCGAAGGCGCGATCGTACCGCTCCTCATGATTTTGTAGCAATGTGATTCTGGGAATACTCTAATGACTTGTATTGAAAACCTTTTTGAAAACATTTTAATGAAAATCGGGTTGTTTTGAAAAATTTAAATTGGTTGTATTTTTCGGATGTTACAAGTTGGTATCAGAGCCTTGGTTTGAGTGAATTGGAGAAACACTTGTGTGACTCCAGTCTCAAATTGAGGAGAGTTTTCAAAAAGAGAATTTAAAATGGTTTTCAAAATAAGTAAAGGAGGACGCGGAGGTACGATCAACCGGAGCCACTAAGTAACCCCAAAATACCATACATGACAATTGTTTTATTGAGCTTTGATAGAACAGCATGCTAGAGTTAGGCTAGGGATCTTCAGGATTTATTGATGAGTTGCCTGATTTATGATGCCTGCTAGCCTAGGGTTCCTTGTGAGAGATTTCTAGTGTTCCTCTAGTTGTGAGGATAGAGCGTTGTTATGTGTGTCGCTAGGGTGTTGTGGGAGTACTTCATACAAATATGGGTTGGTGTGGAAGGTAGTATGGGCCCGTACTACTGAAAGCACGGACTCATACGCGTATCAGGGAAACCATGACCTCTAGGGTTGGGATGAGAGCTGGTTCCCGGGATAGTGGAATATGTCTGAGATTTGGTGTTTTATTTTCAGTATGGAGATTTCAGGGCACGCTGGGAGTGGATCCGGGTCAGGATCAGGAGCAGGAGAGGGAGTTCCGGGTGGGTCTGTACAGCCAGAGGTTGTCAGTCAGATGAGTACGCACGAGTTGGATGCGAGGATTCGTGAGATCTTGCATGATGAGGTTTCTGCATTGTTTCGGGCTGAGTTGCCAGAGTTGTTTGGGTCAATCAAGACCGCCATGGTGGAGTATTTTGATGAGAGCTATGCGGCTCTCACGGAGACGGCTGCCGCGGCGGCTACCGCAGCAGTAGCAGTGGCAGGGGGAGGAGCCAGTAGAGGTTTTCAGTATCGGGACTTCGATAATACGAAGCCTCCCACTTTTTATGGAGTTCAGGATCCGATCGTTGCTATGAGATGGTTATCAGATGTGGAGGGATGTTTCTTCACGTGTTCATGCCCTGCTGATCAGAGGGTGAGGTGTGCTTTGAACCTGTTGAGGCTCGGAGCAAAGGATTAGTGGAGATTGACCACGGGGTCGTACTCGGATGCACAGAGGGCTGCGATTTCATGGGATCGGTTCAGAGAGATGTTCAGCACTCGTTATGTTCCGCAGGTCGAGAGGGAGAGGTTGGCTCAGGAGTTCTTAGAGCTGAAACAGGATTCGGAATCGGTGACGGAAATCACCAGGATGTTTACTGAGAGGGCGATGTTTTGCCCTGAGTTCGCTTCGGAGCAGGCTCAGATGTCCCGGTATCTGAGTATGCTAAAGAGGGACATCATACAGTTTGTGTCTGCGCAAAGGTGCGAGACTTTGCTGGAGTTACAGGAGGCCGCCAGGCGGCGTGAGTTAGAGATTGAGTTACAGATGCGTGAGCTGAGGCAAGCTCCGGTTCAGTCGCAGCCGGCGACGAAACGGTCTAAGACCGTTGATTCTAGGATGGGAGATCAGGGTGGCCACATCTGTGGAAAGTGTGGAAGGGGTCATGCCGGGGTTTGTCAGTCCGGTGGAGCATGCCGCAAGTGCGGAAAGGAGGGACACTATGCGAGGGATTGTCGGCAGTCAGTGCCGGTTCGGGATTTGAGGATATGCTATCATTGTCATCAGGTTGGACATTTGAAGGTCAACTGTCCACGGCTTGCTGCAGGACCGGTGCAGGCTCCAGCACCGGCTACGTTGAGGATCACAGGTGGAGATCAGGGTGGAGCGGAGCCCCCAAGGGCTTAGGGTCGTGTTTTTCAGCTTGCTGCTGCGGGTATGTTTCTTTCTGATGTTTTGATTATTTATGATTGTTGTGGAGTATTGTTATCTGTTGGTTTCGTTGGTTAGTTATGGAATTGCATTTCGGGTTTTCGTGTGGTATCCGTTGTTCCTTGAGGGTTTGGCGAGTTGTGACTGAGATTTCGTTTTAGTATCTTTTGTTCCCTGAAGGATCGTTATGGTTATGGATTAGTACGTCGAGCTATCGTTGGTTATCTCTGTGAGGATTGGTGGCGGATGCGGCGTTGGTTTGAAGGCCAGTTAGATTCTGCAGTCTGAGGAATGGATAGTTGAAGATTGGGTTCCTTTCGAGCGGGTTGTGCAGCGTGGGAACATGATTTGTATGAAAGTTGTTGGCGCTGGTGAAAAACAATTTGAGTGCATGTGTTGAATCCTGCAAGGTTGCTTGGGGAGATCGGTGATGGCGACCGGTGACTAACTGTCAGTGTCTTAAGTGGGGGAGAATTGGAAATTCTCCGGATGATCGTTGGGCCTGAGAGGTTGTTTAGCTGCTTGGGGAATTCAGCGGTATTTTTATCAGTCGAGAGCAGGCTCGTATGGGTGAGTAACAGGCGTGCGGGGCGGAATACAGACCTAGAGCAGTTGATTGAGGAAGGCATGGGAGCAGGCCGGGATCGAGTATGTATGATGGAGATAGAGTTCGGAACCCCTAGAGGGCTAGAACGGTATGCACGGGAGGATTTCCCGAAGGGATGGTTCGGAGTGATGAATGCTAGTTGAGCGGTCCGGATAGACTGAAGGCCGGTAGGCGTACCAGTCAGACCGAAGGCTCGGAGGACGGTCCAGTCAGATTGGCTGAAGGTTCTGAGAGTGGTCCAGATTGGCTGAAGGCCTGGGGAGGCGGTCCAGTCATGCTGAAGACTGCGAGTATTGTTGGATCGGATTGAGGTCGTGGGTTGCGTATGTTGCAGTGTGATTACATTGGGAGGTCTGGCCCCGGGTAGCGATCTTGAGCAGTGAAGGTAGTGCATGGGCTTGAGAGTCCCTGTGATGAGAGTCAGAGTAGTGGTGATGCATGGATGTTGAGTACGCTTTAAAGAGGTAATGTAGTGTGGGATGAGCACCAGGGTGCCTGTCATGGTGACTGGGCGGACGAGTGGTTTCCTTGGTAATGAAAGAGGGAGGAATGGAATTCCGAAAAGGGAGTGTGAATTCACGGAAGTGAAAGCGGCAGTGTAGAGTTATGATTGGAGTGGTCCGTCGATGGTCTTTGTGTAGTGTGTTGCGGCGGAGGAATAAAAGCTCATTTGACTTGATATGTTTGCTCAGGGTGCGGAGGGAATACCGCAGGCGTAGAACCAGGGAGAGGGGTTCGGAAGGGACGTAGAGAGAGAGTCTTGGACTCTCAGTGAGATTCTGATCAGGGTTTTGGCTATGTTTTAGCGGTTCATCCTGGAAGGATGTTTGAGGATATCATCAGTGTATCAGGTTTTCCAAACCTGAGGGTGCTAGAGCTAGATCAACATGTGTGTGTGGTTGCGAGAGGAGAACTCGGGGGAGTTGCTCCGAAATGGAAGAATGGGTCTTTTGGTCGTCATGGGATGGATAGAGTGGAATTCGGATCGGGGATCCGATGGTTTGTGGCATTATAGCCATATGAGTCAAGTGAAAGATGAGAATTGGAGCAGTAAGGCACCATGGGTAATTCTCGGTTGTTGAGTGTGGTTATCGGAGGGTACAGTTGGTGCCCGGTTTGAGTAGGTGGTGGGGACACCGTATGGAAGGAGGAAGTGAGCTTCTAGTTCTATGGTTGTACCTTGAGGGACTTGGTTCGGTCAAGGTCAAGTGGCGCGTCGTGGGAAGTAATTTGAAGATGAGATGCCGTAGGCTTCGAGGACGAAGCCTAATTTAAGTGGGGGAGAATTGTAACATCCCGGAATCGCAAGAGTAGAGTTGAAGGGCTAAAAGTGTAAGTTTTAGAGGATGACTCGGCGAGTCCATGGATAGACTCGACGAGTCAGGTCGCGGTCATGGTCGCGTGTCAAGTGGCCTACTCGGCGAGTCCCAAGGATGGACTCGGCGAGTAGGTGCTGTATGGAGAAAACCCTAATTTTCGGGGTTGAGCCCTATATAAAGAGCATTATACCCCTCCATAGACTCCCTTATTCCCCCTTTGAGTTCCAGAAACCCTAAATTCGTGGAGAGATCATTTGTGGAGCAAATTAGAGCTTGGAGAGGTGTTGTTTGAAGAGATCTTGAAGGAGAAGTGGCTTGGATCAAATGGCTTTGCTTGGATTCGAGCTTGGCTGCTATTGAGGCATCTTTTGGAGGTAATATCTTCGTCCTTAGGCTGTGCATTCCTAGTTTCATCATTTTGGGGTTTGTGGGGAGTATGTCTTGGAATGTTTTGGAGTTTGGAGGATAGATCGGAGGTTGCTACCTCAGATCTGGAATATTGAAGGCCTAGAGTGCATTAAAGTTCCTGTGTTTGAGTGCTTAGTGAAGCCACCATGTCCCAAACCTTGGTTTTAAGGTGAATATGGCTTAGATCTCGTTAGATTCATGTAAAGTTTGCCACTTTACATGATGGATGGATTGTAGGAGGTTGGATCTATGTTTTGGATCAATTGCATGGCCTGAGATGCTTCTGTATGGATTCAGACCGGTGGTACTCGACGAGTCACATGGGTGGACTCGACGAGTTGCTTGAAGATGGCCTGGGACTCGACGAGTTGGAAGAACAACTCGGCGAGTAGGTTGAAGATGGCCTTGGACTCGACGAGTCCATTTGGACTCGGCGAGTCTTGTCGAGGAAGTCCCAATATTTCTGGTTGAGTCGATGAATCGGTGAGTCAAGGGATGACTCGGTGAGTTGGGTGCGAGTGGACTCAGAGTTGTTGGACTCGACGAGTCTTGGGGTGACTCGGCGAGTTGGGTCGCTGATTGAAGGAAGTTCTGAGCATATGGACTCGGCGAGTCATCGGGTTGACTCGGCGAGTAGGGTCAGTCAGGGGTTGACTTTGACTTGTCCGTGGTTGACCAGTTGTCTTCCAGGGGTATTTTGGTAATTAAGGGTATTTATTGAGTTGTATGTTTTGATATTCAGTGGAGAAGGTCGTGTTAGAGTTCGGAGCAGCGGGATCTTATCTTTTCAGCCGACAGTTTCGAGGTGAGTTATCCTCACTATATCAACAGGGTCTAAGGCACCAAGGCCGGCCCTTTATTGTATTGAGATTCGGTTATGGTTATTATGTTATTGTTTGATGTGTCTACATCCTGGTAGCTAGGATGGTACATGCTAGGAGGCCTTGCTAAGGTCAGTTTTCCATATATACAGAGTGATGCTATGCTAGTGACCGGTTGGGTCGGTAACCCGGTTAGGGTAATGATATGCTATGTGATCTGCTTGCTTGGTTTGTTGACTATGACTGTTATATGAATGTATGTTTTGTGCACATGGTTGTTTGGACTGGAGATGGGTTGAGGCGGGTCCTGCTTTGTGCTGTAGGCCAAGATACCCAGGGTGGACCGGTTGTTCCGAAGGCCCAGCGAGCGGTCCGGATAGGCTGTAGGCCCCACGAGGGTGGAGCAGACGTGCCGAGGCTCGGAGAGTGGACCAGGCCGACTGAAGGCCCGATGCGGGCGGGTCAGTCACACTGTAGACTCAGAGAGTGGACCAAGTGGTTTGAAGGCCCGATGCGGGCGGACCAACCCCACTGTAGACTCGAAGGACATGACTGGACCTGGAGGATGGATCCGTTGGACTGAAGGCCCGATACGGCGGACTAGTCACACAGTAGACCCGATATGCATGGCTGTTCTATGTTCTATTATGTTATGTATGTTTTATATGTTTTGGACCGGAAGGTCGTAGCCCGGAAGGACGTATATGTGGTTGGTATTTTGGGGGTATCTCACTAAGCTTTCGGGCTTACAGTTGTGGTTTAATGTTTTTCAGGTTCTTCAGGAGACTGTGGCAAGGCGAAGGCGCGATCGTACCGCTCCTCATGATTTTGTAGCAATGTGATTCTGGGAATACTCTAATGACTTGTATTGAAAACCTTTTTGTAAACATTTTAATGAAAATCGGGTTGTTTTGAAAAATTTAAATTGGTTGTATTTTTCGGATGTTACATGTTGAATGTATGAGATTGTATACATATATAGATTTGCAAATTGCTACTGAGGATCTCAAACCTGAAAATAAGATAGGATAGATGGATTTGTATCCGTTTACAATGTGATTTTCAAATATTTCTAACCATTATTCTTCATGTGTTTAGAATATCATCAAACTGCTTTAATTTATTGTAACATTTTTATTTAATATTAACTGTATATGTTCTATAAAAATAAATTTTATTTAAGTTAGAAAAGAAATCAAAAATTAATTTAATGTGCTAGAGGTTTTACCACTCCTTATAAAATTCCAAGGAAAAGATGCTAATGAGGTGGCAACATGAAAAATGATGTGTCAATATGTTAAGGATATTATCACTCCCTTTAGCCTAAGTACCTGTGACATCCCCAAAATCTCGGCCAGAAAAGACCGATTTCATTTATGCTTTTTAAAATAATTTTCAGAGTAAATCCTTTTAATTTTAAAAGAGATGCGGAATTTGTTCCCAAAAACAAAACATGATAAAATAGATATTTATCAAACATTTCATAAAGAAATATGATTTCATTTCATAATCAAAAGTCGGGATGTCATGTTCCAATACAGATCATAAAGCATAAACGATAGCATTACAAGTCATTCAACAAATATATACATATACGGACTTGTAAACAAAATAACTTGATGATTCGTCCATCTTAAGCTCTTGCGCCACTTCCTGTAATACAAATAAACTGAGTGGGTCAGGCTTAGGAGCTTGGTGAGCATGTAGGGTTTTCAACCCACAATAAATAATTATATTTAATTCAACAATCAACAATAAACCCGATTACCCATTCCCGTTATCCTCACTTTACGTCCGTAAAAATAACATCTATTATAAGGAACCTAATTCAGGATTTTCATCGGGACGGACATTACTGCAGAGGGGCATCCTCAACAATAAGTGTCCTAAA
Source organism: Lactuca saligna (assembly GCF_052625555.1). Classification (NCBI taxonomy): domain Eukaryota; kingdom Viridiplantae; phylum Streptophyta; class Magnoliopsida; order Asterales; family Asteraceae; genus Lactuca; species Lactuca saligna. The sequence goes on along the minus strand of NC_136422.1, from coordinate 176,914,149 downwards.
GGCAACCATGTGGGGGATAGAGTACACCGGTGAACACGTCGTTCATAACACCTATAGGTAATGAGCCTGCTAGTGTTCCACAGGACAGTCTAGAATAGTCCGTGGTCGTCATCCATACTCTGCTGAATGACTAGAATAACACCAATAACACCGAGGCCTCTCATCTGTTTATTACACACCAATTACCTATCCATGTTCTACCCAACATATTAGTAGATAAAAATATACATTTTTATACATTGTTTAAAAACCTGTATAGCATGCTTTAATCAATACATATTCCACATAACAAATGAGGCATACACACATAACACATATTTCATAGAGAATACATCAGATCTATAAGATAAAAGAGAGTGAATATACACTAACACGTATAACAACAAAATATATTCACATAACACGTGTTTTATATAAAATACTTCATAATATTGCGTTAGAATGAAAATAACTACACACTCACTTGATCAGAAGATGATCGGGCAGCACTACGGCTTGCAGAAGAGGTGTTTCTCCGTAGATCTGGAAGATCTTCACAAAAACCGGCTCCTCGCGGGCAGCGCTTCGGCTCGAGAATAACACTCTTCGGGATCCTCGGGGCTTCGGATCTTACTTCGGGGCTCGGGAATATTACCAGGGCTTCGGGGTACAAACGACACGCAAAACGAGGCAAAAACTAGAGAGAAGAAAGAGTTTGAACAAGAGAAAATGGCTGATTTCGAGTTCTATTTATAGGCTGAGGGTTTAGGATTACGCGGGACGTACTCAGTACGCTGGGCGTACTCGAGTTACGTTGGGCGTACTTTGATGTCATTGCGTGCGTCGACTGGTGGCACTCGAGTATTGGTCAGACAAGTTGCACCCCTTTGAGTACGCTGGGCGTAATTTGACTCGTCGAACTTCTAAATTGCGTAACTTTTGCATACGAGCTCCGTTTTCGACGTTCTTTATATCCACGTGAAGGTCAGATCATACTCTACAACTTTCATTTAGACTCCGTCGGCTAATTTTGACTTTTATTTTTATTATTTATTTTTAGAAGGCCGGAACAGAAAAACTTCGTTATAAATTCATAACTTCTTCGTCTGACATCCGTTCTCGCCTAACTTTTCATCGTTTCGCTATTAACAACGAGATCTTCGATTCTCGTTTAGATTGTTTTGGCTAAAAACCGCTCGATCTCAAATCGAGTATTCGGGCTGCATACTAGCCACGTCGAAACTTCAGAAAATCATAACTTCCTCATACGAAGTCAGATTTGGGTGTTCTATATATATTCGGAAACCTCGTTTCAACTACTACAACATTATCCAAAGATATCGAGTTTATTTTACACTTAAATTTTGATGTTCATTTTATTCTTAATTTAATTTAAATTGTAATAATTAAGAAAACACACATAATCCACATAATTCACAAATAATACATTCTTATTATTTCAAGTTGGGTTACAAAGTTAACTTAGACTATTACATTGCTAAAAATGGCAAGCCCAAAAGCACGGGCGTTACAGTACCCCCTTAACCAAATTTGAACCCCCCCTCCCCACTTAAACTCAATCTAATCAATTTTTTGACATTTGATTTAACATCATTAGACTTATATATATATATATATATATATATATATATATATATATATATATATATATATATATATATATATATATATCCGGTAAGAAAATTTTTTTGGTAGGAAGGTAAGAAGTTTTTTTTTTCTATATATTTTTTTGACGAACAAAATAAATGAATCACTAGATGATTCATTTGTAAGATGATTCACAAGAAAAAATTCCCAAAAAAACATCTTTATGATTCATTTTTAAGTAAATTAAGAAAAAATTCATTTTTATGATAATTTTAGTGAATAACAACAAAATCATTGTATAAATGAATTATCGAGATGTTTTTTTGAGAATTTTTTCTTGTGAATCATCTTACAAATGAATCATCTAATGATTCATTTTGTTTGTTCGCGAAAAACATATGTAGAAAAAAAAAGCTTCTTACCTTCCTACCAAAAATTTCATTCTTATTTGATCTTGACTCTCTCTCTCTTTATATATATATATATATATATATATATATATATATATATATATATATATATATATATATATATATATATATATATATATATATATATATATATATTATAATGTCGGACGATTTTAAAAATGGATTTATAAAATATAAAATAAAAAAGAATTAAAAACCGATTTTATATAGTTGTTCGAATTTATAATGTCATCCGATTTATAAAATATTGTTTGAAATTTATAATAATAATAATAATAATAATAATAATAATAGTATTATTATTATTATTAAAATATATAATAAAAAATAATTAAAAACTGATTTTATATAACTGTTTAAATTTTATAACGTCGTTCGAATTATAAAATTTTGTTCAAAATTTATAACAATAATAATATTAATATTAATATTAAAATATAATAATAATAATAATAATAATAATAATAATAATAATGAATTAAAAACAACAAAAAAATAGAAAAAAAAAAAAAAAAAAAAAAGTCAAATAGAGGTTGAGTTGGAAAAATAATGGGGTATTTATAGAAAACCCCTATTGTTTTTAGTCATTAAACTGTTAAATTAAAATTTTCTTATCTGTAAATGCAAAAATATAAAAGTATAATATATAATCATTAATAGACAGTTATAACGCCAAAAGAATAGATAAAATACAAATACATTTTTGTTTTTTAATAGTATTTTACACATTTAAATACATGTAAAAGAAAAAATAAATTAAACATTTATACAAGGTGGTCCATGGTGAAAATGAAGCCGCTTTCTGCTGACAATCTTTGTCTGCAGATGGCATAGTGAGTGAAGTACTGAAGCACTAAAGCTTGTTTATAGCTTCTAACTTGCAAATATCTCTGATCATGTCTCCAACACTTATTACATATATACATACTGCATACATAATTACATACATACTATTTGTTGATCATCTTTAAACTGTTTCCAATAATTTTTTTTATGTGAATCTATGATAAGATATATTGTATCATTCTGTAGGAAGTTAAGATAGTTTATAACCCAAAATTAGATTCAAAATAGAATATTCATATACATCTCGAGCTGTTTAGCAAGTGTGTGTTACTTTATTATTATTATTATTATTATTATTATTATTATTATTATTATTATATTGTATTAAAGTGCCTGCCTTCCTGTAACCATGAACTCATTCGTCTTTTTAATAATAAAAACAGACTTTTTTTTCTTTCGATTTTGGATATATATCATGTGGTGAATATTATGAGGTTAAACAATCAAGTGCCCTTTTGAATTTGAGCAATGAGGTTGGATGGATCATGTCTTCTTGTGGTCAAATTATTGGTGCATATCTGGCGTTTATTCCTTCTTATAAATTATGTATCACATAAAATAATAACACCTTTTTATCTATAAATAATCATTTTTCGAATCCCCTAAGTTAAGTATGTAAAAGTATGAATATGTAGGCCCTCTTCATATTAGTTGTAAGTTGTAACAAAAATAATAATGAAATAGCTTCATGGTTCCAATCGAGTATTGAGTATCGAGAGTTTGAGATTAGAGGTGTACACAACAACCGGTTCTTTTAGAAACCCGGGCCGGTTATTGAAAATTGATTTTTTAAGGATCGGTTAAATTAAAACCAAACCACTGGTTAGGAGTAGTTATTTTTTTCTTTTTAAATATGAAACCGATTTTTCTAAGAAACCCGAACCAAACCGCTGTTTTAGCGCAACTTCACACATAAAAACACTAAAAATTATAATTGAAACCAACCTAGAAAAACTCAATTATCTAAAAACCAGTTTTTAAGAAAAAAAAATATACCGCATTTCTGCACCTCTCTTTAAGATTGAGACTACTATTGGCTTTGCTTACACAAAATGGTGTAAGCCCATTGGGTTGTGCTCTCTCTTTAAGATTGAGACTACCATCGGCTTTGCTTACACAAAATGGTTTAAACCCATTGGGTTAAGGTATACTTTACAAGAATATAGAAGGGCTGGTTACACTATTGGTTTACAAGAATATAGAAGGGCTGGTTACACTATTGGTTTTCATTGTTGTAGTTTGTATGGCCCAACAATTGTCACTATGTTTACACTCTTACCGGACCTGCACATTTACAATTTCAGATCAGTCTTTGATCGGTCTTTAAACGGTCCGGTTTTTTTATGGTTGGTTTTGGAGCGGTCTAGCATTTTTTCGGATCGGCCTTTTCTAGTCTCGAGAAGGTTCTTTTCGCTTCAGTCATTTTTCAGACCGGTCTCTTTCGGTCTAATCTTTTTTGAGACAAGTCACGATCTTTTTCAGTCCGGTCTCGCGGTCTTTCCGTACACTTTTTTCGGTTCGGTTTTCGAGGTTTTTTGGTTGATTTTCACGTTTTTCGGCATGGTTTTGTTTTTTTTAGTTTCAGTTTCGAGTTTTTCTCTTAATAAATGTGCCATTAACACAGATGATAGATTAAACTTTTTTAAAAATGATAAACTAAAGATTAAAAAAAGAAAAAGAAATGTAGTTAGATACCGTGTGATTCAAAATTGTGTAATTAACATAAAAATGAGATATTCAGAAACTTTGACCTCTGATCCTTTTTGAGATTGGTCTCAGACCGGTCTGGTTGGTTTCGGACCGATCTTGCGTCGGTCCAGGAACGGTCCGGTTTTTTTTGGGATTGGTTTAAGAATGGTACAGAAAAAAGTTTTTCCCAAACCGGTCTTGGACGGTTTCGAAATGGTCTTTTTTTGGTCGGGTCTTTTTTTTTTGTTCAGTCTCGTTTTAGATAGGTCCGATCTCGATCTTTTTTCGGTTTCGGTCCGAAACTAATCTTTTTGTGCAGGTCTACTCTAGACTCTAGAGGTGAGCAAAATGATGAGTTTTGGAAATTCAAGTTTTTTCCGAGTCTTTTAAATTATTATTATTCATATAAGGTGTTAGGTGCATAAATTGTATCTTTTTCATACTTATTTCATGTTTAATCTTAGGACAACTGTTCCAAAAAAAAATGAAAAATATTGATGGCCATCATTTACGATTATTTATGTTGAGTTTGGAAAGCGAGGAATGACAGTTTTTTCAGCAAAATTAATGTTTCTTCTTCGAAACCGGCGGACAATGGGCTCTCGGTGCTGTTTGGTTGGATTAAACATAGGGGGAAGTTCAGGGTTTGTAATTGGTCAAATTGGGTTTGTTCTCCCTTTAAAATCTTGTAACTTTGTACATTTTGTTCTTTCTTTTGCCCGACCTTTTTCCGTTTTAGGCTTTGGTCTTTAATAAAATTTCATCGTTTCCAAAAAATGTTTCATGTTTAATTCAAGAATTACATATCATATTAGTTTAAGTTTGCATGCATTTTTGCATTTTCGGGACATTTTCGAGGATCAATCTACTTTTGATAGTTTTTGTTGGTGTTTCAACGGCGTTCGAGACTTTGGGCATGCTTAGGATGATGAAGGAAAACACTCTACAAAATTTTAGAATTTTCGGAGCAAGATTGAAGAAAACGAGATTTTTGGAATTTGACACTTTAACATAGTGAGTGAAGCACTAAAGCCCTTTTATAGCTACTAACTTGCAAATATTTCTATGAGAGGACTAAGATAATATGTTGTTTAGTAATGTAAATACGTTTAATCTCACATAATAATTATCATTTATACATTTTCACTAATTAAATCCACTATAAGGGTAGTATGATTTATTTATTTATTTTAATAATAATCAGTATGTCAGAATGTGTTCTTGATAAATGTATTTTATAAAAATGAGAATGAGTGAATATGAAATTAATGAAAATGCGTGATAATATCAATAGTTGTTGGTACTATTGTACCAAACAATTTCTTGTATTTTATACATTTTGTTTTCCACATTATTTTCATTTTCAAATGCAGCTACAAAGTTATTTCGAGACAAATTACTTAGTGTATTATACCAAACACGTTTTTTTATTTTATATATTTTGTTTTCAGCTTCATATTAATTTGTTAATTCGTGTTCTTGATACAATAACAATTTGTACAAACCAAATTCATTCATTAGTAGCCAAACAAATTGGTTAAATATACTTGTTACAAAATATGTAGCTAAATTAATATATTATTTAGAGTTATTGTTAGAAAATTCCTAAATGCCTTCATTTTTGGTAAAGCTAGTCTTATTTTAAAAGTAGAAATGACCCATTGTTTTTAATTATTTTAGATCTATGTATCTTTTATATTACACAAATAATTTTACGTATCAACATTTTATATTAATTGATTTTGTTAAAAATATATGATTAATAACCTATCAAAAGATCATTACCGCACTTGTTACAAAGTTATAATCCTTTCAAGTTTCATCTCATATTTTTAGTTTGAAGTCTTAATTTTTTAATTTTAATCTTAAATATTTTTATTTGTCTTATATATTATTTGATAAAACTTATAATAATGAAAAAACATTTAAAACATAATTAATTCATATAGTTTATATCAAGTATTATATATAAAAAACAAAATTATATAAGATTAAAGTTGAAGATAATAAATACTTTAAAAATTAAAAAAAAAAAAAAAAAAAAAAAGACAATAAATATGAAACAGAAAGAACATAAAATTATACCATGTCGCAGTATTATTTGAGAATTGAATACTTTTAGAAGATGAATAAACTATTTAAAACTCGAGTCTCATGACTTCATGTTTTGAGATATTACATCATAATCTCATATAGAAGTGTTTATAGTTGTCACGTGTAACAGTATTATTTTAGAAAAATATTACGTCCAAATAATATTTGTACATTATAAAACGAAACCCCTAGCATGTTCCATGCATCAACCACGTCTAAATCACAAGGCTTCTCTAGAACCCTCCACTTCCTTCTATTTTCTTCCAATTGCCCATAATTTCTCAATTCTTCTGTACTGATTATAATAAACCCTTTCACCTCACTCCCATACACACTCATCTATTCAACTGCTTAGCAATTAGCATTCTTGATTTCAAAACACACCAAGATTCAATTCATCCAAATGTCTACAACAACTCTATCCCCTTCTTGTTCCTTCAAACCCCACATCATCGATCGTAGCTCTAATCCAAGAACATCTTTTTTCGGCAAACCCACATCGTATAGCCCGAGATCATGGACGTTGAGACCTCAAAGGCGACGCGTGTTGAAGGTGGTGAGCGAGAAGGTGGTGGGAATCGATCTGGGTACGACGAATTCGGCGGTGGCTGCTATGGAAGGAGGGCAACCGACAATAATTACGAACGCCGAGGGGCAGAGGACGACGCCGTCGGTAGTAGCGTACAGTAAGAATGGAGATAGGTTAGTAGGTCAGATTGCGAAACGGCAGGCGGTGGTTAATCCGGAGAACACGTTCTTCTCTGTGAAGAGGTTTATTGGGAGGAAGATGATGGAGGTCGATGAAGAATCGAAGCAGGTTTCTTACAAAGTGATCAGAGACGATAATGGAAATGTCAAATTAGATTGCCCTGCTATTGGTAAACAATTCGCCCCTGAAGAAATTTCTGCACAGGTACCCACTTCAATTCATCTTCATCGATCTCTATTTATCGTTTAATTCGATGAAATTCATCTTTTCATTCAACGAATTGTTCAATTTAGGTGCTGCGGAAGCTAGTGGATGACGCATCGAAGTTTTTGAGTGATAAAGTTACGAAAGCAGTGGTAACAGTGCCAGCATATTTCAACGATTCCCAAAGAACTGCGACCAAAGATGCCGGACGAATTGCAGGTATTGAGGTTCTTCGCATTATCAATGAGCCAACTGCTGCTTCATTGGCTTATGGTTTTGAGAAGAAAAACAACGAAACAATTCTAGTCTTTGATCTTGGTGGTGGAACGTTTGATGTTTCAGGTAATTTTCCCTTTCTCATCTGTGAAATTATGATTGCCTAAATAGTTCTAGTTCTACCCTTGCGCCATTGATAACTTAGATTCATCTTTATGCAGTGCTTGAGGTTGGTGATGGTGTTTTTGAGGTACTTTCAACCTCAGGAGACACCCATTTGGGAGGAGATGATTTTGACAAGGTGAGGAATTAGGATCATGTCGCGTGTAACAAATTCATTCTTGATAACCAAATCTCTAACATGTTTCTTGAATTTTAAACAGAGAATTGTTGATTGGCTTGCTGAAACTTTCAAGAGGGATGAAGGTATAGATCTTCTTAAAGATAAACAAGCACTTCAACGTCTCACAGAAACTGCTGAGAAAGCAAAGATGGAGTTATCCACTTTGACCCAAACTAATATCAGGTAGATGATGCGTTTTCAGTCTTCTTTTTTTTAGTTTGGTTTCTTTCATGGCAAGTTTTTCGATCATGGGTTCTGTTTTTTGCAGTTTACCTTTTATTACAGCAACATCAGATGGCCCAAAACATATTGATACTACACTAACAAGGGCAAAGTTTGAGGAGTTGTGCTCAGATTTATTAGACAGGTACTTGAGTTAATTTGTTTGCTTGATGATTCAAGTAATTGTCGTTCTTCAAGATGATAACTTTCGAAAACCAATTTGTTTGGAATAGGCTAAAGACGCCTGTTGAAACAGCTTTAAAAGATGCAAACCTCTCTCTGAAAGATCTTGATGAAGTGGTTCTTGTTGGTGGATCAACACGTATCCCTGCTGTTCAAGAGCTTGTTAAAAAGATGACATCTAAAGAACCAAATGTCACAGTCAATCCAGATGAAGTTGTTGCTCTTGGAGCTTCGGTTCAGGTCTGTATATATATCCTATCTTTACTCCAATTTTCAACAACAGTTTAGGAAAAGGTCATGACGATGTTGCCTTTTATAAATTTAGGCTGGTGTTTTGTCTGGTGATGTGAGCAATATTGTGTTATTAGACGTGACACCATTGTCGCTGGGTTTAGAAACCCTAGGAGGTGTGATGACGAAGATCATTCCAAGAAACACAACACTTCCAACCTCCAAATCAGAAGTATTTTCGACAGCAGCTGATGGTCAAACGAGTGTTGAAATCAATGTTCTTCAAGGGGAAAGAGAATTCGTACGTGATAACAAATCTCTTGGAAGCTTTCGATTGGATGGAATCCCTCCAGCTCCACGTGGAGTCCCTCAAATCGAGGTCAAATTTGATATCGACGCCAATGGTATCCTTTCAGTCACAGCCATTGACAAAGGAACAGGAAAGAAACAGGACATTACTATCACTGGTGCTAGCACATTGCCTTCCGATGAGGTATGATTTAGGGTTAATATACAACGTGATATGCTCTGTTTAGGGTTAATGGATATTGAGGAAAATTTTGTTGTTATTGTAGGTGGAGAGGATGGTGGCAGAAGCTGAGAAGTATGCGAAGGAGGATAAGGAGAAGAGGGAAGCCATTGATACAAAGAACCAAGCTGAATCGGCTGTGTATCAGTGTGAAAAACAGCTGAAGGAAGTGGGAGAGAAGGTACCTGATGAAGTGAAAGAGAAGGTGGAGGCGAAGTTGAAAGAGCTTAAAGATGCGATATCTGGTGGGACAACTCAGAGCATGAAGGATGCCATGGCTGCGTTGAATCAAGAAATGATGCAGGTTGGTCAGGCTATTTACAGCCAAGGTGGTGGTGGTGGTGCTGCTGCTGCTGCGAGTGGTGGTGAAGGTGGTGAAGCTGGTAAGGGGTCTGGTTCTGGTGGAGATGGTGATGGTGAGGTTATTGATGCTGATTTTAGTGATAGCCAATGAGATTGCATAGCATATTAGGTGGAATATGTGTGTAAAGATGTATAGGTGATTTGTAGATTGTTTTGTTGTTTTGGTTACACTGATTTAATCGCAAAACTGTAGTTTGCTAATATGATTTTGTTGCGAGGAAAGGAATCTAGATTTGAATTGAAACACAGCTAAAGTTTCTTGATGAATGACTGTGGCGTTCAAAAACCGGTTTTTTAATTGAACAGCACCGGTTTAACCAATTTGATCGTCAGGTCAATCGGTTTCTATAATTTTTATTTTTTCTTTCATTTTTTTTGTTTATTCATACATAAATAAATAAAGAATTTATTGTTTAAGATTAATTCAAATTCATTAAAATAATAAATAATTGTAAGTTTTATATAAATCCATATATATCAAAAAGAAAAATAAATTATAATGTTGAAACGAAATATAATTTTAGTTAAATATAAATATATCAAAAAACTTCATAATATTTATCACATTTTTCTATTTAGAAAAATCCAAATAGATTTAAAAAAGATCACAAAAGTTTATTAAGCAAAACGATTATTTTTTCATATGTTTTACCGGTTCAAATACCGGGTCTTTGAAAACGGCCGTTTCGTTGTAGCTTAGAAGTAGGCATAAAACTGATAATAGTTGAACCGTTTATTTTATCGGTTTCTAGTCCAACCGTTTGGTGTAGCCGATTCAAATTAGTTTTTAAAACATTGACCACGAGATCTCCTCCTACCCTATGTACCCCATGGCCCAACCTTTTTAGGTATTGACATTGCTGAAGAATCCACTTTTCCAAAGAAGCAAATTACACACTGATATGAAACTTAATTTGGGAATGTATGGAAAAAAGGCAAGTCATCATAGAGTTTGTAGCTTCAAATGAACAAATGCCATGATGATTTTTTTTTTTTTTTTTTTTTTTTTTTTGAACGGGAAGTCCATCCAAAAATGTAAAGTTGAAGCATGTGCGATTCAAACATTGATAAGTTTAAAGCAAAAAACATGGTGAAACACAAAGAGGATGTCGAACTGAGAGGCAAAATATTGAGGACTCATTTCGGACCAGTGGGCTCATAGGACAGCCAAGGCATGGGCTTGAAGGCTGGCCCAATCTTTGGCTAGTTTTAGTGATATTTTTCAATTTCAATTAGTACTTTATTATATTTTTAAGATTAAGATTAAGAATGTGTTTGTTGATTGCTTAGTCTCCAAGCTCATATGTTTTGTAACCTCCTCACTATCTCCTTGATTTAGGGTAGTGGGTTATATGGGGGTTTAGGTATTTTGTTATAAATAAGAGTAGAATATGACATTCGTCAGTCTCCAAAGTAAATAGGAGTAGAATATAGCTAATTTAGCATTGTAATTTATGACCTGTTTCCTTGTAATTATTTGCTAAAAACATCAAGCATTTGGTCCAATATTTTTCCTCTTTTTTCTTTGTTGATGACTTGAAAACACACACGCAGATACGAAATCAGTCCCTGTTTCTAAAAACCCAATCAGCCCAACTTTTGGTGTAAAATTTCGCTTTCCATATTGGAGCTTTCATCGCACTAATAATTTGTAAAGTATATTAAGGTTCGACATTGTAAAGTGTAAATAAGGTTAAAATGAAGGCGAATATATTTAAATCACATCTTGATCATAGCCTAGAGATCATCCATCTCACGAAAAACACAAAGAAACACAGATTTCTTCATAGTTAATTAGGTGGACATAGACGCGTTGAACAGTACTACAGATTCGCCAGTTGTTGAATGTTGATTGGATAAACAACATCAGTACCACCACTGAAAGCCTTCCTCCCCATCAACACATTCACTGCTTCTGTTGGATGGAACGCATCCCAAAACACATACTCGTTCCTATTCGGACATGGTGTTTGAAATGGTAAACATGTTATCTGCCCTCTGTTTCTCCCTATCCCACAACATCCCCTATTCACCACTCGAAAACCTGCATATGCCATCAAAATCCTTTAAATACTTGGTGTTTTAATACATGGAATTAAAAAGGAAAATATGGTAGCTCATACCATAAGATCTAGCGTTTGCTAGAATATCTTGGAACATGTTATGAACGTCGATGAAAACGAATCTAGAACCAGGAAGATTTGCGCTTAGGTTGTTGATCATGGTCTTCATGTTTGCATTGAAAGGTAGGACAAGCTGGTTTACTTCATCGGAGCATCTTCCTGTAGTACCTTGCGCTAAGATGCTAGGAATACAACCCATCAACCCTAGCCCCGCTAGAACAAACTTCCGAGCTCCAAGATTGTAAAGTTGCTATATTATATTATATTATATTATATTCAACAAAACAAAACAAAACTTAATTCCAATGAATACAAACGTACAAATATGTTTACGAATTAAGCTTATATATAAAGTTTAAGAACTTACACGAAGTTGAATGGTGTATTCTTCGGACAAAAGATCAGCATATTGGTTGCCATCGTACTGGTTTCGAGTAGGGTAATTGGGCATGAGATAGTTGTTTAAATAGTCATTACTTCCCATTCCTACAAAGAAAATGCAACGAGAGAGAGCCTGACCAAGATTTGCTCTACCCAATGCATTACTTATTTGATCCAAACTATTTTCGAAGTTCTTTATCTGTTGATTGAACGGGATTCTACCCACCTACAATCAAGAATTTATTATCCGATTAGCACGACACACATACCACTTTTAGAAGTCGCGAAAATGATGAGTTAGTTATGACCACCAATTATGATCCAAATCTACCTTTAAAAAGCTAAACAACTTGCACCTACCAGTACCTTAAAGTTGGTAACTTTAGCAACTATAGAAGATAATCTTGATCTATCAAACTAAGGGAAATTTGAGCTTACAAAATTTCGGCCTGTGATGTCGAGAATTCCAGCGGCAGCAGATGCGAAATTGACACCATGAAGCATTTGATCTGCGGAACTCGAAGCTTGCGAATAGGCTGGTATAAGTGGCAATCCCAGTAGTTCCGCTGCATTACAAATCCCACATTTTAGAGATCAATATATACTCGAAGAAACACACACACACACACACAGAGGATATATATATACGAACCTATAGCATCAACCATGGTGAAACCGTTAGAGAATCGGCCTGTAGGACCTCCATTAAAGTCAATGCCATAAGGGAAATAATTGGCTTTAGCTAAAGAAGCCAAGTCGTTGTTGTTTCCATTGTCAATGAGTGAGTCTCCAAATATGAACATTGCCGGCACCATTTCTGTAGCTGCTGCTGCCGCTGCTGCCTCCGGCGCCGCTGCGTCAAAAACGCCACCACCATCTTGGCCGTAATCTTGTCCACAGACTACATGATTCCCACCACTTAACAACGTCATTGCAGTTGCCAACAGTACCCATAATAAGCAACCCATACTCATACGTTAGATTTTCTGTGTCGCTTGTGAGAAAGAGGAAGTGGAAAGTGAAAGTGGAAATGGGATTCACAAAAACTTGGCTGTGGGGGTAATTATAAAGGGAAATTTACTAGCGGTGGTTGAAGGTTATTAAATGTTTTCACCTGTAAATTTTGAATAGCAGTAAGTGTGGCCTGCACCTTTTGTTATCTCTTTACCACTGGCCATTCTTGATCATTATGTTGGGGGTTGTACGTAGGCACAGGATATGTTTGCTCCAATATTACAAAAAAAAAAAAGTGTTTTGTAGTTAATTTCATAAAAAAAAAAAAAAAGTACGCAATCACTGAAATGCATGAATACTAAACGAACTGTTTTTCAGAGATATATATTCCATTTTGTAAGACAATGTCAACTACTAATTAAGGTGTCGCAAAAATCTTGGCTCACCATTTACGACCTGTCCAATTTTAAGATCCGTGATTAGCTTCTTCAAGGAGACTGTAAAATGGATGGTGAGTGGTGATTAGCCGTAATTAAGTTAAGTTATTAATTTGGTTTTTTTTTCTCATTTCGGTTATAATTTTACTATTTTAGGTGTTGAAGGGTATATTTTAGTAAGAAATTAATTAGTGAGAGTAAATGAGGGAAGGTGTTGGGAGATGCGTTGGGAATATAAATGTAAATGAAGAGGGAAATTGCATGTGGGAGCAACTAACGGCATGTAAATTGCATGTTGATTCATATGCGGACGCATATGACATGTGAAGCCTGGCCTCATCTCATTAATTCACTTTATCTGCTCTTGTAGTCAACAACACCTTCGTAACCCTACGGGCTAGACTTGGCTGCTACCTATATATTTCTTGACTTTAGGTGGAAGTGTTTGTGGTTTTGAGCGGCTAAACAAGGATTTTTTTTTTTTTTTTTTTGTAAAACTAGATTGATTTTTAAAACTATCGGTAGAAAATTATTGGTAGAAATAGTTTAGCTAAATTTAAGGTTCAACATAACATTTCTAACCCTTTAGAGCATGTGGTATGGCTAAAAACGAAAAGCAACAAGCTGATATGATATGCCTCAACGGTATCATGACGGGGGACACCGCCCCCAACTCGTTGAAACTCGTTAGGGTGGATTTTGTGGTAACGAGGACGAGATAAAACAAGAAAAATGATTGGTTATCTTCTTCATCAACCAATCAAATAATTTTCTCTATTTTTTCTCTCTACCTCTTAACATGATATAACATTTGAAACATCATTTCCCCCTTTGTGTTATGATGGTGTTATGGATGAGATGACACCAATTTGATGTTATATCCTCTTATCCACACTCAATGTTTTTACATGTTAAACTCTTCATTCTCTCTTTTAGAACACATTAGACTATAGGGTGTGGCATGTTGATTTGGCAACCTTTACCGACGTTAGACACCACCCCTCATTTAAATAATTTGTCGGTGGTAATTTCACAAGTACACTTCCACCTCTCTCTCTCTCTCTATCTCTCTCCATTATTTACCATTCAAATTCATTATTTTGCTCTTTTCCTTTTGCCAGTGGTAAACACAAACAACACATCCTAACCATTTTTAAAAGTTGAAAAATGACAAAGATTATATAATCAGTCTAAGATGACGTCTGTAAAAAGATATACGACACCCCACAGTCTAATAGATTATACATTTTAGATCAAATATATTTATATTTCTAGCCCTTTACATGCTACAACTTTAGTCATCAAACTGTTATATTAGTTTTTGTTTATATATTTTATTGTTAGATAATTCGACTTTTACTCTTACTTTATATTATATACAAATTAACTTATTTCAGAAGAAGTTACCATTACAATTTATATATTATTTTTAGCAAATTATATCATTAAATAGATCTTACAAATACCTAATATTAAATATATTACAATGTCATGAAATTACAAGATCAATTAAAAACATTATTGCAAAATGAAGTAAATGAAAAATTACAATATGAATTAAAAACTAAATTATAAGATTTGTAAAAGTGTTTTTTATCGTTTTCGTTTAGTCTTAGATACGAGAAAATATTCAGTCTTAAATGTCCAATATGTATAGTCTGAAATTAATTAATTTATTGTTTGAAATACATGTTTAAGGGTGATTTCTATAAAATAAATACATTTCTAAGGGCAATTTTTGTCAATATATATGGAATTTATGTTTGAAATGTATAGTCTAAAATGTTTTTTCATCAGTATGGATGTAATACCTGTTCTCCAAAGCATGACCATGCTTGCTAGTTTTTCGTTTAAAGATGAAATTGTAGGCTTTAGGCATAAGCACAATACACCTAAGTATGGATGCAATGCTTCCTAGCTGGCAAATGAATCCCTAATTTCCGAGCTTTGGGCCCTTTTAAGGGCTCTAATATCTAGGGTTGCTTCCATTCTTCGCCTCCAACGCTTCCAAACTCATGATACTCAAAACCTTAGCATCTCTTACATTGTTTTTCCTTGAAGTTTGGTGTTTATATGCTTTTTATTTTTATTTTTGAAGGAGTTAGTCATTTGGTACCCTGGGAAGCAAGATCCATCTAAATTCTTATCTCTTCTTCAGCCACTAAACCCTTGTGAGGTATAAAGTCTCAACCTTTATGTGATTTGCTTCCTAGATCTAGGTATTTGGACATATTTTAGTCCCTTTCATGTAATTGGATAGTGTTGGGGCCAGGTCCTCAAAGATTAGCTTTTGGTCTTCTAAACCCATTATGGTGAAAAGAATGAATTTCTATCTTACCTTTTCGTCCATACATGAATTTAGTAGCATTTGACCTTTTCTAGGATTAGGGTTTGAGATATGGCTTGTTAAGGACTTGTAAATAGATAAAGTTGGAAACTTTAACTGTTAATACCTTCTTATGATTCAGATATGAGAGTTGGAGCCTCTGGCTGTAACGTCCCAAAAATACTAAATGGAAGTTTTTGCTTTTAAAACACCTAAAATATTTATTCATTCATTCCCAAAAGATAATCAGAGTGTAATGTGTAATCAAACATCAAATATAAGTTATAAAAGATAATATGGAAAAACTTTGGGGGATACAGTACGATCAAGTTGGGGGTCGAGGCTTTCCCTTTCGAACCAAAAGTACTTGAAACATTTAAACAAAAAAACGTAAGCACAAAGCTTAGTGATTTTCCAAAATACCACATACCATACATAACCATAAACATGCAACTCAACATGTTTTAGCCATCAGGCCTATTTCATCCCAGGTGAAATGCTATGGGCCAAACCATAGACTTATAATCACTCCTGCAACGGCCAATTTCATGCCAAGTGAAAGCTACATGCAAAAATCATAGTCTTACAACACTTCTGCAATTGGCATGGCCTTCCCCCATGGACTTTCATGCAAACATAACAGTAAGAGTCATAAAGACAACAAGCACATCTAACACCTAGTATCCTACATAGTATAATGAGAAAACTCACATCGTTGATGCAGTCAACAACTAACAATCTCACACAATCACAACGCTGATGCTATATACCTCCTACAAAATCATACAAGGTACCCTTATTCTACCTTCTAAATTAGTATTTTGAGTAAAAGTAACGGTCAAGGTCAACAGTTAAAGTCAACTCCATCTGACCTCCATGTCATGGCCAACCAATGGCTACATCATGGCCATCTAACTTAATCCCGATCAAAATCCACTACCACATCATGGCAAGCATGCCACCATGCCGTGGTAGAGTCCAGACAAAACAGTCATGACCAAACCATCCTCCACGTTGTGGAAAGCAAGTCGTCACGTCTTAGGAACTGCATAGAGACAATTTCATGGATTAAGCTCTCAATCAGTTAAGCCTTCAGTTCTAACTTTCAGAATGCTTCTTGGGACCTTAATAGTTTAGTAAAATACGGACTTTATGGACATGCATGACCCATGCATGTACTTCACCCCATCTAGGTCAAAATGATGAGAAAAGGACCTAAAACACATGCACGACTCTCAAAACCCATTCAACTTCTAAATCCTGGAGATATAGTGACCAAAGGACCAAGGTGATCCATAGGCTTGCAAACTTTATCTCATCTCACCACTTAAACTTCATAAATGGACCAAAACATGCTAAGAAGCTAGATCTACAAGAAAGGAATCATAAAAATGGGAACTTGAGGACTCACAACTATTCCAGAAGATGCACAAAAGAATGGAGGTGGCATGCTTGTTGGATTCAATCATAAGAAATTCCTTTTTCTTCCTTCCAAGGTCATAAAAACACCAAAGATGAGCTCAAAACTTGCAATGGGGCTAGGGTTTTATCTAGGGCACTTTGGAGGTGATGGAGGCTAAGGGTGGGAGGAACCCTAACCATCAGTTCCCTTAAATAATGCAAAAAAACCCGAAAAATTTAAGGGTTTGCCAAAAATAAGTCGCCACATCATGAAAAATGCATGGCCACGCTGTGGCAATCATTTAATGCATGTGTGGCCTTCGCAGGATGCCAAGTCATGTTGATCCCTTCACTAAGTTGTGGCCATCAGAATTTTCAAAAACGAAATATAAAAATTATACATGTAATTCGGGTGTTACACTGGCTTAATGGATTAAACACTTATTGGAAGAAAGAATTTGCCATGTATAGCATGACACGCCTTTTCCTTGGCACGGTGCGCTTCATGAAGAAACTCGACTATTTTGTCTTTTTGTGAGTAGAGAGCTCCTTTTGTGGTCATGACGCATCCCATTGACTTTAACTTTTTAACCAATTTAAATTTTGGTCAAATTTTGAGAAATTGAGCCATAGGTTAAGGTTTGACCTCTGGTTGTTATTTAGGTGGTTTGTGTCAGTTAATTCTTTTGAAGAGGTTGTTGTTGATTTTCTGTTGCTAGTCTTGTAACACCATAAATTTTCAAACAAAAATTTTAATTTAAAATTCACTTTAATCTCATTAACACAATCACAAAACCCCCAAAAATATCAAGTTATCAAAACACATGTTCATAAATTGTTTAAAACACAATCCAGGATCCTCCAAAACATATCTCCAACTCGTGTGTGTACAATCAAGTCGGTGCCTTCCCGTGATCCTAACAAGTACCTGAAACACATAACACATAACATGGTAAGCATGAAGCTTAGTGAGTTCCCCAAAATACCACACATATCTCATTAGCCTCTCATGGATATACCCAAATAAGACCCTCCAGTTAATGTGTCTCAGTGGGACCCTCCAGTCCCACATCTCAGGTGGACCCTCTGATCCTAACTCAGTAAGTTCAGGATAGTACACATCATAAATCACAAAGACATAATACAGGATATCACAATACCCAATATAAGTACATAATGCCCTCCGGTCACACAAATATTACCACTCTAGGTAAGTATAGTGAGAAGACTCACCACGCAAACAAATAAGCAAATAACCTCATACATGAATCTCGAACTAGCCTCCACCTAACACATAGGATAATTATCTCTAATTAACACTTAAATCATGACTCTAAATAAACTAAGTTATTTTCTCTCAAACTCTTAGAATGGGTAAAAGATCATTTTACCCCTCCACAGTCCCCATAACTCTGTCTTAACCAAACCCTAAAATCAACAGAAGTCAACACTCGAGTCAACAGTCGATGTTGACCCGACTCGCCGAGTGCATCTATGTGACTCGTCAAGTCCCCTCGATTCCTATGAAATGTCGCAAAAACCCAACTTAACTTGTCGAGTTGTCTCGTCAACTCGCTGAGTTACCCATGTCCAGACACATCAGGGAAAACCCTAGATTGAATGGACTCGGCGAGTCAATGAGCCGACTTGTCGAGTCAGCTCATTGACTTGGCGAGTCCATTCAATCTTTTTCCTCATTCAGTTGTTTTAAGTTAGATCTACAACCCTAAACTCTAGATCTAGCCTCCCAAGGCTCGAATGTCACGTAAAGCTGAAAGCTTTACGTTCATGCATGACATATTAGACCCATAATGCCAGTACAAACTCCAACAAGGGTTAGATGCACAAAAGCTAGACTCTAGCTCAATAAAGCTCGGATCTTTGGGATCTCAAGTCCTTCTACAATTCAGATATGAGGTTTCTGTAACATCATAAAATTTCCAACCAAAAATTTTCATTTTTACAACCATCAAGACATGAGTAATTAGTTTAGATTCCCAAAATAACGACGTAGTCTCAAACGATTACATAACAAAAGATAAAATAGTTTCCCCGAGTGTGTGTACGGTCACGCTGGCGCCTTCCCACGGTCCTCACTCGTACCTGAAACACATAAAGCAGCAACTGTAAGCAAAAAGCTTAGTGAGTTCCCAAAATACAACATACGCACATACGCCTTTCCAGGCCTTGACCTTCCGGTCCATGTGTCTCAGGGGACTTCCGTCCCGACTGGGTAAACCTTCCGGTTCTACCCACATCAACCTTTACAGTCCATATGACCACGCCTTCCGGCCCATATCAAACATATCATACATGACACATATAACAAATAACTTAACACACATAAAGCATATAATCCATATCATATTCGACCTTCCGGTCACATAGTCAAAACCCTTCCGGGTACAGTAAAGTGAGAAGACTCACCTCGTATGCCTCGCTAAGTCGCTAATCGTGAATCCTGGAATCACTCGGGCTCGAACCCTCGAGCTGCAATCCTCCTACGATATTATAAATCTATAAATATTACTTGTACCGCTAAGGTGGACCATCCAAGTCAAGTCAACACCGGTTGACCTGGTCAACAGTCTTTAGTCAATTTGGACTAGACTCGGCGAGTCTACGCGTTTTTACCAACTCTCAAAATTTTCCCTTTGACTCGTCGAGTACTCCCCCGACTCGACGAGTTCCACCTGGGCTTGAATCGCAGGGCCACCGCGACTCAACTCACCGAGTCGAAGGTCAACTCGGCGAGTCCCATCCTGACTCGGTCCACCTGTCAAAACCTTTCCAACTCTCTGCGACTCACTGAGTCGCCCACAACTCAGTCCAGTCTACACGCAGGATTGTCTCAAGGACAATCTTCAAGCGACTCGTCGAGTCTGTTCTTCAGACTCGGCGAGTCCATGCCATGCACCAGCTAAAACTGGCTTTTGCGGTCAGATCCGTTCCATAAATACATAGATCTGGCCTTCCCAAGCTTATTTGTCACGTAAAGTCTCAGTCTTGGTTGCCATGCAATGCATACAAGGCTTATTTTGAAGAAACAACCTTTAATATGGCAAGTTTAACTTCTAACTCAAAAGGATGGGCATAAAGCTTGTCATAAGGGGTCTCCTGGACCTGCTAAAGTCCAGATCTAGGTCCCATATCCCCATGGGACCTCTCATACTTCTTATTCAAGCCAAGAAATGCAAGAATAAACCCTAGATTTGGCCCATCAACACAAAACACGAAGATTGGCTCAGAAAGTTACCTCAAGAAGACCCCCTTGATGAAATAGCAACAGATCTAAGCTCCCCAACACTTCAAGCTTGCTCCTCTCCCTCCTTTCCTTGCACTATCACACAAAATGAAGAACAAAAGGCCTTCAAACACACACACAAGGGCTTACAGACGTATGGAGGCTCTTAGGGTTCAAGGTGGCCGCATATGAGGGCCATAAGGTCCTTTAAATAGAGCTTAGGACCGGGAAATTAGGGTTTCATTAAATAGCGCGGACTCGTCGAGTCCATCCCTTGGACTCGCCGAGTCCGGACGCGAACCCTCGCTAAAAACCGCGACCCGACTCGGCGAGTTCGACCACCAACTCGCCGAGTCCCCTCACAGAATGTCAAAATATATAAGAAATGAAGATACCTGGGGATCCGGGCTGTTACACTCATGATATGCTCAAATAACTCATTGTCAAGGATGGATGGGAGAAAACCCTCAAAACCTCCCTAAACTAAGATCTCACGAAGGAAGGGTCAAGATAGGAGCTTTTTACTTCCGATAAAGAACAACATTTTGGATAAGCACATCATTATTATCAGTGTCTTCTCCTTTAATTACAACATTACAATCTAAAGGAGTTTTAAATGGTTTAAAACTTAACATACCAAATTCATGTAATAACTCCATACAATATTTCCTTTAACACAAACATACTCCTTTATCAATATCTATAACTTCAATTCATAGGAAAAACTTTAATTTTCCTAAATCTTTGATCAAAAACTTGGATTTTAAAAAACTTTTAACCTTATTAATCTCTTTATCACAATTACCACTTAAAATTATATCATCAACATATACAAGTAATATAACAATAGTACCATTAGCCATTTTAAAAAACAGTGAAAAATCATTCATACTTTGAACAAATCCAAACTCAAGTAAAAAACCACACAATTTTTCATTCCATTTTCTAGGTGTTTGTTCTAGCCCATATAAAGACTTTAGTAACTTACATACTTTGTTACTATTCTTATCATTATAACCAAAAAACAATCCTGATTGAAACCATTTTTGCAACAGGTAAAAAAGTTTCATCAAAATCTATTCCTTCCCTTTGGTTATAACCTTTAGCAACAAGCCTTGCCTTAAACCTTTCTATTTCTCCATTAGATTTATATTTTATTTTATACACCCATTTACAACTAATGGGTTTTCTATCAGAAGTAAATCACAAATTTCCCAAGTATTATTTCTATACAAAGCTTCAATTTCTTCATTTATAGTATTTACCCAGTTAGGATCCAAGGATGCTTGATAATAAGATTGTGGTTCTACTGATTTGTTTAAATTTGTTGCAAAACGTTTTTTTTTTATCAAAACTAACAAAGGAATAATTAACAGACCTTTCGATTCCATATTTATACTTTCCTTCTATAACAAAATCATTAAACTTTTGAGGAAATCTGGACTCACGAGTAGATTTTCTAACTCCTATTAACTGAGAATCGGAAACATAATTATTATTATTAAGATTTTCCTCAGAACAATTAGTGGGATCCAATGTAACAGTCTCAGGTTGCGAACCAGAAGTTTCACAACCAAAGAGTACCTTCCTGATGAGATATAGTTGCATCTAAACTAGAACTACCTTCAATACCTAAATTAGTTGCACCCGAAGGTTGATTAACAACTGTATCACCATCCTGCCTATTACTATTATAATCTCCATTATTTTGATTATCATAAAAAATTTCATAAAATAAAAGTTCATCATTGGAAAACGGATCCCACGGATCCTTATTATTCAAAAATGTTGTCTCAAAAAATTGAGAAATTTCATTTGATTTAGAAGCCAACTTAAAATAAAAACAGTCTCATAAAATTTCACATCCGTGGAAAAAAAAATAACCATTATCAAGACTAAACAATTTGTAACCTTTTTTAACATTAGAATAACTAATAAGAACACATTTCTCAGAACGTTCAAAAATTTATCAGTAATGTTTAACTTAGTAGCAAAAGCTAAACAACCAAACACGAATTTTATCATAAACTGGAACATACTTATAGACTAGTTCAAAAGGTGTTTTTCCATTTAGAACAGAAGATGGGGTTCTATTTATTAAAAACACAGCAGTCAAAATAGAATCACCCTAGAATTTTTTTAGGCAAACCAGCTTGAAAAAATAAAGACCTAGCAACATTCAATAAATGTCTATGCTTTCGTTCCACCACTCCATTTTGTTGTGGAGTGTGAACACAAGAAGTCTGATGAATAACACCCTTAGATTCAAGAAAACTTTTCATCTTTAGATTAACAAACTCTGTTCCATTATCAGATCTAATAATCTTTAGATTAACATTAAACTGATTTTCTAATAACATAACAAATTCATGGAAACAATAAAACACCTCTTCTTTAGACTTCATCAAAAAAACTCATGTAGCTCTAGTAAAATCATCCACAATTATAAGAAAAAACCTAAAACCACCAATAGCAACAACTCTATATGGACCCCAAACATCTAAGTGAACAAGCTCTCCTAAACTAAAGGACTTGTTCTCACGCAGAGGGAAAGATTCCCTAGTTTGTTTAGCCTTATGGCAAACATCACATGGCATAACTAACCGATCATCAAATTTTAAAAAAGGTTTTAAAACATTTAGAGCTTTATCAGCTGGATGTCCCATTCTATTATGCCATGTTAATTTTGATACAAAACATGTATGATTATTAAGTACTGTATTTGACCTACCTAAGACTTGATTTTCCAAATAATAAAGGCCTCCAAATTCTTTACCAGTCTTCACAGTCTCTATTAACAGTGAATCTTGAATCAAACAATTATTTTCATCTAAAACAACCTTGCACTTATTTTCTTTACAAATTTTGTGAACAGACAACAGATTGACATGCAAATCAGAATAACAAAGACATCAGACAACATAATAGAATTAGAAAGATTAATGTTTCCAATCTTATCTATTTTAGCAGTTGAACCATTAGGATGATCAACTCTTAGATTAATTTTGGAGACATCAACCATATCAAAAAGTTGTGATTTAGATGCAATCATATGTTGACTTGTCCCTGAATAACAAATCCATTTTCTTTTATTAAAAAGAACATTATTACAAGTCATACCTGCCATATTAGCATTAGCAGGTACTCCTTCTGATAACTCTTTCTCTTGAAGAAGTGACATTAACTTTGTATATTGATCATCTATTAAAAAACAATGATCAGACTTATCAGAAGCATTAATACTTTTACTAACATGTGAAGCAGTACCAGACACAGTAGAAGTAGATGACTTATTAAACTTAGACTTGGGTTTATAATCCTTAGGATATCCAATTAACTTATAACATTTTCCAATTGTATGACCTTTAATTCAACAATTTTTGCAGATTAAGTTCTGGTTTCTACCTTTAAATTTTTTATTATCAACAATTTTACCAGCAAAGGCAGAAGAATTTTGACTTTTATTAGATAAAACAGAAATATTCTCATGTTCCTGATTAGACTCTTCTCTAGACACAATGGAAAAAGCAGTTTTAACATCAGGCAATGGTTCCATCAAAAGAATATGACTTTTAACTTGGTTAAAAAAAGTCATCAAGACCACTGAGAAACTGCATAAGTTTCATGAGTTTCGAATGACTTTTAGTGTGAGTAGTAGCTTCACAAGTGCAGTCAGGACACTTAATTAACCCATCAAATTCTTTCCATAGACCATCTAGCTTATTAAAATAATCTGATACTGACAAACTACCTTAAGTGAGATTATTAATTTGTTAATGAATATTAAAAACAACAGAACCATCAGCCTTATAATAAGTTTCACAAAGTTCATTCCAAACATCCAAAGCATACTCAGAACAAGCATGTCCAATGTAAATAGATTCAGAAAGAGAGTTAAGTATCCAGGAACATACAATAGCATTAACTCTATCTCATTTTAAAGATTTAACAATATCCTTATTATCCTTCAATTCAGTTCCTTCAATAAACCCTTGTTTATTTCTAGCTTTAAGAGCCTTAGTCATACAACTCTTCCAAACTCTAAAATTCTCAGTACCAAGAAGTTTAAAACTTATAATAGTTGTCACAGAATGGTTTGAAGGATGCAAATACAGTGGATTATCAAAATCAACAACATCATTTTTATTAGGTGTTTCAGGTGGTGTATCAGACATGATTACAACAATAACCAATCAAAAAACAGATAAATCAAAAAGCCAATACTCAAAACACACACCTCCACAATAGTTTCTATAGACTAGACAAGAATTATAGCACATAGAAGGCCAAAGCAATCTAGTTTACAGATGTAAAGGAAGCAAAACAAATGATCAGATGTTAACTGATCTATCAAGAACAACACTAAAAAGAAAACAAAAGAAGTGTGTGAAACTTACAGTGATCCACAATTAATACGCTCAACAAGCAGCAAAGTAGTTCTGATGAGTTCTGTAATACAGAATCACCGCTGAAAATCGTAAAGGGCATTCAAATGCCAAAACCAACCTGATTTTAGAACCTTGTTTACACAATCTTAATGTTGATCGTTGTGATAGCGTTGGCCGTTAGGATTAATACAAATTAAACCTAAACGTTTACTACTACCACAAACGTTTACTCTTAAGAAGTGACAAGAGAACAACCAGGTTGATGATCACCAATTTCTTCAAGATCCACCACAGATCAGGAAAAAAATTGTAGTCCTAACAGATCCAAAAAACCCCAGGAAAAGAATGAAAACCAGAATCAGATCCATATACTAGACCTGAAACTCTGACCCGATCTACAAAAATAATCTGAAACCCTAACTTGACCTAGATGAGAAACCCTAGACCAATCTAGACAAGACTTGATCACAAACACCGTTACTCGGCTCTGATACCAACAAAAGAAACTCAAACACAACAAACATACAACATCAACAGTTCTTATTTCATTAAGAACCAGGTTTTCAGGATTACTTACAAATCAAACCTCTCTACATAAACACTCTTCTCTCTACAAAAGACCTCACTACAAATCACTCAACTAATCCACACTCTTCATGAAAGAATAATTAATAACATAAGAAGAACACTATGAACAGAGAACCTTAAAGATGAGAGAAAGAAGAAGATATTCGTGCTAAAGTCCCAGTAACCTTCAATCCTTACACAAATATCCTATCTATATCTTTGACAGGTCAATTCGGATTACTTGATCAATAATATAGGTCAAATATAACTCGCGTGTACATATCTTGACCACATTATTAATCCAGTCCAATAGTTATATAAATTGTTCACAATATATCCTCCTGCACAAAATCATAACACAAGCATATATATATATATATATATATATATATATATATATATATATATATATATATATATATATATATATATATATATATATATATATATATAATAAATTAAAACATTAAAGGATACTCAAAATGATACAATGAATTATAAGTTTGTACTCATTAAATTCATATAACTCAACATGCACCATGTGTTCTTTTTTGAGGTCTCTCTTTCTACTTATCTAACAAAATACACATTGATATTTAGTATGTTCTACTGTGTATGGAAATATATAACTGTCAAATTATATTTTCTTATATTTCCGGTTTCCATCTTTTTTTTTAGATATAACCTGATTTAATTTTATGATTTATTAAAATTATAGTTATATTTATAACTTTAATAAAAAAAATTAAAAACAATGTTAATTATTTGTTTGTTTATTAATATAATATATTATTTGTTTAGTTATTAATATAGTATATTTTCTTAATGTTTGTATATTGTTTTTTTTTTAAACCATCGAATGATATATTAAAAATAGACTACACATAGCAAGTCTCTAGGCGAGTAAAGAGTTACAAACAACAAAGAGGAAACAACAAAATTCAAAAATACATGCTAGTTAAGAGCACTAGGTGTGGACAACTAGATGTAACGTTATTTTTGTACCACATCACATGTCACATCATCAATGGTATTATAACACTAAGTGGAGAAATGATTATCATGTTGTATTTTGTTATGACACCAACTTTTTTTTTTTTCCATTTTATAATTTATTTTTCATTTTTTTTAATTTAGACAAATATTTTTTAAATATAACATAATAAATAAAACATAATGTTTAAAAATTATAAATAACATATAATAATTTTTAAAGATTAGAATTAACATAGAGATTAAATTACTCATAACATCCAAAGACAAAAAAAAATACCATCCAAATTCAAAAAAAAAAAAAAAAAAAAAAAAAAAAAAAAAACAACGCTATTCGTTATCGTTATTGTTACCATTAGAAGATATAATCCGTCAAGTCCTCTCGAAGTTGTCTGTGTTTATTTGCGTCCTGAATGTCAACAACGCGATGCAAATAATCTGTTGTTCCTGGTTGAAACTGAACGTGTCTGGGTTCTGTTGGGATATAATATGCAATATTTCGCTCTTTATGTTCTACTACCATGTTGTGCATTATGATATATGCATACATGATATATCGTGGAATTTCTAAATCCAATGGTCGTGTTGCATGTTCGACTATATGCCACTTCGCCTTCAGCACTCCAAAAGCACGTTCCACATCCTTAGGTGCTCCTTCTTGACAATGTATACAAACTCTCCCATGGCGTTCTTCATGCGCCACATACAATTCTTGCAAATCCAATGGTCGCCTTCAGTAATCAATGCTTCCGATAATTCCGGTAAACCCATGGCGTTCTTCATGCGCTGCATACAATTCTTGCAAATCATGCAACGAATGTTTCTGCAAATACACGTCTCCAAATGTTTCAACAACACCCCTTGATAATGTATACAAACTCTCCCTTGCGGTTCTTTCAGACATTCTCATATATTCATCCATGGTGTCGGGTGACCCCCATAACCATCAAACGAATGACTGCAACACATTTCTACAACGTTGTAAACCCTCATCTACCTATAGCATCATATCTTAATTGAAAAAATTCGTACCTAAACATAAATTAACTACAGTTTAAAAATATATTGCATATATTGTAAAATTAAAGAAACATGTTGTACATTTTTATTTATTTTGTTTAAAAGTATAGTAAAGAAGCGATATCAGCTTTCCAAGGCGTTGACGATTCGTAAGAACACATCCATACTCTAACGAAATCTTCTTTTGAAGTCTTTCGCCCCGTATACACAATTATCTGCAAAGTAATCGCGATATAGATGTCTGTGTCCTTCCTCGCGATTTCTGTTTAACATCGCATGTCTTGTTAGTAGCGGGGTTGAGTCTGGTTGTAGCAGGTCGTTAGTGTAATAATGATACATCATCCTAAAGAAAATATCGTCATCTGAATCATCGGACGACTCGAAAGAGTCCATTTTTTTTTTTGAAGATAATTGAAACTATGTAGAAAGGAGAAGAGAAAGTGTGTGAAATTTTTTATAAAATGGTAGGTATTTATAGGGTAAATGATTTTTTTTAATAGTTAATTTTTTTTTTAAACCTTTGTCATTTAAACATTTGAAAACGTTTAAATTTCATTCGTTACATCCAGTCACGACGGCCACGAGATTCAACCTCGGCGAGCAAAAACAAATAAGGAGGTGGTGTTCCCCCGTCACGACGCCGTTGAGGTGTGCCACGTCATCACCGTTTCTTCTCGTTTGGCCAATACCGCATGGTCTAAAAGGGTAAATGCTCGAATAAGTCCAATTAATTTAAACCTCCATGGCTCTTCATCTGTTTGAACCAAAGAAAAGTAGTTGCTTTGACAATATCAACCACAATTGTGATTAATATGCAATATTGACTATTATTAATGAGTATGGGTTTGTGACGATTATGATATATTTTAGGTATAATTTTAATACTTTTATTTGAAAAAAAATGACACAAGTTATTCATTGCATAATTATAACAATGAACAATAAATTCCTTTCTCAAAGTATATAAGAACTGATCTATAGTTAATGAAATACTTGGCTTAGATGGTGTCACTCACATACCAATCCCATAAAAAGAAAATTGATCTATTTATTATTTTTACCTCATTTAAACTGGATATTTGTGAATTTAAATACTAGATTTGTAATTCGTCATTGTATTCCGGTAGAGATAACCAGATAAGGTCTTGAAGAATCGGAGCGTAAATGGCAAATGAAATATTCGTGCAAATTTAAAGGCATTTCGACGATTTCTTTAATGAAATGCGTAGTTTGTTTTTTTTTTTTAACGAATAACCCTTATATTAATCATTATTAATAATTTATAATACTTTGGTTTAGACTTATAAAGATTGTCAAGTGAGGCATGACATGAAGTGGGCGTCATATGAATGCACCAATTGCCATGTCATGTCATTGGTGGAGTACATTAACAAATAAAAGTATTAACCAATCATCAGCACCTTTGAATCAAAAGCATTCCACTGCTTTCTCCTTCTTCATCTTTCCTTTTCTAAGTGGAAGACCAACAACACCAACCTGTCCAACCAATTAATCTTTCATTCATCTTTAATATTCTAACTAGTATTATACTGTACATAGCTATAAATTGACTAATTGAGAACCTTTTATGCTACTTTTTGTTCGTTTGTTTGTTTTTAGTTGAATTATCGGTATGAAAAACAGTGTAAGTTTTAAAAAAAACGTGTCAAAAGGTTAATTTGTGGGACCTGAGTACCTGACCTACCATGTTGTTCATCCTTTCTCATTCAAGTTTGGGTATCCTACATGGCCATAAACATGGGTCTTTTCATGACTAATGTAAAACATAATTCAATTCCATAATCCAGATGACTGCGAACCTTAAAGAAAGATTAGTGGTCCCTTGAGAATGAGTAATATTTAATGGCTACTTTGATCAAATCCATTAACATTTCTCTGGTTCTTACATTTGAGCTCGAAGAAAACTCACCAATAAAATGCCGATGATTTTTTTCATTTTCAAGATCGTTGTTGTCGTGGCTTTTGGAGTCGATATAGTTCACGGGGGAATAACTTCTATCATTGGAAACCCTGTCAAAGTAATCAAAGATGAACTCGATGGACTAACGTTCATTGATCTAAGACTCTCTGTTGTCTACCCGTTGATACAAAGCTTCAAGAACACCATCTCCTCCGACCCCCTTAACATCACTGGATCTTGGGTCGGGTCAGATATATGTAGTTACAGAGGGTTTTACTGTGACAACCCGCCAGACAACAAAACTGCCATCACTCTTGCATCCATCGACTTCAATGGATTCCAACTCACAGCCCCAAGTCTTGATGGTTTCCTTGACCAACTACCCGACCTTGCGCTCTTTCATGCTAACTCTAACTTCTTTTCAGGCTCCATCTCTCCAAACATAGCTAAGCTTCCTTACCTGTACGAACTCGACATCAGCAACAACTTATTTTCTGGATCTTTTCCAAACTCGATACTAGGTATGAACAGCTTATCGTTTCTTGATATCCGGTTTAATCTCTTTACAGGTTCAATCCCACCTCAACTCTTCACAAAAGACTTGGACATCTTGTTTGTGAACAACAATAATTTCATTCAGAAACTAGCTGAAGTTCTCGGAAACTCACATATTCTATACCTCACCTTAGCCAACAACAAATTCTATGGACCGATTCCTCGTACCATCGCCAGATACTTGTCGGGTTTATCAGAGGTTTTGCTATTAAACAACATGCTGAGTGGATGCCTCCCTTATGAGATCGGTTTCTTGAAAGAAACCGTGGTTTTTGACGCTGGGAACAACCTTTTAACAGGTCCATTACCATTTTCGTTAGGGTGTTTGAAGAAAGCAGAAGTGCTTAACTTCGCTGGGAACTTGTTGTATGGGATGGTGCCGGAAGTGGTTTGTGCCATGAGTAGTCTGGCTAACCTGTCGTTGTCTGATAACTATTTCATTCAAGTAGGTCCGATTTGCAGAGGGTTGATGAAGAAAGGGGTGCTTGACGTGAGGAAGAACTGCATCCCTGGGCTCCCATCTCAGAGGCCGGTATGGGAGTGTGCGGCATTCTTTGCAAAGCCGAGGTATTGTTCTTACATGCAGACATACCATTACCTTCCTTGTTGGTTGCCTCATTTCGGTGGT
This sequence comes from Lactuca saligna, assembly GCF_052625555.1. Taxonomy (NCBI): domain Eukaryota; kingdom Viridiplantae; phylum Streptophyta; class Magnoliopsida; order Asterales; family Asteraceae; genus Lactuca; species Lactuca saligna. The sequence continues at coordinate 176,883,564 of NC_136422.1, read as the reverse complement.
TCTCAGATGAGTCTCACGGAACTGGCTCCTTCACCTTTTTGATTAATCTACTTTGTTCTTGCTTTTTAAGTTGAATATCATGGTATCATGTGGGGTATTTTTTTTTTATATAGAAATGATACATATTTGAAAATATCCTTATAAACATAAGTATCGAGACTTCTCTTTCAATTCAAGCCTTCAAGAAAATGTTTTGATGGCTCATGTAATTAAGTTGGAGCTCACCTTTTATGTAGACTATTTCTTCAGAGAAAATTGAACCAACACGTGCAACCAATTTTAATAAGAGCATACTTACCGCTTAAAATAATGAAACGGTTGAATGAGGTGAAATGTGACATTTAATGAATTTAATCTAACCATAGTAGAATACTATAGATAAAGAGAAATATGAATTGTAATTCGTATTTGAAACAAATTGTTGACTAAGGATAAGGTTTATCCTTATCCTTAATTAACACCTCATAAGATGGAAGATATATCGGAGACTTTGGTCTTGGAGCATAAATGGAGAAACAAGTTGCGAACCAATGGTTTGGTTATAAGAACATCAACAATTTCATCATAGAGCTTATGTGCAATGGACTCAAGGATCATCTATAATTTTTTCTTGAACAAAGTGAGTGCTAGATCTTTCATATGAGAGTTATAGACGAGATTGGAACATAGATATGTAGCTGTGTAATTATCACAAAATGTAGTAGGAGGTTGGGTCATCTTGACACCAATTTCAAGTAATAGATTATGAACCCATAGAGTTTTAGATGTTGCATTTGCCAATGTTTTGTATCCTGCCTTTAATGACGAATGATAAACTAATTTTAGACTAACCAAATGACATAAAATAATGTTGAATTTGAGTTGTAATACACATGATATTGTTGATTGACCACCATATATGGTTACCCTAATCAAAAGAATGCCGTGAAAGAGTGGAGTACCTTGTTTAAGAATGTAACATCCCGGCTCCAAAAATTTCATTTTTAAAATAGATAAAATAGTATTTCCAAATATCATCCATATATCTCAAATAACCAATGTATCAAATGTCATAAAAATCAAAGTAAAACATTATATGAGGAATCCTAACGGTGTGTGCGATGCAGTCAACCCGAGCTCTTCCCTTTGCAACCGGAAGTACCTGAAACATAAACTAAAAATAGTAAGTACAAAACTTAGTAAGTTCCCCAAACTACCTCATACCATACATAATAAATCATATACTGGGCCCCCGCCCGATATCGGGCCTCACCCGACATTAAGCCCCGCTCGGTTTACAGATCTGTTTTTCGCAGGCCTCGCTGTCACTCGGCCTCTCCCACTATACACATACAATATATCACATAAACATGCTAACACATATAATGATCATAAACGCTAGTATATGTTCCAGTCATCGAGCCTCGCCCGACATCGAGTCCCATCCGGTATACATAGCAGCACATAACACATACAAGGGTCATGCAGACTCCTAGCATCCTAGCATAATAAATAAGGGTCGAAATTGGTGTCTTAGACCCACTAAACCCAGTGAGGAAATGTGACATCCCCAAAATCTCGGCCAGAAAAGACCGATTTCATTTATGCTTTTTAAAATAATTTCAGAGTAAATCCTTTTGATTTAAAAGTGTTGCGGAATTTGTTCCCAAAACAAAACATGATAAAATAATATTTATCAAAGCATTTCATCAAGAGATGCATTTTCATTATATAATTAAAACTCACGGTGTCATGTTCCGATACAGACCATAAAGCATAAACGATAATATTACAAGTCATTCAACAAATATATACATATACAGACTTGTAAACAAAACAACTCGATGATTCATCCATTTTACGCCCTTGCGCCACTTCCTGTAATACAAATAAAACTGAGTGGGTCAGGCTTGGGAGCCTGGTAAGCATATAGGGTTTGCAACCCACAATAAATAAATTATAATTAATTTCACCAACCAATCACTATCCCGATTACCCATTCCCGTTATCCTCACTTTATGTCCCTAAAACAACATCTATCTCAAGGAACCTAATCTAGGATTTTCATCGGGACGGACATTACTGCTAAGGGGTTTCCTCAGCAATAGATATCCTAAAGGCAACCATGAGGGGGATAGAGTACACCGGTGAACACATCGTTCACAACACCTACAGGTTATGAACCTACTAGTGTTCCACGAGACTGTCTAGAAGGAGTCTGTGGTCGTTATCCATACTCCGCTGAATAACTAGGTCAACAACAACAACAACATCGAGGCCTCTCATCTGTTTATTACACACCAACTATCTACCCATGTTCTACCCAACATATTAGTAGATAAAAACATATATTTTTATACATAGTTTAAAACCTGTATAGCATTTTCATCCAATACATATTTCACATAACAGATGAGGCATACCCACATAACACGTATTTCATAGAAAACAAATCAGATCTATGAGATTAAAGAGAGTGAATATACATTCACACACATAACAACAAAATTATACACATAACACGTATTTCGTATAAAATACTTCATAATTATGCGTTAGAAGAAAGTAACTACACACTTACTTGATCAGAAGATGATCGGACAGCACTACGACTTGCAAAAGTAGTAATCCTCAGCAGATCTGGAAGATCTTTACAAAAATCAAACTTCTCGCGGGCAGAGCTTCGGCTCGGAAACCGCACTTCTCGGGATCTTCGGGATCTCGGGACTTGCTTCGGGACTCGAGAATATTACCGGGGCTTCGGGGTGGCTTCGGGGGTAAAAATGCAGAGCTTCGGCACGAAACGGAGGAGAAATGAGCAATTATGCCCGGACCCCTCGCATCCTATTTAGAGGAGGCTGGAACCTCCCAGTACGCGGGGCGTACATGCCTCCGAAGTCGTCACTGCATGTGTCATCCGAAGTGTCGACATTTCTTGCTGTACGCGGGGCATACTCGAGTATGCGGGGCGTACTCCGGATGAATCCGGTGACTCGTCTTCGGATAATACCGAAATTAAATAATTAAATTTAATTATTAATTATTTAATAAACTTCGAAAATTCATATCTTCTTCATACGAACTCCGTTTTCGACGTTCTTTATATCCACGCGAAGGTGAGACTACGATCTACAACTTTCGTTTAGACTTCGTCAGCTAATTTTGACTTTATTTTTTTTATTTATTTTTAAAAGGCCGGGACAGAAAATTTCGTTATAAATTCATAACTTCTTCGTTTGACGTCCGTTCCCGCCTAACTTTTTATCGCTTCGATACTAACAACGAGATCTTCGATTCTCGTTTAGATCACTAAGGCTAACTATCGCTCTAACGTAAATTTCACTTTTTACGTCATTCAGTGTTGCCGGTTCTGTCGCGAAACTTCGACAAGTCATAACTTCTTCGTTATAACTCGGATTTCGGTATTCTTTATATCTTCGGAAACCTTGTTTCAACTACTACAACATTATCTAAAGATATCAAGTTTATTTTACACTTAAATTTTGATGCTTAGTTTTATTTTTAATTAATCAAACCACATAATTAAGAAATTAAGCACAAAACACATAATACTCAAATAATACACTTCTATTATTTCAAAACGGGTTACAAAGGTTAACCTAGACTATTACATTGCTAAAAATGGCAAGCCCAGAAACACATGCGTTACAATTCTCTCCACCTTAGAATGATTCCGTCCCCGGAATCACACATCAACAAACAAATGCGGATAGCGACCCATCATGTCACTCTCCGTCTCCCAGGTGAGATTCGGCTCATTCGTGTGTTTCCATCGGACAAGCACTAACTCGACCATCTTGCGTCGCAACTTCTTAGTCTTTCGGTCAACAATGGCCTCTGGTTCTTCAATCAACATTTTGTTCTCATCGATTCTCAACTCCGAAAGTGGAATCGTGTTGGGAACTTCCCCCGTGAACTTTCGTAAATAACACACATGAAAAGTGTTATGAATTCCATTCAGTTCTTCTGGTAGTTCGATCTTGTAAGCTTGGTTCCCAATCCTCTGAAGAACTTTAAACGATTCAATAAACCTTGGACTTAGTTTTCCTCTTTTTCCAAATCTTATAAGTCCCTTCCACGGCGAGACTTTAAGCAAAACCGAATCCCCAACTTCAAAAGTCATCGGTCTTTGCTTTTTGTCAGCATAGCTCTTTTGGCGATCCTGAGCCGCTAACATTCTTTCCTTAATTATTTTCAACTTTTCAGCAGTTTGATGAACCATCTCCGGTCCCATAAACTGCTTTTCCCCAGCCTCAAGCCAACAAGACGGCGTACGACACTTTTATCCATACAAAGCTTGGTAAGGTGCCATCTTAATGCTCGAGTGAAAACTATTATTATAGGAAAATTCTACTAATGGTAAATGTTCATCCCAATTACCTAGGAATTCCAAGGTACATGCTCTCAGCATATCTTCAAGTGTTTGTATCGTTCTTTCACTCTGACCATCAGTCTGCGGATGGTAAGCTGTACTCAAACATAACTTGGTACCCATTTCCTCTTGTAGACTTTTCCAAAACCTTGAGGTGAAACGACTATCACGATCCGACACAATTGTTAGAGGAACACCGTGAAGTCTCACAATTTCCTTCTCATAAGAATTCGCAAGCTTTTCCATAGACCATTTCTCCCTAGCTGCTATGAAATGCGCACTCGTAGTGAATCGATCAACGACCACCCAAATCATGTCGTGACCATTCTTTGTTCTGGGCAGTTTAGTGACAAAATCCATAGCAATGTCTTCCCACTTACCCATAGGCACAGGCAATGGTTCTAAACTCCCGTACGGTTTCTGATGTTGTGACTTGACTCTTGCACAAGTCACACACTCAGCCACATACTTTGCAACATCAAGCTTCATCGTTGGCCACCAATAGTAGGGTTTCAGGTCCCTATACATTTTAGTGCTACCGGGATGAATCGAGTACATGGTTTTGTGAGCTTCTTCTATCAGAAGATCCCTAATTCCCCCTGACTTAGGTACCCAAATACGATCTTGGAATACCTTCAGTCCATGACCGTTTGTACCAAACACCAACGTTTTGCCCAAACGTTCCTCCTTCTGGTCATTCTTCTCAGAAGCTTCGCTTTGAGCTTTCTTTATACTTTCTAAAATAGTCGAGACAACTTCAATTCTCAACGATGTTGGCCTTTTCCTTTCAAGATTGACTTTCCGACTGAGAGCATCAGCAACAACATTAGCTTTACCGGGATGGTAAAGTATCTCACAGTCGTAGTCCTTGAGTAACTCTAGCCAGCGTCATTGCCTCATATTTAACTCTTTCTGATTGAAGAGATATTGGAGAGTCTTATGATTAGTGAAAAGTTTGCACTTCGTGCCATAGAGGTAATGCCTCCATATTTTTAGAGCGAAAACTACCGCTGCCAACTCCAAATCATGAGTCGGGTAGTTCTTTTTATGCTCTTTCAGTTGGCGAGACGCATATGCTATCACCTTTTCTCTTTGGGTCAAAACACAACCCAATCCAACCCCAGACGCATCGCTATAAACAGCGAAGTCTTCGACTCCATCGGGTAGAGAAAGTATCGGTGCCTCGCATAGCTTCTTCTTTAGCTTCTCGAATGCTTCTTTATGCTTATCACTCCAAGCGTAAATAGCTCCTTTGTGGGTCAAAGCTGTCAATGGAGTAGCAATCGAAGAAAAGCCTTGGATAAACCTTCAGTAATATCCGGCTAATCCTAAAAAGCTTCGGATCTCTGTGGGACTTTTCGGTTGTTACCACTTCATCACAGCTTCGATATTCGCTGGATCAACCATTATCCCTTTTGGTTGTCCACGTGACCTAAGAATTGGACTTCACGAATCCAAAAATCACATTTGGAGAACTTATCATACAGCTTCTCCTTCTTCAAGACTTCCAACACTTCTCGCAAGTGTCTGCCATGCTCCTCTTGGCTATTCGAGTAAATCAGAATGTCATCTATGAACACTATCACAGATTTATCAAGGAACGGATTACAAACCCTATTCATTAAATCCATGAATGCTGCTGGAGCATTGGTTAGTCCAAAAGACATAACCAAGAACTCGTAGTGTCCATATCTAGTTCTGAACGCAGTCTTCTCTATATCCCGCTCTCTTACTTTCAGCTGATGATATCCTGACCTTAGATCGATCTTCGAGAAATAGCTCGAACCTTGTAATTGATCAAATAGGTCATCAATCCTCGGCAACGGATATCTATTCTTTATTCTTGCCTTGTTCTTCTCTCTGTAATCGATGCACATCCTCATACTTCCATCTTTCTTCTTCAAGAATAACACCGGAGCTCCCCAGGGTGATGAACTAGGTCTAATGAAACCTTTGTCCAATAACTCCTGAAGTTGCATCATCAACTCCTTCATCTCCGTCGGTGCTAATCGATAAGGTGCCTTTGCTATTGGCGTGGTTCCTGGTAACAAGTCAATTCTGAACTCCACTTGTCTATCAGGTGGTAATCCAGGAAGATCTTTGGGAAATACTTCCGGATAATCACACACCACTGGAATACTCTGCATCACCTTCTTTTCCTTCTTAGCATCAATCACGAATGTTAAATATGATGTACATCCCTTGGTCAAACACTTTCTGGCTTTCATTAGGGAAATGATTCCAGAATTCACTCGACGTTTGTCCCCATACACCATAAACGAATCTTTTCCAGGCGGGTTTACTTTAACTATCTTCTTCTTGCATAAAATTTCGGCATCATTGGCGCTAAGCCAATCCATTCCCAAAACAATGTCGAAACCATTAAGTTCGATAGGTAATAATTCCTCGTGAAACTTATTCCCATTAAGGTCGATTAAGATGTTTTTCATACGATGGCTAATAGGTACAAACTTGCCACTAGCAACTTCGACTAATAAAGCATTATCTAGTCTATCAATAGGCAATGCTAGTTTTCTACCAAATTCATGCGATATAAAGGAGTAGTTGGCTCCAGAATCAAATAAAATTTGGGCAGGCAAATTGTTAACGAGAAAGGTACCTGAAGCGACATCAGCTTCATCTTTAGCAGCTTCCAGTGTCATCTGGAATGCTCTCGCCTTTGGCTTTGGCGGAATGTTGGGTCTAGCTGCCTCCTTCTTCTTCGGGCAGTCCCTCTACATGTGTCCCTCCTCACCGCAACCACAACAAACTTTCTTAGTGAGGGTACATTCATTGGCATGGTGACCTGGCTTTCCACACTTGTAGCATGTGGCCACTACCTCACATTTTCCATGATGCTTCTTCTTACATTTGTCGCACCATTTCACTTCGCCTCCACTTCCCCTCGAACCAGACTTCGAGAACTTCTTTTTCTTATTGGACCCTTAAGTTCCATCGAACTTCCTCTTTTCACCAACTTCTATCCTTTCCAGACCCTTTTCCTTCTGCTGGGCCTCCACATTCTTAGCTGTACGAACAACCGTTTTCAGAGTAGTTGCCATCTTGACCGTCGGACCAAAGTCGGCAGACAGTCCATTAGCAAACCTCTCAATCTTGGAGAGTTCTGTTGGCACTAGGTACGGAAATAATTTCATTTTCTCAGTGAATGCCATAGCATAGTCGTCTACACTCATCCTACCCTTCTTCAAGTTTTCGAACTCATTGTTCAGATCAATCAGATCTATCTCTGAACAATATTGCACCCTTAACTGTTCCAAGAACTCCTCCCATGACATTTTCAAAGCTTCTCCTCGTGGCATAGTATCTGCCAACAACTTCCACCAACTTAATACTCTAGTCTTTAGTTGTCTGACTGCAAAGACAGTCTTCTGTTTGTTGCTACAGTCGCAACTTTCAAATACCATCTCCATTTCGGAGATCCAATCCATTATTTCAACAGGCTTTGGGCTCCTAGAAAGACTTGGCGGTTTGGCGACCAAGAAATTCTTGTACATTCGGCCATCCTTGTTGTTTCTCCTTTCTGGATTGTTCCTTCGTTCTTCTTGAGTCCCAACTTGACTCATAATGTGACTATTGTTCCCTTCCTCCGATTGCTCGAGAATCAATTCAGGTTCCTCAATAGGTATGATAGGTTCGTCCCTATTATTATGCAACATTTGTCGCATCTCCTCCCTTTGTTCTGCTAACATAGCCCGAATCATGGCTTGCACTCCAGCCATGGTGATCTGTTCTGGTGCTGCTGCTACAACAGGTATTTGCTCAATCACTTGTGGTTGATTCCTGTTTTCATCCGCGTTTCCAACGCCACTCCTTGTTCTCACCATTTTTTATCTACACACCGAATAAGGTGAAATTCAGATCTTTGTTCATGATAGATTTCAAATCATCCTTATCACTCCGAAACGATTACATGCTAGTTCTAATATCGTATACATACGCTTAGAATCCTAAACACATAAACCTTCAGATCCGATTGGCAACAAACCGTAGATCTGAACAAATAATATCATATATGGCAACATATAACATATAGCACATAAAAGCATTTTAGGCAACTTTCCTAAAAATAAACTAGTGCTCGTGTCTAAAATCCAACAGAAACACATCTCAAAATTCTACTTACCATTCTAAGTTTAAGTCTAGAAATCCTACAAATTCCTATTTCGCTTAAACTAATGCTCTGATACCAACTGTGACATCCCCAAAATCTCGGCCAGAAAAGACCGATTTCATTTATGCTTTTTAAAATAATTTCAGAGTAAATCCTTTTGATTTAAAAGTGTTGCGGAATTTGTTCCCAAAACAAAACATGATAAAATAATATTTATCAAAGCATTTCATCAAGAGATGCATTTTCATTATATAATTAAAACTCACGGTGTCATGTTCCGATACAGACCATAAAGCATAAACGATAATATTACAAGTCATTCAACAAATATATACATATACAGACTTGTAAACAAAACAACTCGATGATTCATCCATTTTACGCCCTTGCGCCACTTCCTGTAATACAAATAAAACTGAGTGGGTCAGGCTTGGGAGCCTGGTAAGCATATAGGGTTTGCAACCCACAATAAATAAATTATAATTAATTTCACCAACCAATCACTATCCCGATTACCCATTCCCGTTATCCTCACTTTATGTCCCTAAAACAACATCTATCTCAAGGAACCTAATCTAGGATTTTCATCGGGACGGACATTACTGCTAAGGGGTTTCCTCAGCAATAGATATCCTAAAGGCAACCATGAGGGGGATAGAGTACACTGGTGAACACATCGTTCACAACACCTACAGGTTATGAACCTACTAGTGTTCCATGAGACTGTCTAGAAGGAGTCTGTGGTCGTTATCCATACTCCGCTGAATAACTAGGTCAACAACAACAACAACATCGAGGCCTCTCATCTGTTTATTACACACCAACTATCTACCCATGTTCTACCCAACATATTAGTAGATAAAAACATATATTTTTATACATAGTTTAAAACCTGTATAGCATTTTCATCCAATACATATTTCACATAACAGATGAGGCATACCCACATAACACGTATTTCATAGAAAACAAATCAGATATATGAGATTAAAGAGAGTTAATATACATTCACGCACATAACAACAAAATTATACACATAACACGTATTTCGTATAAAATACTTCATAATTATGCGTTAGAAGAAAGTAACTACACACTCACTTGATCAGAAGATGATCGGACAACACTACGACTTGCAAAAGTAGTAATCTTCAGCAGATCTGGAAGATCTCTACAAAAATCGAACTTCTCGCGGGCAGAGCTTCGGCTCGGAAACACTTTTCGGGATCATCGGGATCTCGGGACTTGCTTCGGGACTCGGGAATATTACCGGGGCTTCGGGGGTAAAAACGCAGAGCTTCGACACGAAACGGAGGATAAATGAGCAATTATGCCCGGACCCCTCGCATCCTATTTAGAGGAGGCTGGAACCTCCCAGTACGCGGGGCGTACATGCCTCCGAAGTCGTCACTGCATGCGTCATCCGAAGTGTCGACATTTCTTGCTGTACGCGGGGCGTACTCGAGCACGTGGTGCGTACTCCGGATGAATCCGGTGACTCGTCTTCGGATAATACCGAAATTAAATAATTAAATTTAATTATTAATTATTTAATAAAATTCGAAAATTCATATCTTCTTCATACGAACTCCGTTTTCGATGTTCTTTATATCCACGCGAAGGTGAGACTACGCTCTACAACTTTCGTTTAGACTGCATCGGCTAATTTTGACTTTATTTTTATTATTTATTTTTAAAAGGCCGGGACAAGAAATTTCGTTATAAATTCATAACTTCTTCGTTTGACTTCCGTTCTCGCCTAACATTTTATCGATTCGATACTAACAACGAGATCTTCGATTCTTGTTTAGATCACTAAGGATAACTATCGCTCTAACGTAAATTTTTACTTTTTACGTCATTCAGCGTTGCCGGTTCTGTCGCGAAACTTCGACAGGTCATAACTTCTTCGTTATAACTCGGATTTCGACATTCTTTATATCTTCGAAAACCTTGTTTCAACTACTACAACATTATCTAAAGATATCAAGTTTATTTTACACTTAAATTTTGACACTTATTTTTATTCTTAATTAATCAAACCACATAATTAAGCAATTAAGGAGAAAACACATAATACTCAAATAATACACTTCTATTATTTCAAAACGGGTTACAAAGGTTAACCTAGACTATTAAATTGCTAAAAATGGCAAACCCAGAAACATAGGCGTTACAGGAAACTTACCTCAAATGCTGAATCTCACATAAAGAAATCCCTAACTGCTCCCCTATCAGTGAAAAATAACACCCAATCAATACTTGGGTCTTAATCAATTTCCAATACTCCATACATGGGGTAAAAGGACCATTTTACCCCTAGCCTAATTTAATCCATGAATAAGGCCCAAATCCACAATATCAAAGGCCCAACACTAAATAATCTTCCAAGGCCCACTAGTGGCCCACTCATGGCCTAATTTTCCAAATTGGGCCCAAACCCCTCTAATGGGCCCTTCCCTAAATCCCAACCATATCCTTAGTCCAAAAACCTAATTTTAGATTGCCCACTAAGGCCCAAAGCAACAAGGTCCAAGAAATAGCCCAAACCTAGGCCCAAATATGTGAAGCCTACTATGACTGAGTACGCAGGGCGTACTCAGCTGTATGCAGCGCGTACTCGCTTGTTAGCTTGTACACTGCGCGTACAAACTTGTACACCCAGTGTACTCCTCTATTAAGCCACCTTTTGACATTAAGCACTTAATGCTTATCATAATGGTCACAGATCTAAGTCCTTATCGATGTCTAGACCCATAAAGTCACTGACTTGGTGACTTTGCATGCCCCAAATCAACCCAAACTCCAAATATAACATTCTACTTCCATGAAAATGGCCCTAACTCATGCATGGATGTATCTCAACCTCAAAAATGGCAACTTTATGACTCAAGGACCCAAATAATACTAAGAGTGGAAACTCTAAGCTTCAAGAACGATGTGGACTCATAAGATCTCATCAATGGGACCAAAAGGGTCCATAAACCCAAACCAAAAGATATATAAACTAATAATGTAATGCCCCGTTCCTAGTACATAATTATTTAATAATTAAAGTATTTATTTTGAGCTACTCGACGAGTTAGTAGGCCTAACTCGTCGAGTATATGCCAGAAAGGACGCGAAATTTAAAGAGTCTACTCGGCGAGTCCAAGCATGGACTTGATGAGTAGGTCTGCCAGGAAGAAGCCCTATTGTCGAGGTTTTGCACCCTATTTAAACCACTTAAACCCCATTTGGGCCTCCTTTGCCAGCCTCCCTGTCCTCCAGAAACCCTAATCCGATTGAGAGCTTCACCCTTGAGATTTTGAGTGTGTTTTTGTGTTTTGGAGATAGTTGGAAGAGATTGGAGCTAGCAAGTTTGTGGAAGAAGATCAAGATCCAGGAGTACATTTATCTTTGGCAGCTTTCTGAGGTAAAAAGCTCTTAGCTTGATAGCCCATAGTTTAGATCTCCTCTAATGATGATTTATGAGTCTTTTTCACCCTTTTGAGTAGGATAAGTTGTTTCTCATGGGTTGTATGCAAAGCAATCCCTTTTTCCTATGATATTTAGCCTCTAGAGTCATAAAAGGAGTCTTGAACCCATTTTCATCCAAGCCATGGTCATGTTCATGGAAGTAGATTGCTATAACATGAGTTTGGGTCCATTTGAGGTGTGCAAAGCCATCAAGTCTCCAACTTTATAAAAATGGACCATGGAAATGACCTATATATGTATTTTGGAGTTGTAGAAGAGAACCAGTTAACTAGGTTAGATTTGCAAGGGACTCGACGAGTTCATAAGGGAACTCGGCGAGTCCGATGAAGAAACCTCGATGATGTTCATAGGACTCGTTGATTAAGGAACTCGACGAGTAGGAAGATCTTTTCCCTTTTCTAATTATGCTAGGACTCGATGAGTCTGAGGATGACTCGACGATTCAGTTCAACAAATCGTGATGAGAAGTAGTTTGGGAACTCGACGAGTCATGGGGTGACTCGACGAGTCTAGTCGCGATTCCAGGGTTCTTATTTCTTGGACTCGGTGAGTCACAAGGCTGACTCGACGAGTTTGGTCAACATAGAAGGTTGAATTTGACCAGGGGTAAGATGGTCATTTTACCCTAAGAATAGTTATCAGTTTTTGACTAAGTGTCCTTATGGAATTTATAGCCAGAGAGTTGTCGGAGCAGCAGACAGGGATTTCTCACCCAGATTTTCAGCAGTCAGTCATACGAGGTGAGTCTTTCCACCAGTAGGAACAGGTCTAAGGCACCAATGTCGGCCCGTTTATGTAGTTGCAGTATGTCGGGGTAAGCCCGGTGCCGGGGTTAGCCCCATGCAATTTATATGTTTCCGAACTTCGATCTGATGTCGGGGTGGTCCCGAGAAGTAATTATGTATGCTTGATGTCTTTGTGATTCATGCATGTTTATGTTATGTGTTATATGTTCATTTATACCGGACCTCGGTCCGATGCCGGGCGGGGCGTAAGTTATTCTGGACTTCGGTCCGATGCCGGGTGGGGCCCGATGCAGTGGGCAAGGCCCAGTATGTGTTATATATGTTATTGTATGGTATGTGGTAGTTTGGGGGAGCTCACTAAGCTTCGTGCTTACATTTTTCAGTTTTGGTTTCAGGTACTTCCGGTAGTAAGGGGAAGAGCTCGGGGTGATCGCATGGCACACACCACATTATTCAGCCTGGGATTGTTTGAGACTCTGATATTTTATCATTTGCTTTTGATACAATATTTTATATGATGTTTTGAGACACATGACACTTGGTTTCTTGTTAATTATGGATGATTATAGTTTTTATAATATTTTCCAAATGAAATTTTTGGGTCGTATTTTTGGGATGTTACAAATAAGCATCAAGTTCAAGACTTTATATCTCAAATGAGTGCCAAAAGATGATAAGGTTCTGGATCTATAAGCCTTCACTCCTTTAATGAAGTTTCAAGAATGGACACTTCCTTCAAAACACCAAAATACTCTTCGAAATGGCCTTTTAAGCTCCAAAATCACACAAGATGGGATTAAGGTTCGAATATATGGTAAAGGGGACAAGGAGGCTGGTGAAATGAGTGCTTCAAGACCATAAGGATTCTTATATAGTAGCCAATCCCTAAAATTAGGGTTTTCATTAATCATTGTGTACGCCCAGCGTACGAAGTTGTACGCCCCGTTTACGTATCTAGGACCCCGATCATATCCTCGCATGAGTACGCTAAGCATACCATTAGGTACTCCCCGCATACTCGCTACATCACTTGTACGCAAAGCGTACTTCGTTGTACACCCTGATTCAAGCGTTACAATTCTCCGGTCAAAATGGGATAATTTACATATGCAAGGTTCATCACTTGTATGCATACTCGTTGTAGGCCTCGATTCAAGCGTTACAATTCGTTGTACGCCCCGATTCAACGGTCAAAATGGGACAATTTAAATATGCAAGGTTAAAAGAGGAACTTATCGAGATTCAAGCGTTACAATTCTCTCCCACTTAAATCAAACTTCGTCCTCGAAGTCCTTTGGCCTAAACAACTTTGGATAATTCTCATCTCCCCCTTAGGCTCCCAAGTCCATTCCGACCACTTGCGGTGCTGCCACTGCACCTTCACCAGCTCTATGACTTTGTTCCTCAAGGTCTTCGTCTTTCGATCCAAAGTTGCTACCGGTATCTCGATATAATCCAGGCTATCATCCACCCGAATATCCTCCAATGGTATAACTGCCGAATCATCCACTAAACACTTCCACAAATGAGAGACATGAAATGTATTGTGACTCTGACTGAGCTCGGCTAGAAGATCTAGATGATAAGCAACTCGGCCCACCCGAGTCAAAACCCTGAAGGGACTAATATACCTGGGCCCATCTTGCCCTGCTTCCTAGACTGGATGACACCTTTCCAAGGCGACACCTTCAGGGGAACCATATCTCCCACTTGGAACTCCAAGTCTGACCGGCACCTGTCAACATAACTCTTCTGCCGACTCTGAGTTGTATGGAGCCTGATCCGAACCTTCTGAATCAGCTTAGTGGTGTTGAGCACCACCTCGGTGCTCCCCATGACCTACTGACCAACATCACCCCAACAAATTAGGGTCCTGCACTTCCTCCCATAGAGCATCTCGAAAGGAGGTTGATCAATCCTAGCGTGATAATTGTTGTTATACGAAAATTCATCTAATGGAAGATGCGTATCCCAACTCCCACCAAAATCTAATACACACGCACGCAACATATCCTCAAGAGTCTGAATAATCTACTCATTCTGACCATCGGTCCGCGGATGAAATGTTGTATTGAAAAGGAGACAAGTTCCCATCTCGTCATGCACTACAAGAAAAAGTTGATTTAGCTACGGAAAAATTCCATAGCTAAAGCATGTAATCCTGTAGGCAAACATGATTAACTACGGAAATTTCTATGACACCATTCTGTAGTAAAAATCTTTATAGCTAAAGGGTCCTTACGGAATCCGTAGGCGCTCTGCTACGGAATTTGCTACACCCCTCTTCCGTAGGAAAGTAGCTACAACGAAATTTTCTACACCCCTTATATGAAATCGTTTCCAAAATTTGGAAGTAAAACGAACATCCCTGTTCGAAACCACATATACCGGCCCCTCATGACATGCCACCACCTCCTGGATATAAATCTCAGTCAATTTCTCTATAGATATGCTCTCCTAGATCAGAATGAAATGCACTCTCTTGGTCAAATGAACAACGATGACCTATATACAATCCACTCCGCGTACGGTCCTAGGAAGCTTCGTGATGAAATCCATGGTGACGTCTTCCCACTTCCATACGGGAATCTCCAACGATTGCATCTTGCTGTGAGGTCGATGATGTTCTGCCTTGACCTTCCTGCAGGTCAAGCACCACTCCCCATACCATTCTACGTCCTGCTTCATGCAGGGCTACCAATAATCAGGACGAAGATCCCTATATATCTTCATCGCCCCGGGATGGATGTAGAACCTTTACTTATGGGCCTTCTCATCAGCACCTACACACACCACCCCAATAAGGAACCCAGACCCTCCGATGTAGGTTCAACAATCCATGGCTATCAAAATCAAAGGAAGCCACCTGACCCACAATGCGTTCACTCTTCCGGTGCTCTTCCTTCGTAGCCTCGACCTGAGCCTCCCGGATCTGCTCCAACAATGGAGTAATCATTGTCATCCTCTAGCATATATCTTGCAATTATAATCCTTCACCACATACAACCAACGATGTTGCCTCATATTTAGGTTAGGATGATCCATCAAATACCTCAGGCTCTTGTGGTCCGTGTAAATAGTACAACGAATAAAGGTAATGCTGCCAAATCTTGAGGGCGAAAACTGTTGGGTTTTGAGCAATCTAACACTTTCTAAGTGTGCATGCAACCCTAATAAACCTTGGATCTATGTTTGTCTAAATACATGCAAAATAATAATTTTCCAAGGTTCATAACCTATCTAACATGGCATGGGGTACTTTTGAACATAAAAGAATTAGATGAGATTACATACCTTTTGATGAGTTTGATTCCTTGGAGTTTGAGAGCCAAGCACCAATAGTGTGAATGCCTCAAATGGAAATCACAAATCACCACAAACACTTGGAAAACTTTGAGAGAGTGTATACACACTATAATTTCGGCCACACACAAACACACATACTAGTGGCTATTTCATGCAACAAAAGCATGCTTATATAGTGTACATGATTAGGGTGAAACCCTAATAACCCATGACCTTTCCTTTTCCAAGGATCCATGGGTTAAAAGCTCCATGGATCATCCATGGACTTCCATACAAGCCTAGCCCATTAACAAATGAGTGTTAGCCCACACCATATAAAACCAATAGCCCACAATCTAACTAGTCTTCCTTTTAATCTCTAAATTAATTCATAATTAATTTAAGACTAAGACTAATTAAATAACATGACTTCATATTAATATATTATAACTTATAATATATTAATAATCATATGTGTATAACTCTCATAAAATTATCCATAAATAGTTCGGGTGAAGTGTAACCCAAATGGACCATGCCGGGTCGGGTCAAGTATATACCAAATAAGTGATGGACTTAAACACCTTATCCAACAAAAACAACACCCCTGCCCCAAATCTAAATTGTGCATCGGGTAGTTCGCCTCATGAGGATTCAGCTGCCTTGAAGTATTAGCGATCACATGACCCCGCTGCATCAACACTGCACCCAAACCTGTGATCGAGGCATCACAATAAACAACAAAATCATCAACACCCTCTGGCAGGGTCAGAATCGGCACCTCACACAACCATTTCCTAGGAGTCTCAAAAGTTTCCTGCTGCTCAAGCCCCCAGCGAAATGTCACTGACTTCTTGGTCATTCGGGTCAATGGAACAACGATCTTGGAGAAATCTTGTATGAATCTCCAATAGTGACCCACCAGACCAAGAAAACTCTGAATCTCAGATGGAGACCTCGGAACCTCCCACGACATCTCACGCAACCAGAACTCACATTTGGATAGCTTTGCAAAAAGTCTCTCCCCCCTCAATGTCTCCAACACTTCCCTCAAGTGCTCCTCGTGTTGCTCCTTAGTCTTGGAATAGACCAAGATATCATTAATAAAGACTATCATAGACCGATCCATCATCGGTCTGCACACATGCAGTTCATGAGATCCATGAATGCGGCAGGAGCATTGGTGAGCCAAAATGGCATCACCATGAACTCATAATGACCATATGGAGTCTGGAAAGCCGTCTTCTAAACATCCTCATCCCAGACTTGCATCTGATGATAACCCGATCGCAGATCAATCTTGGAGAACCAAGATGCACCCTGGAGCTGGTCGAAAAGATCATCACCCATCGGAAGGGGATAACGGTTCTTCATCATTACTTTATTCAACTCTCGATAGTTGATACACATACGATGAGACCCGTCCTTCTTTTTCACAAATAAAATCGGGGCACCCCAGGGCGAAATGCTCGGCCTAATGAATCCCTTGTCTAATAGCTCCTGCAGTTGTGTACACAACTCCTGCATTTCTGGAGGAGCCAACTGATATGGTGCTTTGTTTATCGGAGCCGTATCTGGAACCAAATCAATCCCGAACTCCACCTGCCTCTCTGGAGGTACCCCCGGAAAATCCTCCGGGAACACATTTGGATAATCTCACGCAATCAGCACATCCTACATGGTCGTCTTACCCTTATCCTGAGTATCCATGACATAGGTGACAAAACTCGAGTGACCCTAATGAAGGTAGCGTCTGGCCCTCATTCTAGAACACATAACCAATCTATGTTGCGACTCTCTCCCTGAATCACCAAATCTCCCCCACTTGGGGTCCATACCCGCACTAGTTGATGCTTACAGTCAATCACTGCCCTATTAGGGCTCAATCAATCCATGCCCACGATGACCTTGTTCCTACACAGAGTAATGGGAACCAGATCAACCAAATACTGCTCACTGAACAACTGGAGAGTGCAATCCTGATGAACTCTCGCAACCCTAACCGTCCTATCATCAGCAATCTCTACATGAATAGGACGATCCAACTCCCCCGAAGCTCCAACAAATCTCTTGCTAAGCGTAAGCTACACAAAATATCGGGTAGCCCCGAATAAAACAATACCATACCAAAGATACCGTTCACAAGGAACAATCCTAAAATAAAACACATAAATATGAGCAAAAAATCAATATAAATAAAGAGAAAGGAGAAGATACATACCCGACACAACATCAGGAGTTGCACGCACCTCCTCTGCCGTTAGCTGGAAAGCCATGCTCTTCGCCATAGGTGCATCTGCCCGGCCCTGACGACCATCAGTAATCCTCAAGTTCGTAGGAGCGGGTGCTGACACCGGTCCTGGTGCAACCAAACTCGGACATTGGGCCTTCTTGTGGCCCCTCTAATTGCAATGAAATAAAATCAGATCCGATCCCTGGGTAGTGGTAGCAGTACAATCCCTGCTATAATGAATAGTCTGTCTGCACTTGAAGCAGTCAGAACCACCACCACTACCACTCCTGCACGCACCCTCATGCATCCTGCCGTACTTGTCACAACGGCTACGACCCTGATGGCCCCTCAATATGGAATCTTATACCTTGGACCCCTTGCCTCAACCTCCTAATGTTTGAACCTCATTTAGCTTCATCTTCCTCTCCATATCCAAGTTAATCTCCCTCTCCCTGGCTCGAGCGATCATATCCTCCAGTTTCTTACAGCTGGATCGACTCACAAACTGTCGGATGTCGCTTCTCAGCATATCAGGATATCAAACCTTCTTCATCTCCTCGTCCACCACATACTATGGAACTAGAAGTGCCCTCTTCATGAACATGGTGGTGATCTCAGATAGCTTATGTTATCATTGAAGGTTCACGAGTTATGTGTAGTGGATGATTGGTGGTTGATAAATTTTGTGTTGTATATTTTTTTTTTTTGGTTTTTGAGGTCAAATCGAATGATATGTATATGTGTGTTTTTAAGGGGAGGGGTGGAGCTTAAGAGAAATAGATGTGATTATAAGTAGGTGAGTGTGGTGATGGAGTAGGTTTAGAAGAAGTTCCATCTCGAAACCAGTAGTGAAAAATCAAAGGTTCCACTTTTGTTCTCATTTTGAGAAGTTGTTTCATGATCATGATTGGTATTTTGGGAAACATAGCTGTTGGAAGAGGGTGTTTGAACAAGAGAACTATCATCAATAAATAAGTCATCACTTGAAGAAGGTTGGGTGTGATGAGTGTTATGTTTGGAAGGGGATGATGTGGTGGGATAACAGTTGTTGTATTGTTACTAATTCTTACGGAGATCTATTGATATTCAATTATCGAATGCAGTTGATGAACTCATAATTTTTATTGTGTAATTAAAGAGGAAAATCTTCCTTAACAAACATGACATACTTGAAAAATCAAGACAAATGGTAGTAGAGTCTAGACATTTTATGTATATTGAAATGTCAAGTACCCAAGGAAGATGTATGGTTTTGAATATGGGTGTAGTTTAGATGTGGTGTATTGTCGAAGCCAAAGATAACATCAACAACCAAAAGGTTTTAGTTAGTATAGTTATGAGGTCGTTTGAAAAGCATTTGGAATGGGGTATGAAAATCTAAGGTTTATGTGGGAAGACCATTTATTAGATTGACAGTCGTTTAAAAAGCATGAGACAAGTAACTTACAATATCCATAGTGGTGAGTTTGATGAGAGAGTTGAATGAGGTAGCAAGTCTATGTGTCATTTAATGGATGAAACTCTACCATTGTGTGATGCCACCTTGACATTCAATAGATTTAGAGTTCAATGGCCATTGAACTCTTCAATAAGAAAAATGAAAGTTTTTTAATTCTTATATATTTACTAGAAATTACATATTGTAACATTCTATTAAACTTTGTAGAGATCAATGCATTATAGGAAAAAAAAATGATAGAGTTGTATGGATTGTAGAAAGATGATGTGGTAATCCATTAAAATTTATGAAGTTCAATGCATTGTGGATGTCCTTAATGGCAATCTAGTAAAATGAGGATAACTAAGGCATGTTTCGACTACATGTTTGTAACGTCTTTCGACATTGCCATTATTCTCTGGTGTGTGTGGTGGTGTAATAAAATGAAACGCTCCATAATTATTAAACTATTGAAATTAACATTTAATATTCAACACAATTATATCGGAAGGTGGAAATTATAAAAGTTTGAAATAGTTTTTCATAATTTAAATTGAGGAAATATGATAGAAATAGTTTATTTATTTTTCATGGCGTATAAGCATTTGTATTTGGAAAAAAAATCAAAAAATATATATATAAGATAATATGTGTTGGAAATTGATAATTGAAAAGGATAAAACGGATATTATCCAATTATAAGGATGAACGAAATAACTCTTTCATTGTAATGTTTTTCCCATTTTAGTTATCAAACTGATTCATGATGAACTAGAAAAGATTATCCCCGTGTTGTGTACTTTTAAAAAACAACCCACATAAATAGACCTTCAAAAGTACAATGTTACAATGTTATAAACATCTGTAAAAGTTATTACAATCCATATCAGACTAAATAAAACCCATAACCAAGACACAATCAGTAAACACAATTAGAAAAAAAAATAAAATAAAAATACAGCTACATAGATTACCACAAATTAGGTTACCTATTTTGAGCATATTTTTCTTTTTCTACCAACACCTATGGCAAAATTGACATGAGAATTAAGCTTTCTTTTACTGATCAAATATCCCACAATCAGAATAAAACCAATGATGACAACATATGTCAAAGGAATACCATCAACATTAAAAAATTTAATTTTTTTACTAATTATAATTACAAGTATTAATAAAATAGGAAAAATAAAGAAATAAAGATATATACCAATTCCTTGTGAAGCTTGTTAGTTTGTTGAATGTCATAATTCTTCTCTTTAGTCATCTTAGAAATAAGGGAAATAGCCTGAATTTAAAATCAGATGGATATAAATAATGTCAATAAAGTATCTCTTATTATAACATCATACATTGACAAATCCACCTAATTTTAACATTATCATTCATATACAAAATAATTTTGACAAAGTATAATTTCCTAATAAGAAAAATAAATTAAAAGTTTCACAAAGTATAATATCCTAATAATACACATTAAATGAAAGTAACTAACTAACCTTTAATTTCTTCTTGTGAGATCCAACAAATGATCTTAGAGCCTGCAAAAATTAAAATGGATACATTCAAATGTCAATTCTGTAAAGCCTAAAGTAATCTACATGGTAAAAAAATTATCGTATAGTAATAAAAAAACATAATTTAAAACGTACAACATTGGACTATAATATTATTTTTTGTTCCATTATCAGAAATTGAACCCCTTGGAGAAGAACCCTCTTCATATCCTTCTCTTACTGGTGAAGGTGGTTATGGTGGAGCAACATAATTAATTTTTAACTTGCATTCCTCCACTTGATTTCCTGCTTCTGTATTAAATTATTAAGATTCAAATGTGTAATATTTTTTATATACATATTTAACAGTTTAAAATCTAAACACAATGTGATGATTAGCTTAAGTAGTTACCAGTTCTAGAGTGATATCTTTTAGTGAAGTTCCAGGACTTGCAGCTGCATTTTGAAGCAAAAACTTATCCTTGCATTGCATGTCTGGAGGAGCCTCCTTTTGAGCTTACACTATAACTAAACAATAAAGACTAATCTTTCATATTATCTTTATAATTGAGTTACTAAAGTATAATATGAAATGTTTTTATGTGTTTACCTGAATAGAATGAGATACATCATGTATTTCAGATGTGAAATCATCTAAGGGTCATAATATCTAGAAAATTATCAATAAATAACTATCAGGAAACCCTGAAATCAATCAATTTCAGGTAAAATTGTAAAAATCAAATCCAAAATAATATCAAAATAGTTTCTGAATTTAAACACTAACATAATATAAGTTCCTATTTGCATGTGCATTCCTTTAACCTGAATATTCATTCAGCTCCTCATCCAGGTGTATTCCTTTAAACTTGTTACATGTGTTCCATCTCAGCAAGCAAAATAAGAATCGTAAACTTAAAGAGAGAAGAATTGAAGGTGGCTAAGAAATAATGAAAGGGGTTTAGGAGTGTAGTATTATTTGTTGTTCCATTATCAAAAATTGAACCCCTTAGAAAAGAACCCTCTATAGATCATTCTCTTATTGTTGAAGGAGGTTGTGGTGGAGCAGCATAATTAATTTTTAACTTGCATTCCTTCACTTGATTTCCTGCTTCTTTATTAAACTATTAAGATTCAAATGTGTAACATTTTTTATATATAGATTTTACAGTTTGAAGTCTAAACACAATGTGATGATTAGCTTAAGTAGTTACCAGTTCTGGAGTGATATCTTTTAGTGCAGTTCCAGGACTTGCAACTGCATTTTGAAGCAAAAACTTATCCTTGCATTGCATGTTTGGAGGAGCCTCCTTTTATGTAACAACCCAAAAATCAAGTGTAAAAATTTCATTTTTAATATAGCTAAAACATTGATTCCATTTACTCTGACAATTCAAATCATCATTAGGTAAAACATTTATTAGAGTTCATCCCAGAATCATTCATTGCAGAAATCATAGGTGTGTGCACTGCGACCAATTCGAGCCCTTCCTTTCCAAAACGATGATACCTGAAACCATAAACAAAACTTGTAAGCATGAAGCTTAGTGAGTCCCCCAGAGCATACTCCATGCACAATCCACACAACACATATCAATTACCTATAAAAGCTACCTCTACCACATAATACAGAACAATTAGCTACAAAGGCTACCTCTACCGCATATCATATATTCATTAGCTATAAAAGCTACCTCTACCACGTATCACATATCAATTAGCTATCGAGCTATCTCTAATATTAGCCACAAAGTCTGTAACGCCTCGATTCTCAGGTATTGATTAAATAAAAGGTTCTTTGGTTTTAAGTCCTACTCGGCGAGTTGGTTGCTCTACTCATCAAGTAGCAGCGGGGTGGGATCGCGTGTTTAGTGACCTACTCACCGAATCCAAGAACGGACTCGACGAGTAGGAGCTGGCAGATGAAACCCTAAATCTCGGGGTGTTGCACCCTATTTAAGGAAGCCTCGGCCTCCTTTCGCCTCCTTACAGTATTTGAGAGCTCAGTGAAACCCTAATTCGTGTGGTACTCCTTGTGGTGTGTTTTAGACCTTGGAAAGAAGATTGGCTTGGAGGGAAGAGATTGAAGAGCAAAGGAGTTGAGGCAAGGAAGATGTGGGAAACAGAACTTACCTCATCTAGCATCTTTTGGAGCTATCAAGTTGCAATCTTTACTCCACTTTTCTTCTGGATCTCTTTGTGGTTGAGTTTTAGGGTTTTATTGATTTTTAGGAGTCATATTGGTGAGCTATGGGCTAGACCTAAAGTTGTAACTTTAGATCTGGACCCTTCTCAAGTTCTAGAATCACAAAGTTTCTGTTTTGGTCGTGGTTGAGGCCCTCCTTGTGCATGAAACCCCATTAAGAGCTTAGATTTGGCACTAAGAGCCTTTTTAGTCATGCATGCACATAAAGTTTGCAACTTTACGTGAAAAGCATGTCCTAGAAGCTTGGATCTATAATTTGGAGCCATTACATGGCTTAAATAAGTCTGTATGGATTAAGGAATGAAGGAATTCGATGAGTCTTATGAAGATGGCCATTGAACTCGCCAAGTTGATGAACAACTCGGCGAGTCCGATGAAGATTGCCTTAGACTCGACGAGTTGTATGAACAACTCGGTGAGTCGGATGAGTTTTCACCGAGTTATGAATGTGTGTGTAGCCGACGTGTTGCAAGAAGGAAACTCGATGGGTGGCCTTAGGGTTTCGATCGAAAATCGTGAGAACTCGATGAGTCACCCATTGACTCGGCGAGTGGGAAAGAACTTCAAAGAACTCGGCGAGCAGCCGAGGGTACTCGACAAGTTAAGGTCAACAGGGACTGTTGACCTTGACCGATGACTTTGACTTTGACCTGTGGTTGACTGGTTGGTTTATGGAGTACTTGTGAGGTTGAGGATTTATGAGTATGCTCGTACTATGGTAATAGGTGTTGGATTCTTTGGCGATTGATCTGAGAGTTGGGATTTATCTACCGAGTCGAGATCTGCGAGGTGAGTTATACTTACTATATCAAAAGGGTCTAAGGCACCAAATTTGGCCCTTTAGATGTTATCGTTATGATATATATATATATATATATATATATATATATATATATATATATATATATGGTTATGATCTGATAGATTGGAATTAGGATGGATAGTATGTTATGCTTCTATGATCCTTAGGGATCGGGATGTTAGTGGTCTGCTAAGTTTGTATTCTAGTCATGAGAGATTGCTATGATTGATGAGCAATGATTTAGCTATGTTTGATGCCTATATATACCATTATATGTTAGTTTTGCACACATGATTGTTTGCTCGTTGATTTGGGTTAAGGCGGTCCTACTTTGTGCTGAAGGCCAGCATACCTTATGACTGGTCCAGGAAGACTGTAGGCCCATGTGGCGGTCCAGTCATGCCGAAGGCTCGGTGAAGATTCAGTAGACTGTAGGCCCTGTAGGGCGGTCCAATCAGGCCAATGTCCCAGTATGCATGTTGTTGATTTATGGGTACAGATTTGGTATTCCAATGTGGTATTGGTATTTTGGGGGTAGCTCACTAATCCCTCGGGCTTATAGTTTACAGTTATTGTTTCATGTACTTCTGGAGGAGATCATGGCAAGGCAAAGGCGTGACCGTACCACTTTTCATCCTTATGATCTTATTTTGGGACACTCTGATGGATATTGATATAAAATGTTTTGTAAACAGGTACTTGATGGTTTTAAATTATGACTAAAAAGTTTTAAATTTTGGCGTAAAAATTTATGGGCGTTACAAGTTGGTATCAGAGCCTTGGTTTGAGTGAATTGGAGGAGCACTTGTGTGAATCCAGTCTCAAATCAAGGAGATTTCCGGAAAGTAAAATTTTAAAATGTTTTTTTTAAATAAAGGATGGAGGATGCAGAGGGTACGATCAGCCGGAGCCTGTAAGTGAACCCCAAAATAAAATATAGTTATTTGATATTCTAATATATTAGAACAACATGCTAGTGCTAGGCCAGGGATCTTCAGGAATCACATGAAAGATCCGCCTGATTATATGATACCTATTAGCCTATAGCCTCTTGTATATGGAATTGACATCATAACTGTAGATGTTTAGTTTATGCATCGCGGCTGTACATAATTAAGATCTTATAGCCTAAGAATGTTGATTCGGCCTTCGGGTCGGATTGGATATTCGAAAGTCTATTGGGTCCAGCATTATGTGCAGCTAGCATGCACTAGCGCTACAGGGGATGATAAAAGTTTCATGGATGTGTGAGTCGTGAGAAGTGGTGAGACTAGAAGCGAGATAGTTGATATTCCTCTAGAAGTGAGGGTTGTGCGCATTTCTATGTTGATAATACTGTTAGGGCGTTGTGGAGATACTTGAGACAAATATGGGTAGGTGTGGAAGGTAGTATGGTCCCATACTACTGAAAGCATATGACCCATACGTGTAGCAAGGAAATCACAACCCATAGGGTTTGTGGGAATTGGTCTCTCGATATTATGATTGTTTATCTGATGTCTTGGGTATATTTTCAGTATGGTGGTGACGAGATGTTTTGCTGCTGGATCTGGTTCGGGATCTGGGTCAGGATCGGGGTTGGGAGACGGAGGGTCGGAGGTGTCGGTAGCACCTGAGCCTGTGGTTCAGATTGCGATAGAGGAGTTGGATGCCAGGATTCGAGAGATCCTGAACGACGAGATTGTTGCGGTGTTCTGAGCGTAGCTACAAGAGATGTTTGGGTCGATTAAGACCGTGATGGTTGAGTACTTTGATGAGCGATACGCAGCTCTGGAAAATACAGCGGCCGCTACAAACACATCGGCTGTAACCACGGCAGGGTTGGAGGAGGAGCCGACAGGGCTTTCCAGTACCGGGACTTCGATAACACGAAGTCCCCAACGTTTAATGATACACAAGATGCGATTAGGGCTATGAGGTGGTTGTCTGACGTCGAGGGTTGTTTATTCATGTGCTCGTGCCCAGCTGACCAAAAGGTCAAGTGTGCCCTGAACCTGCTAAGACTCGGGGCAAAAGACTGGTGTAGATTAACGACATGGTCGTATACTGATGATCAGCGAGCTACTGTTACTTGGGAGTAGTTCTGGGATATGTTCCGCACCCGCTACGTTCCACGTGTGGAGTGGGAGCGACTTGCTCATGAGTTCTTGACTTTGAGGTAGGATGGGGATTCTGTGATGGAGATTACCTGTATGTTCACGGAGAGGGCGATGTTTTGCCCAAAGTTTGCTTCAGAGCAATCTCAGATGACTCGTTATTTGAGTATGCCCAAGACTGATATTCGACAGTTCGTGTCTACACAGCGTTGTGATACCCTCTTGGATCTTCAGGAAGCCGCGAGGCGGCGTGAGTTGGAGTTAGAGTTGCAGCTGAAGGAGCAGTGTCAGGCACCGATACAGTCTCATCTGGCGCCTAAGCGGTCTAAGACCGCTGACACTCGGGCTGGGAGTCAACAGAGCCGCACGTGTGGAAAGTGTGGCAGGGGTCATTCTGGGGTTTGTGGAGCAGGAGGTGTGTGCCACAAATGTGGCAAGGAGGGGCATTATGACAAGGTCTGTCGTCAGTCTGCCCCTCCAGCAGATATAAGGATTTGTTACCATTATCATCAGGTTGGTCATGTGAAGACCAACTGTCCGCAGCTCACCGCCAAGCCGGCACAGGGTCCCGCGCCAGCTACTATGAGGATTGGAGATGGGAGGCCAGTCAAGGTGGAGCCTCCGAAGGTTTAGGGTCACACCTTCCAGCTCACGGCCGAGGAGGCCAGGGCAGCATTGGATGTGGTTGCTGGTACGTTTTTGTTCTCTATCTCAGTTATTGTATTTTTGATATGCTTTTTGGTTGTACCTGTGATTAGGTACGTTTTTAGTGAATTCTTTGCCTGCTTTGGTTTTATTTGACTCGGGGTGAGTCGGTTGTTCGTATCTTAGACTTTCAGTAGAGGGTTTAGTGTGCCGGTAGATGAGCTTGAGTGCCCGTTGCGAGTTTCGATCGCCAACGAGCATGGGGTTTCTGCTTCTTCGGTCTACCGGGGATGCGAGTTGGAGATTTTTGGGTGTCGTTCCCGATAGATTTGATTCCTATTCCCATAGGGGAAGTGTGCGTGATCATTAGGATGGATTAGCTCAGTCGATTTGGCACCATGATCGACTCTGAGGGGCAGCGAGTGGTAGTTCGTGTTGGATAAGGTGTCTAAGTCCATAACTATTTCTGGTATGTACTTGACCCGACCCGGCATGGTCCATTTGGGTTGCATGGCACCATGCAATTGGATAAACTAAATGAGAGAAATAACGCTTGGAGATTATTAATATATTATAAGTTCTAATATATTAATAATATTATTTGATTAGTTTGATCAAGAATTAATTTAGAATTAATTAAGTGATCAAAAGATAACTAATTAAATATATGGGTTGATTAAGTAAATCATCCATATCTTGTATAGTGGGCTAAAAGGCTCCATGGATCATCAAGTTGGGTTCCACCCATAGGATGCTCCATGGATGCTCCATGGGAGTTACAAACCCATGGGTCATGGAAATGAAGAGTCATGACACATTAGGGTTTAACCCTAGATGTGTCAACACTATATAAGTAATATGATCTCCTCCCAAATCGGTTACACTAAGTAATAAGGGGGCTTGGCCGATTTTGAAGAGTGTGTATTCTCTCATAAGTTCTTCCAAGAGCATTTGGTGTTGTGTGAAGCATTTGAGGCATCACCACTTGAGGTGCTAGGCTCACAAGGTTTCAAGGAACACAAGCAACAACAAGGTAAGTTATTCTATCTATACTTTATGTTAAAATTGTTCCCCATGTATGCTAGATAGGAATATAACCTTGGAATTCAACTTTGCATGACAAATTAGACAAACATAGATCCAAGGTTATTAGGGTTGCATGTACACTTAGGAAGTGTTAGAATACTCAAAACCCATCAGTGGTATCAAAGCCTAGGCTTGTTTGTTCTTATTTGTGCTTAAAAGTTGAAAACAGAATCGAAAATTTGCTGTCTGCGATCGGACTCGTCGAGTCCATAGGGGGAACTCGTCGAGTCCATGTGTATCTTCAACCAACTCGGCGAGTCATGTTCATGCACTCGGCGAGTAGGGTCGAATGAGTGCAGAATTTCGATTCAGTTGCTGGAAAATGAATTAGAAACATTACCCTAAACTGTTTTAGTAAATGTAAACTTGTTTTTGGTGGTGTAATGTTTTGCTAATTCATTTACAACAACTAGTTATCAAAATTACAAAGTTTTATGTAATTTTTGATTATGTTCATATTCATGTTCTTGTTCTTATGATGTTTTAGATGATCATAGGAATTATTTGTAACCTATTTGGTAGTTTAATTCTTGATCATAATGTGTTTTAATGGAGTCCATAACTTATCCTTAAGTTATGGAAAACCAAGAGTCACACTTGAGTTAAAACCATTAAGAAAACACAAGAGTTATAAAAATGAAGAGTCTTCATTTTATGACTCAATTAAACTCATAAGTTACAAGAAATGAAAAGTTTTGAAAGTTACAAAACTTGCCCTCAAGTTTTGGAACAAGTAAAGTTAAGTTAAAACTTTAGTTCCAACCCCTAGAATTTTAAAAGTTAAAATTCAACCCTTATACTTATATTATGATGATTTAATAATTATATATATATATATGTATAAGAACAAGTCGTCTTACCGCTAGTACGCCTCATTCACGAAGCCGGTCTATAAGGTGGGTATAAGGTTGTTGCCTATAAAATGGTGACTTAATGGGTGTATATTCTCACCCACCGCTTGCTTGACTGGTGGAGGGTCGTTAGCCGAACGGGTAAGACAAGGACTTATAAATTCTCATTCAAAGTATGATGAATATACAAAGTAACTAAATGTTTATTAAATTCCCAATCTTAGTTACTTTAGGAAAAATGTGAATAAGGTGCTAATCCATGAAATTACACTTTACACTTTGTCTGAGTCGTTGGTGGAGCGTGTGTGGTTAACCGGCACACTAACTAGGACTTAACAAGGTAGGTAAAGGGTTACTTAAGGTTTATTATAGTATCGGTGGAGCGTGTGTGGTTTACCGGCACATCGATTGAGTGATAAAACTTTAAGGGTACCAAGTGATTTGCATGGTTACTTCACACCTCGTTTTGTGATCCTCGGCATCCCAGTCACAAAACCTGGAGGGCACTCCCGAGATCGAAACATGCCTTTGAGAAGTTCATTGGATCTCAAAGAATCTAGGAATTTCTAAAACCAATAAAAACTAAATATTTATTATTTCGGTTTTCGTGGTGGAAATTGGTGAATCGTCATTCACCTACCTTTCAAATATGGTATAGCTTAGATTACGGCATACCTCTTCTAAGTTATATTATATTGTGATTGGATCCTAGCCTTAATATTACATTTGGGTGTTTTATTAAGGACTCTCTTAAATCTAAACTAAACTTGTTCTTCTTTTTCAGATGTCTTCAACTAATGCTTCTGGCTCGAATCCTAATGGCTCCTTTACTCTTATGAGTCTATGTGGGAAAGTCACCTTTGATGGATCCAACTTCAATAAGTGGATCAGAAACATCAGGATGATTACCCGCTACGAGGACAAAGAATATGTCCTTGACAAGGAGCTTACTTGACTTTTACCGATGATTACAGTAGAAAAGTGTTTTATTTATGAGTAAAGTGTTGCTATCTCTTGTCGATCGTTTACTATATTTCTTTTGCATGTTTTGACTTCCAGAATAATTTTGTTTGGTATAACATATTATTCAAACCTCCACAGTCGGTCATATGTCGGAAGTAGGTATGAATCAAGACTGTCATGTTTGGTTGTAGAGGTCTGGGACAAGGCTACAACAATCATGAGTGCTCATAAGTTCTGAGCATTGGACTCAACCCACGCTCACTGGAATCACTTCATGGAATTCTACGGTAATATCATATAAGTCTTTAAACCTATTTGTTACTTACGAGTTGGTTATGCATTGATTGTACGAAAAACGCATTGGTAACTCGATGTTATAAAATCGTGCTCTTATGTGTAATTCAATGAGTAGTAGAACAAACATATGAGTCGAAGTTTATCTGTTCCTTCTTGGATTAGAAGCTGATATCTGGGCCCCTCGATGATTTTGTTTTGACCTATGTACCGGGCCCGGTCAGAACTAGATTGATGTGTTCAATAAAGTTCTTTGTCAAACAAATCGGAAATCGGGAAACAAATGTTGGACAATAAGTAAGACATTGTTCCATGTATTTGTCCGACTGATATCTAGAACAGAGGATTATATGATCACTTATCTTAAATGGCGTACCATCATCTTCTCAAGTTTCGAGAAACCTTGTAAAGAGCTACGATTGCCGATCGGTTCCTGAAGTCATACTTGCAGTAATAGTTACTAGACTTATCCAAGTGGGAGACTATTGGATAAGGTGTCTAAGTCCATAACTATTTCTGGTATGTACTTGACCCGACCCAGCATGGTCCATTTGGGTTGCATGGCACCATGCAATTGGATAAACTAAATGAGAGAAATAACGCTTGGAGATTATTAATATATTATAAGTTCTAATATATTAATAATATTATTTGATTAGTTTGATCAAGAATTAATTTAGAATTAATTAAGTGATCAAAAGATAACTAATTAAATATATGGGTTGATTAAGTAAATCATCCATATCTTGTATAGTGGGCTAAAAGGCTCCATGGATCATCAAGTTGGGTTCCACCCATAGGATGCTCCATGGATGCTCCATGGGAGTTACAAACCCATGGGTCATGGAAATGAAGAGTCATGACACATTAGGGTTTAACCCTAGATGTGTCAACACTATATAAGTAATATGATCTCCTCCCAAATCGGTTACACTAAGGAAAAAGGGGGCTTGGCCGATTTTGAAGAGTGTGTATTCTCTCATAAGTTCTTCCAAGAGCATTTGGTGTTGTGTGAAGCATTTGAGGCATCACCACTTGAGGTGCTAGGCTCACAAGGTTTCAAGGAACACAAGCAACAACAAGGTAAGTTATTCTATCTATACTTTATGTTAAAATTGTTCCCCATGTATGCTAGATAGGAATATAACCTTGGAATTCAATTTTGCATGACAAATTAGACAAACATAGATCCAAGGTTATTAGGGTTGCATGTACACTTAGGAAGTGTTAGAATGCTCAAAACCCATCAACTATACCCTTGAACCTTCAAGTCATCACTCCCTCCGAGGACTAAGAACCATTCCTTCATCCTCCGAAGGTACTTAAGGATGTTTTTCACCGCAATCCAATGTGCTTTTCCAGGGTTCCCTTGATATCTGCTAACCATGCTCAAAGCGAAGGCTACATCAGGGCGAGTACAAGTCATCGCGTACATGATTGAGCCAACTGCGGAAGCGTATGGTACTCGGCTCATTTCTGCTATCTCAGCTTCGGTACTCGGACTTTGAGTCTTACTCAACTTGGCATTTCCTTGTATCGGTAGTTCTCCCTTCTTTGAGTTTTCCATACTAAAACGTTTTAGTACCTTCTCTAAGTAAGTATTCTGACTAAGTCCAATTAGTCTCTTACTTCTTTCTCTTACTATCCTTATTCCCAAAATGTAAGAAGCCTCTCCGAGGTCCTTCATAGCGAAACACTTCCCGAGCCAGGACTTGACTTCCTGCAGAGTCGGGATGCTGTTTCCTATGAGTAATATGTCATCGACATATAGAACGAGAAAGCTTACTATGCTCCCACTGGCTTTGACATATACACAAGATTCGTATTCGCTTCGTATAAATCCAAACTCTTTGACTTTCTCATCGAAGCAAAGATTCCATCTGCGAGACGCTTGCTTAAGTCCATAAATGGACTTCTCAAGCTTACACACTCTATCCGGATGCTTCGGATCCACAAACCCCTCTGGCTGAGCCATGTAAACATCCTCAGCCAACTTTCCGTTAAGGAAAGCGGTCTTGACATCCATTTGCCAAATCTCATAATCATGAAATGCGGCAATTTCTAGCATCACTCTAATAGATTTAATCTTCGCAACTGGTGAGAAGGTCTCATCATAGTCAACTCCGGGAGTTTGAGTAAAGCCCTTCGCGACCAATCGTGCCTTATATGTGTGTACGTTCCCATCCACGTCGGTCTTCTTTTTGAAGATCCATTTGCACCCAACGGTCTTACGTTCGGGCACATAATCAACCAAATTCCAAACTTGGTTATCGTACATGGATTGGATCTCGCTATCCATTGCCTCTTTCCATTTCGCAGACTTCGGGCCTGCCATGGCTTCCTTATAGCTATTAGGTTCATCAAGATTTACTAGTGTACCATCACTAATATACGTGTCCCCTTCGGTAGTAATATGAAAGCCATAAAACTGGGGATGAACTCTAACTCTATCGGAACGTCTAAGAGATAAGGATTCGTCAATCGGTTCAACCGGAGTTTCCTCCTCGGGTTGAATGCCAGCGGTAGAGGTTCCTTCATTTATCGATTCTTGAATCTCTTCAAGTTCGATTTGCCTCCCACTGTCTCCTTGGCTTATGAGTTCTTGCTCTCGGAAAACTCCTCTCCTCGCAACAAAGACAACATTGTCTTTCGGTCAATAGAAGAGATATCCAAAGGATGTTTGCGGGTAGCCGATGAAAATACATCGCTCACTTCGAGGTTCAAGATTGTCGTGAGTATCTCGTCTGACGAAAGCCTCGCAACCCCAAACCTTGATATGTGCCAACGAGGGAGCTTTCCCCGTCCACATCTCGTGAGGTGTTTTGGCAACCTTCTTAGTAGGGGCTCGGTTAAGGATATGGGCGGCAGTCTCTAAGGCATACCCCCAAAAGAAGATAGGTAGTGAAGCACGACTCATCATAGAGCGAACCATATCTAATAAGGTTCGATTACGCCTTTCTGCCACACCATTCAACTGCGGTGTCCTAGGAGGCGTCAATTGCGAAACTATTCCACACTCCTTGAGATAATCGTGGAATTCAAGACTTAGGTACTCTCCTTCTCGATCGGATCGAAGCATCTTGATTTTCCTGCCCAATTGATTCTCCACTTCATTCTTGAACTCTTTGAACTTTTCAAAGGTGTCTGACTTTTGCTTGATTAAGTAGATATACCCATATCTACTATAGTCATCGGTAAAAGTCACATAGAAGCGGTTCCCATCCTTCGTGGTTGATCTAAAGGGTCCACATACATCGGTATGTATTAGGTCCAATAGCCCCTCACCCCTTTCACAAGTACTCGTGAAGGGTGACTTAGTCATCTTTCCAAGTAAACAAGACTCGCATGTGTCATCTTCCCTAAGGTCGAATGACTCCAACACTCTATCCTTTTGGAGTTATGCTATGCGTTTCTTGTTGACATGTCCAAGACGACAATGCCACAAGGATGCTTTATCCATACTAGTGGAAGAATCAATATTCAAAACATCATTTCCTAAGTTATCAACAATCATAACAGTTTCATATATTCCATTACATGGTATAGCTTCAAAGTAAAAGACACCATTTAGATAAGCCAAAATAGAACCATTCTCATTATTAAAAGAAAATCTAAATCCTTGTCTATATAAACCATGAAATGAAATGATGTTTCTAGCCATTTCTGGCGAATAGCAACAATTGTTCAAATCTAAAACCAAACTATTCCTAAGCACTAAAGAATACACTCCAATCTTGGTCACAGGCGACGATCTTCTGTTCCCCATGATTAGATTGATCCTTCCTTGCTCTACATCCCTACTTCTTCTTAGTCCCTGCACATTAGAACAAATGTAATAACCACAACCGGTATCAAGAACCCAAGAAATAGCATGATTAGAATCGTTAGATTTGATTGTGTATATACCTGCGAAAGATGGCTTGATCTTTCCTTCTTTGATCGCTTGCAGGTAATCCGGGCAGCTTCTCTTCCTATGTCCTATCTTGTGGCAGTGGTGGCACTCTGCCTCCTTTGGGTTGGAGCAGGGCTTAGCGGGATTAACTTTGGTCCCACTAGAAGAGGCACCATCTCGGGCTTTCACCTTGCGATAGTTATTCGATGAAGCTTTCCTCTTCTTTCCCTTCCCTTGACCAATAGCCAAGACAGGAGCAGCGGACGGATTGGGAGTAGGTGCAACAGACTTGTCCTTGAAGTTGCTCTTAGTGACCCTCAAGAGACCTTGGAGTTTGCTTAGGGTGACCTCTTCTTTGTTCATGTGGTAGGTCATCCTAAATTGGTTGTACATCGGAGGCAAAGAGTGAAGCACCATATCGATCGCCAAGTCTTCACCGAAGTCAACATTTAACTTGCGAAGGCGGTCGACATACCTTTGTATCTTTTGCAGGTGCACAGTAAGAGATTCTCCATGACCCATCTTAGCGGAGATCATGTTAGTGAAAATCTCATAACGCTCTTGTCTCGCGTTTTGGTGGTATCTCTCCAACAAGTCTTGATGCATCTCGTATGGATACATGTCCTCGTAGGACTTTTGGAATTCGGAGTTCATGGTGGCGATCATGATGCAATGTACCTTCGTTGCATCTCGCTCATGAGTTTCAAAGGCGGTGATTTCTTCGGGAGTAGCAACTTCAGGGTTGATTTTCTCGAGCTTCTCATCGAGGACATACTCCTTATCCTCATAGCGAGCAATGGTGCGAATGTATCGTATCCATTCGCTAAAGTTCGTTCCATCGAAGGTGACCTTTTGGCAAAGGCTCATCAACGTGAAAGAACTAGCAGCAGTGTTGTTTGCGTTCGACATCTTCAATTAGAAAAAAAAAAAAGAACAAAGATAGATTAGAATAATAATCCCTAATTATCACCCAATAAGAAAATTAGGGCTAGGATCCAACAATAACATTTACATACTAGAAAAGGGATGCCGTAATCTAACATGCAAATAAATTGAAGGTAAGTGAATGACGATTCACTAATTCTCCATTAAAAAACTTAAACTATTAGTCCTAAGTGTTTTTGAGAATTCCTAGGTTCAGATGAGATTCATTGAAACTATTCAATGGCATGTTTAAATCTCGATATGCCCCTCTCGTTTGTGACTGGGATGCCGAGGATCACAAAGCGGGTGTGAATTACCATGCAAATTCACATGGTGCCTTCATTGTAACGATCACCTATTCGATGTGCCGGTAAACCACACACGCTCCATCGAACTATGATAAACAATGAATCACCCTTTGCCACCTTCGCTTAGAACCAATTAGTGTGCCGGTAAACCACACACGCTCCACTAACTTCTTAGCAAGGTGCAAAGTGTAATTTCATGGGATTGCATCAATTCACTTTTCCTAAAGTAACTAAGATTGGGAAATTTTTTAAAACGTGTAGTTACTTTGTATTTCTTATTATACTTTTAATGAGAAGATGAGGTTGCCCTATCCTACCCGTTCGGCTAACGACCCTCCACCAATCAAGCAAGCGGTGGGTGTGAGTGTACACCCATTAAGCGCCATTTTATAGGCCGCAACCTTATACCCACCTTATAGATCGGCTTCGTGAATGAGGCCTACTAACGGTAAGACTAGCATTTAGTTATACATATATATATTATTCCAGTAATATCATATTAGTATAGGGTTGTATTTTAAAACTTTTCAAAATCTAGGGTTTGAAATTTAAGTTGTCTAAATTAAAACTTTTAATCACAAATATAAATTTCAAAACTTTATGGTAGGTTTTAAACATTTAAAACATGAAGGATCAAATAACAAATCATTCCAATTAACAATTTATATCCTAATTATCTTTATTTGATTTATCCAAGATTTCTTTTAAGATAATTATCAAAATAATTAATCAATTATCATATAAGGAAATTAAATATTTTATTAGATGATAAATATCTTTAATTAGATCAAGATTACAGTCATATATATCAAAAAAACGGATTAGGGTTGATCTAATATGGTTAAGGTAAGTTTCCATAAGATAAACATGAAAAAATCCCGGTTTTGCCTAATCCTGACGCCCGGACTCGCCGAGTCAGGCCTACTCGCCGAGTCCACTTTGGAACTCGCCGAGTCCATGACTCATAAACCCAAAATCGAATTTTGCAGGTTTGTTTCAGTTAATCAAGCAACAATTTAAAGAAAACCAAGCTAGGCTCTGATACCACTGATGGGTTTTAGCCATAAGAACTTTCCTATGTGCGCATGCAAAACCCTAATGCTCGGATCTAGGCTTTCTAATTAAACATGCTTTGAATCCAAGACTTCTAATGGCTAATTAGGTTAAATAACAACATTGAAACAGATCTAGAATCATACCTTTGGATTCCTTGTTGATCTTGTTGTCTTGGAGCTTCTAGAGTCACAAATGCCACTCCTCTAATGGCTTACAAACACCAATAGCAAGCAAGATGATTTAGGAGAGAGGAGAGGGGAGGAATTCGGCCAGAGTATCTCTACTTTAGATGGTGTGTCGAATTCCCTCACCCCTAGGGTCTATTTAAACTTGTAGACTCCTTAAGGATTATAGCTTTAACCCTAATTGGATAACTTAGACTTTAAGTTGATCCATATCCTTTCCTTGATAACCCTATGGACGATTTTGGCTTATCCAAGCCCTAGAAATCATCCATTCTATCATGGATAAGGATTTATAGTCTAAAGTGTAACTATCAAACAATTGACAGTTTATACCCTCTTATTTAATTAATCTCTTTAAGTCACCAAATTAATTCCAATTAATCTATGACTTATATTAATCAAATAACCATATATTATTCCTTATAATATTTACTCTCTTTTAACAAATCATCCATCAAGTTGCTATGGTGAGGGCAACCCAAAAGGACCATGCACAACCAGATCAAATACTTGCCTATTATAGTTGCAGCCTTAGACACTATTCCAACAATGTTGAGGGCGTGCATTATTGATTTTGGTGGGAGTTGGGATTCCCACCTACCGCTTGTAGAGTTCGCCTACAACAACAACTATCATTCCAGTATTGGCGCCCCGCCTTTCGAGTTATTGTATGGTCGGAAGTGTAGAACCCCAATCTGCTGGGATGAGATTGGGCAGAGGGTAATGGGGAAGACAGAGGTAGTTCTATAGACTACCGAAAAGATACAACATATTAGACAGCGTTTGTAGACCGGTCAGAGTTGGTAGAAGAGTTATGACGACAAACGCCGATCTGAGTTGGAATTTCAGGTGGGTGACATGGTACTTCTGAAAGTCTCACCCTGGAAGGGTGTGATCCGTTTCAGGAAGAGGGGAAAATTGGGTGCCCACTTTATTGGGCCATTCAGGATCATTGCTAGGTTTGGCAAGGTAGCTTACAGGTTGGAGCTCCCGGAGGAGCTTAGCCGGATCCAAAGCACGTTCCATGTTTCACAATTGCGGAAGTGTATTATGCACCAGGAGGCAGTGGTATCACTGGATGATATTCAGGTCGATGAGCGGTTGAACTATGTGGAGAGGCTTGTGGCCATCTTGGAAAAGAAGAAGAAT
This sequence comes from Lactuca saligna, assembly GCF_052625555.1. NCBI lineage: Eukaryota > Viridiplantae > Streptophyta > Magnoliopsida > Asterales > Asteraceae > Lactuca > Lactuca saligna. The sequence goes on along the minus strand of NC_136422.1, from coordinate 176,845,925 downwards.
ATTTTACGAAACAAAGAAATACCTTTGGTGAAAGTGCAGTGGGAACATCGGAAGGGATCCGAGTGGACATGCGAGCCGGAGGCGAAGATGCGCAAGCATTACCCGACATTGTTTATCCCAGCGGACTTCAAGGGAGAAGTCTAGCTCAAGTGGGGGATAATTGTAATGCCCTGATTCTCAGGTATTGATTAAATAAAAGGTTCTTTGGTTTTAAGTCCTACTCGACGAGTTTGTTGCCCTACTTGTCGAGTAGCAGCGGGGTGGGATCACGTGTTTAGTGACCTACTCGCCGAGTCCAAGAAGGGACTCGACGAGTAGGAGCTGGCAGATGAAACCGTAAATCTCGGGGTGTTGCACCCTATTTAATGAAGCCTCAGCCTCCTTTGGCCTCCTTACAATCTTTGAGAGCTCAGTGAAACCCTAATTCATGTGGTACTCCTTGTGTTGTGTTTTAGACCTTGGAAAAAAGATTGGCTTGGAGGGAAGATCTTGAAGAGCAAAGGAGTTGAGGCAAGGAAAGTGTGGGAAACATAACTTAACTCATCTAGCATCTTTTGGAGGTATCAATTTGCAATCTTTACCCCCCTTTTCTTCTAGATCTCTTTGTGGTTGACTTTTAGGGTTTTATGGATTTTTAAGAGTCATATTGGTGAGCTATGGGTACACCTGAAGTTGTAACTTCAAATCTAGACCCTTATCAAGTTCTAGAATCACAATGTTTCTATTTTGGTCATGGTTGAGGCCCTCCTTGTGCATTAAACCCCATTAAGAGCTTAAATTTGGCATTAAGAGCCTTTTTAGTCATGCATGCACGTAAAGTTTGCAACTTTACATGAAAAGCATGTCCTAGAAGCTTGGATTTGTAATTTGTAGTCATTACATGGCATAAATAAGTTTGTATGGCATAAGGACTAAAGCAATTTGTCGAGTCGCAAGGTTGACTCGGCAAGTCTTATGAAGATAGACATTGAACTCGACGAGTTGATGAAAAACTCAGCGAGTTCGATGAAGATTGCCTTAGACTCGACGAGTTGTATGAACAACTCAGCGAGTCGGATGAGTTTTCCCGGACTTATGAATGTGTGTGTAGCTGACATGTTGCAAGAAGGAAACTCGATGGGTGGCCTTAGGGTTTCGATCGAAAATCATGAGAACTCGACGAGTCACCCGATGACTCGGCGAGTGGGAAAGAATTTCAAAGAACTCGGCGAGTGGCCGAGGGTACTCGGCGAGTTAAGGTCAATAGGGATTGTTGACCTTGACTGAGGACTTTGAATTTGACGTGGGGTTGACTGTTGATTTATGGAGTACTTGTGAGGTTGAGGATTTATGAGTATGCTCGTACTATGGTAATAGGTGGAGGAGTCTTTGGCGAGTGATCCGAGAGTTGAAATTTATCTACCGAGTCGACATCTACGACGTGAGTTATCCTCAATATATCAAAAGGGTCTAAGGCACCAAGGTCGGCCCTTTAGTTGTTATCGTTATGATATATATATATATATATATATATATATATATATATATATATATATATACATACATACATATACATATATATATATATATATATATATATATATATATATATATGGTTATGATCTGATAGATTGGAATCAAGATAGACAGTATGTTATGCTTCTATGATCCTTTGGGGTCGCGATGTTAGTGGCCTGCTAGGTCTGTATTCTAGTCATGAGAGATTGCTATGATTGATGATCAGTGAGTTAGCTATGTTTGATGCCTATATATGCCAGTACATGTTTGTTTTGCGTACATGATTGTTTGCTCGTTGATTTGGGTTGAGGCGGTCCTGCTTTGTGCTAAAGGCCAACGTACCTTATGAGCGGTCCGGGAAGACTGTAGGCCCACGTGGCGGTCCAGTCATGCCGAAGGCTCGATGAAGATTCAGTAGACTGTAGGCTCTGTAGGGCGGTCCAGTTAGGCCAATGATCCAGTATCCATGTTGTTGATTTATGGTTACAGATTTGGTATTCCAGTGTGGTATTGGTATTTTGGGGGTAGCTTACTAAGCCCTCGGGCTTACAGTTTGCAATTATTGTTTCAGGTACTTTAGGAGGAGATCATGGCAAGACAAAGGCGTGACCGTACCGCTACTCATCCTTATGATCTTATTTTGGGACACTCTGATGGATATTGATATAAAATGTTTTGTAAACCCGACATACCCCTTCGGTCCTCTCGACCGGATACTGGGTGCCCGACATACCCCTTCGGCAAACTCTGATGGAAAGGCATATCTGGGTGCCCGACATACCCCTTCGGTCCTCTCGACCGGATACTGACTAGCATATCTGGGTGCTGGTTTCCCCTTCGATCCACTCGACCAGATACTGACTAGCATATCTGGGAGCTGGCGCCCCTTCGGTCCTCTCGACCGGATACTGGGGACTATTTCACCCCATACTACTACCACATAACACATATATCACATAATCTATCTAGCATGGCTGGGCATGACCGCCCCTTCGGCCATATCGACCGGTATTCTGGGGGACTATCTCCCCCCTACTGTCATTAGCACATACATATCATACTAGCACATAACATATCAGGTAATAGCAAGACTAGATGATCTCATAAAGACAATCATCTAACATGCGACTTCTACTGGTGGGCCGGCATTGTGGCCTTAGACCCATCGCTACTAGAAGGTAACTCACCTCGTAGCTGCTAATCTATGTGGGAACGGTCTGGCTGCTGCTGCTGCTCCTGAAATCCTCCAGCTGCAATTCCTACTAAACACTTAGTCAAATACTGCTAACCTTAGTCAAATACTGCTAACCGACCTCAGGGAAACTGACCATTTACCCTTAACCAAACCATGAGTCAAAGTCAAAGTCAACTTCCAGTTGACCCAACTCGCCGAGTTGGCTTGTCAACTTGCCGAGTCCCTATCCCTTTGTCTGACCACTATCCAGTCGAGTTTGGCATTGACTCGACGAGTTTTCCTTCTAAGCTGATGGCCAAATGTCCTTCATTCTACTTGCCGAGTTGTATGAACAACTCGTCGAGTTTGTTTTCATCTATAGAACATTCTATGCTGAGACTCACCGAGTTGTATGAACAACTCGCCGAGTCCGTTCTTGAGGCAAGAAGATTGCCTTGAACTCGTCAAGTCATGGCATTGACTCGCCGAGTTACTACATGAGTGAGTCTGGCTTCCAACCCACTGAGTCACACCTTATGACTAACTACTCCAACCCGCAAACACGTAAAGGGGGAAAACTCGGGGACTCGCGTCTCGACTCGCCGAGTCAGATGAACGACTTGTCGAGTCTGCCGCATGCAAATACTATACACGTGATTCTGCTTGAACCTAACCCATGCCATTCATAGATTTGGGTTTCTAGGGCTTGGTTTACACGTAAAGTTTCCAACTTTATGTGTAAATAAACACCCATGAGGGGTTTAGGGCTCAAAATGCACCAAAAGAGTAGATCTAGGGCTTTCATGCACTATGGCTCCATAAAGGCAGTAGATCCAAGCTCCTGGAGCTCAATCATGCCTAGATCTAGAGGCTAAACAACTTATTACGTACCCCAAGACACAAACAAGCTTGGGAAAAAGGCTCAAGAAGGACTTTCATGGAGCTACAAGGGACAAGAAGCATGAAAACAGAGGGAAACTGAGTTATACCTCAAGGAAATCACTGAGATAACACCAATATGCCTAGCCTCCTTCTTCTCTTCTTGATCTACTCTCCTTCCCTCTCCAAATCTTCAAGAAAACACACCAAAATGCTTCAATCTCACAAGGAACAGGCTTGAACGAAGTATAAGACTCTAGGGGTGAAGGGGGCGAGCTTAGGGGCGGATAAGGGGGTTTAAATAGGGTGCAAACCCTTGAAATTTAGGGTTTCATCAGACAGTGGGGACTCGCCGAGTCCAGAATATGGACTCGCCGAGTCACCAACTTAAACGTGTTCCGGATCCCGTCTCTACTCGGCGAGTCGGACCTACAACTCGCTGAGTCCAAGGCTAAAAATGAAAAACACTAAGATAAATTTGACGTACCAAGAACCAGGTGCTACATTTGGGAAGTTGTGAAGGGCAATCGAAAATGGCTAGGGTTAAAAACTCCTGACGATTATACGGGGATGTCCAAACGAAGCAAAACTTCCGAGACCACCAACAATCTATCTTCCAATGCGCGTATAGGAGGGATTGCCATCAATGAAGATCCTTACAAAGTTCCAAATCGTCCTATGGAACGAGACAAAGCAAAAAGAAAGTTGAAAGGAGCACAAAGTACATCGACTGAAGCAGAGGAGATAAGGAACTCAAAGGGTTGGATGATAAGCATGAGGGTTTTTTGGAAGTAGAAAAGTTAAAAGAAAGGAACAGTGCTAAAAAAGAAAAGAAGAATGCGTTACAACTTTACTTAACACCCCCAGGAGATCACTTGTTTGAGGAGGAATGTCGGACTAGTAACAACGCAAAGCGGGATCTTGCTAAAGAATGGTGGTCAAGAATGGATACAAAGAATGAGGATAATTCACGGTGCAATAATCCATACTGATCTTCTCCGCCATTTGTCCGATCATCTTTGGATGATGGACAATCTTGATCTAAATATGCCACCGGAAGACGAATCGGAAGGCTAGTATTCAAAGGAAGTGTGTTTTTTTTATGAAGTGATTTTTAGTAATGAAGTGTATTTTTTTATGTATTAAATCGTGTTTTAGGTTTTAAGTAGTATTAAATTGTGATTTAAGTTATTGTAATCATTTTTATTTAATATGAAGTGTTTTTCGTTAAAAAATATTATGTCATATTAACTAAATCAAAAAATTGTTTGTGTAATATTAAAAAAAATATATTTTATATAATATTAAATAAAAAATGTTTGTTTATTAAGATAAAGTAAATTTAAATTAAATTACAAAAAGATAATAAAAAAATATATTTTATATAATATTAAATAAAAAATGTTTGTTTATTAAAATAAAGTAATTAAATTAAATTAGAAAAATAAAATAAAAAATGGTATGCTAAGAGTGTTACCACTCCCTACCAAATGTTAAGATTAGGTGTTAAAGACAGAAAAAAAAAAATGACACTAAAAAAAGCTGACGTAGCAAAGTGTTAGGAGTGTTACCACTTCCTTAGCCTTATGATGTCGGAGGATTTAAGATCATTTGTGCCACCACATGTAACATAACTTACACTCATTCCAATTTGATTTGTCAAATTTTGTTTTATCTCTACGATTGACTTAAGTGACACTTAAGAGGGTGATCAGATGCCTTATTCGTTATGGTTTGACGATGAGCATGTAGACTCTTCTAGGATGGTAGTAGATTTGGGGCTTCCACTTGGAATACGAATTATATTATATTTTGTGTTAATCTAAAGTTATAAGGGAACATTTATGACAAAAAAATGACATTTTGGATTTGAATTGTTGAATACAATTTTTTTTTTTTAATTTCAAACCGTTTTTTTATATAAAAACTATTCTACACAACTAATCTTGAACACTTGTTCACAAGAATAATAGTGAGACGATATCGTGCAAGAGACTAAAGCTTTCAAACTTATGTATACAAACAAAAAAAATCACACTTTCGTAGATGCGGCTATAGTATTAAAGTTAAGAGTTTAGTTTCTTCGAGTGATTAACACTTGTATAGATGTTTCCTTTGATCGCCCATATCGGTCGGATTAAAAATAAAAACAAGATTGTGGGTATATTGAGTGATATGATGAAAAATACATAGCATTTGATACATCAAAAAATTTATTAAGAGCGTTCTATGTTATCTAAGATGATTGAGTAGTTGATTAAGATGACATAGTGAACCTAATATGCAAAAATCAATAGAAACAAAGTAATTGATGAATAGACCAAGAATGGTTAACTCCTACACTATACTATACCATCCATACATGAACTAGTGCAATATTTTAAATACAAAAATACATGTATAATATGCAACTTATTATCCAAATACTTATACTTGTGTGTATAACTAGTATAATACATCAATACACACACAATGCACAAATAATTGGGGGTACTACATTGTTTCTAAATCTGAACAAAGACATAAATAATTAAACCAATACATCACACAAATACATGAATGATAAAATCAATTCAGTGCTTGGAAATTTAATATCAAATACACCTCTTAAATTGACTGATCAAAACAAAACGAAACTTATACACTTTACCAATCAATTGTACAATTTTCGAGTGTGCATCTATACAAAATATTACTTGCAAGACTCCTTACTTGGGTGTCAAAATAAAGACTGAAGCAACACAACACCAAAATCAAATTAACCCAAATCGAATCAGTTTTTATATAAAAAAAAAAGATATCTTCTTCTACCATTTCGTTCCCGTTTCTGGATCTTCAGCCAAAGAAGAAGACTGTTGCCCTTCTCTATCTTTGTAACGTTCGCAGCCTCGTTTCTTCTTCTTCCTTTTGATTTCAAGCAGCAAAACAGGCTCATCACCATCATCCTTCTTCATTCCTTCCTGTCAAAAATCAAACCCGAACATCAACTTAAGCCCTATCGAATTCTGCCAAAAAAAAAAGGAAGAAAAAGAAGAACAGGGGAGCTGCTGGAACAGCCCCCATCCACATACCTGCTACCGGTCGGAGAAATGCACCTCATCGCACTTCCTCTTTTACCCCGTCGAAAAACTGCCGCCGATCACCCTCCCGGTGTTGCTGTCGCTCCAATCGAACCAACCCTTGCCCCTCGTACCTCTTCCTCGTATTTCCTTCGCAACCCGCTATCGAGACTGAAGCAGGCAACCAAGAAGCTGCTTGAGCAGCTCCTCGCTGCACCCACCGAGACCACAGCAGCTTCGATGCTTCTCCCCTTCGGTCTCGTCGAACCTCGGAGAAGGCGATCCTTCTCGCGATCGAACACTGAAACCTCGTGCCACCTGCAAAGCCTTCGTGCTTCCCTCTCGACATCTTCGTTCGTGCTCCCTTCTGGCCCGCCAATTGTTCCTTCGCATCTGCCATTCATCCGTGTTCGACTGCTTTCGTTCCTATCTTCCCATTTCCTTTGCCCGACCAAATAAGGAAACGAGGGCTTAAAAGCCCTAATTTTATTTAGCTTGTGAAATGACCAAACTAACCTCCTTATGAAATCATGTATTCAAAACCAAGTTTCTAATTTTATTATTATTATTATTAGACAAAACTGCAAAAATTGTCCCTGTGGTTTTTTTATTTTATGTGGTTACGGTCAAAACGTTTGAAAAATTGCAGATGTAGTCTTTTTCAACAAGTTTTGTTGTGGTTTTAGTCCCTCATCCGTTAAGTTTCTTAAAATGATAATTTTACCCCTAGCGATCATTTACACAGTTTTGTCTTTTACTATACTATAACGACCATTTTTGCATACATTCTTTTTTATTTTAACGAAGTATTATATATTAATAGATATTATTTTTAATATATAATATTATATATTAATAAATATAATCTTTTATTGGATTATTAATTTATTTTAGTTGATTTTAAAAAAAAAATTGTTGGACTAATTTTTTTTTTTATCAAATTATTATATATCAATACATATAGTTTTTAATATATAATATTTATATCATAATAAAAATTATATTATTGGATTATTAATTTTTTTAGTTAAATTTTATAATTTTTAATTATTTTTTATTGTATTATTACTTTTAATTTATTATTTCCTTCATATATTAAATGTTGTTTTTTCGGATTATTAATTTATTTTAGTTAATTATTTTTTTTAATTTTTTGTCGAAGTAATTTTTTTTATTGAATTATTATATATCAGTACATATAGTTTTTTATATATAAAATTTATATCATAATAAATATTATATTATGGGATTATTACGTAGTATGAAACATTATTTTATTGGATTATTAATTTCTTTTAGTTGATTATTTTTATAATTTCTTTTTGTTGGAGCAATTCTTTTTTATTAGATTATTATATATCAACAAATATTATTTTGAATGTATAATATTTACATCGTAATAAATAACACATTATTGGATTATTAATTTTTGTAATTTTTTTATTGAATTATTAATTTATTGAAATATTACTTTTAATATATTATTTTTTTAATATAATAAATATTATCTTATTGGATTATTATTTTATTTTGAATGTATACTATTAATTGTTTTTAATTTTATTAGTTTCACCACAAAGTCGCCGAAATACGTAAAAGTGTCGTTTATCATCGTCAAAAATTAGCAGGATCACCTCCAAACACCTTCATCGGAGGTTCAATAGATACCATACCTTATTCCACCCCGCGTTGTTGGTAGCCACCTGCAACAACCTCTTAATAATCCACCGAAATCTTTCATATTCCACATAATGCGCAACAAACCCCGATAACATTTATAAGTGGTGGTGGTGACCGAGTGATGGTGGTGATATTTTCCCAATGGTTGCTCATTATAAGCTAGATGAAATGAAAGTGTTTGGCAGCGATCCTAACGATTTCGATGATGAGAGACGATGATTTTGCATATCCCAAGACTTTGTGGTGGAACCAATAAAATTAACAAGAACTATTATTATTATCCGATAAAATAATATTTAGAATATGAAGAAAATAATAAATTAAAAATAATAATCCAATAAAAAATAGTTTAAAAAAAAGAAATTACAAAAATTAACTAAAAGAAATTAATAATCCAATAATATAATCTTTATTATGATATAAATATTATATATTAAAAACTATATGTATTGATATATAATAATTCAATAAAAATAATTATTTCGACAATTTTTTTTAAAAAAGAATTAACTAATATAAATTAATAATCCAATAAAACAATATTTAGTATATGAATAAATAATAAATTAAAAGAAATAAAATAAATAATCCAATAAAAATAATTAAAAAAAGAATTAAAATATTAACTAAAAAAAATTAATAATCCAATAATATAATATTTATTATGATATAAATATTATATATTAAAAACTATATGTATTGATATATAATAACTCAATAAAAAGAATTACTCTAACAAAATAATTAAAAAAAAATCAACTTTAATAAATTATTATTCTAATAAAACAATATTTATTAATAAAATAATATTATATATTAAAATTAATATTTATTAATATATAGTACTTCAATATAATAAAAAAGAATGTATGCAAAAATGATCCTTATGGTATGGTAAAAGACAAAACTGCGAAAATGGTCCTTGATGGTAAAATTGTCATTTTAAAAAAGTTAACAGCCAACCAGTTAAACTTAACGGATGAGGGACCAAAACCACAATAAAACTTATTGAAAAGAACCAAATCTACAACTTTTCAAACGTTTGGACCATAACAACGTAAAATAAGAAACCATGGGGACCATTTTTGCAATTTTGTCTTATTATTATTATTATTATTATTATTATTATTATTATTATTTTATGGTTTTCATGGGCTTTAGTATTTTGGTTATTTTGATATTTTTTACAACTAATCATTAATCATATTAATTCATTGCCCTAATTAGTTGAATGTCTTCATGGGCTTTAGTATCAGCGAGTTCGATGAAGATTGCCTTAGACTCAACGAGTTGTATGAACAACTCGGCGAGTCGGATGAGTTTTCCCCGACTTATGAGTGTGTGTGTAGCCGACATGTTGCAAGAAGGAAACTCGACGGGTGGCCTTAGGGTTTCGATCGAAAATCATGAGAACTCGACGAGTCACCCGATGACTCGGCGAGTGGGAAAGAATTTCAAAGAACTCGGCGAGTAGCCGAGGGTACTCGGCGAGTTAAGGTCAATAGGGATTGTTGACCTTGATTGAGGACTTTGAATTTAACGTGGGGTTGACTGTTGGTTTATGGAGTACTTGTGAGGTTGAGGATTTATGAGTATGCTCGTACTATGGTAATAGGTGGAGGAGTCTTTGGCGAGTGATCCGAGAGTTGAAATTTATCTACCGAGTCGACATCTGCGAGGTGAGTTATCCTCAATATATGAAAAGGGTCTAAGGCACCAAGGTCGGCCCTTTAGTTGTTATCGTTATGATATATATATATATATATATATATATATATATATATATATATATATATATATATATATGATTATGATCTGATAGATTGGAATCAAGATAGACAGTATGTTATGCTTCTATGATCCTTAGGGATCGCAATGTTAGTAGCCTGCTAGGTCTGTATTCTAGTCATGAGAGATTGCTATGATTGATGATCAGTAAGTTAGCTATGTTTGATGCCTATATATGCTAGTACATGTTTGTTTTGCGTACATGATTGTTTGCTCGTTGATTTGGGTTGAGGCGGTCCTGCTTTGTGCTAAAGGCCAACGTACCTTATGAGCGGTCCGGGAATACTGTAGGCCCACGTGGCGGTCCAGTCATGCCGAAGGCTCGATGAAGATTCAGTAGACTGTAGGCCCTGTAGGGCGGTCCAGTTAGGCCAATGGTCCAGTATCCATGTTGTTGATTTATGGTTACAGATTTGGTATTCCAGTGTGGTATTGGTATTTTGGGGGTAGCTTACTAAGCCCTCGGGCTTACAGTTTGCAATTATTGTTTCAGGTACTTTAGGAGGAGATCATGGCAAGAAAAATGCGTGACCGTACCGCTACTCATCCTTATGATCTTATTTTGGGACACTCTGATGGATATTGATATAAAATGTTTTGTAAACAGTTACTTGTTGGTTTTAAATTATGACTGAAAATTTTTAAATTTTGGCGTAAAAATTTATGGGTGTTACAAAGGCTATCTCTACCCTTAGCCACAAAGTCTATCTCTACCGTTACCCCTAAAGGGTATCTCTACCATATATCAATGCATAACAATGCCACACACCTCTACACAGTAAGTATACCAACTATCATGAAAATAGGCCAGCCTTGGTGCCTTAGACCTATTGGTATGGTGAGAAGTAGGGGTGAGCAAAAACCGAACCGCAATCCAAAAAAACCGAAAAAACCGCATAAACCGAAACTGAAAAACCGAAACCGAAATGAAAACCGATGGTGCGGTTTTTAGTTTTGCAAAAACCGCAAAAAACCGAACCGAACTGAACCGCACCGCATATATATATATATATATATATATATATATGAAGTGTTGATATTTGTAAGAACCAAGAACTTATGACAATTAAAATTTTTATAAATGTAAATATCTATCTTATCTATCGGAGGATGATTGTATATTTTTAAGCATACATTCAGTGGTATGTACAATAACAAATAATGTTTATGATATTTTTTTAACATTTAAATATGAAGAGTACTAGTGATATAGTATCATTTTTATGAATAATTAGTTGATATTATCGTATGTACTTGTAAAACAAATATTATATTAAATTCGCATTATATTGAAGCATTAGAAACATGTTGACTGAGTGGTTAAGTAATTTGATTTTAAACCAATAGGTTGTGGTATGGATTTATCTCCAATAAATGATTACCACTCGTCATTTGAGTCAAAGTAACTCGCTGAGTTACTTGAGTTTTAGTAAAAAGGCAAAACAGGAAAAAAAAAACCGCAAAAAAAAAACCGAACCGCAAAAAACCGCAATGAAAAATCGCAAAAACCGAACCGCATAAAACCGAACGGTGCGGTTTCTAAATTTCAAAAAACCGAAGTTGCGGTTTTCGATTCGGTTTTGGCCAAAAACCGCACCAAACCGCACCATGCTCACCCCTAGTGAGACGACTCACCTCTCGAAATTTGAACTGATAAGCTGAAGTCAAGTATATCCCACACACTGCTCCTTCTCAACTTCCCATATTCGATGAATAAATAACTCAACATATTCCCAAGAATACCCCTAGGATCAACCCTTGTCAAAGTCAAAGTATATATTGAAGGTCAACAGTCCATATTAACCTTGACTCATCGAGTACAATCGGCCACTTGTCGAGTTCCCTGCTTAACTCTTCGACTTGCCGAGTCGCTTGGGAGACTCATCGAGTTCCTTGATGTTCATGGCCATAAACCTCCAACCGTACACCCCTGACTGTGAATCCTTGGTCGTGAACCCTCTCGACTCAACGAGTTCTCACGTAATCAGTTCTTTCCAGTGGGATTTAAGGTTTCAAACTTCAGATCCATACTATCCTAGTGAAGATATCATGTAAAGTTGCAAACTTTACATGTATGCATAGTCTCACATGGCCATAACACTAAAACTAAGATTTAAACAAGGTTCGTATGCATGTAGAGGGAATGAGCTCAATAAAAGATGCAACTTTATAATATTTGGGGCCTAAAAAGGTCCAGATATGGAACCATATCCTTATGATAGGTCTAGATCTAAGCTTGCTTCCATTTCCTCAAAGTTGGGCACAACTCTCAAATAGAATTCATGCTTAAGGTAACAGATTCATACCTCAAATCAATGCCCAATATGAACTAGATGCTAGATCCAGTGTTTTCCCCTTGACACTTCTTCTTCAAGCTCAGAATCCTCCCCAAAATCTCAAGGATAAGCTCCCAATGGGTCTTACCTCACTCACAAGAGGGTGTACGACCATAAACGTTCTTCCATGGTGCTAAGGGAGGCTATTGGGGCGAATAATGACGTTTATATAGGGGGAAAACCCAAAATTTAGGGTTTTCTTTAAACAGCTCGGACTCGTCGAGTCGACCTTCGACTCGCTGAGTCGGTCATGTTCCATGTTTCATGATCTCACGACCCTAATCGACAAGTTGGCCTCCCAACTTGCCGGGTCCATGCATAAATATTTTCCAATTCAAATGAGGTGTTACAAGTCTCCCCCACTTAAACTAGACTTCGTCCTCGAAGTCTGCTGACTCGAACAAATCGGGGTAATGCTCTCGCATCTCCTCTTCCAGTTCCCAAGTCCATTCGGAACCCTTTCGATGCTGCCATTGCACCTTCACCAGTCTTACCTCCTTATTCCGAAGGACCTTCGTCTTCATATGCAAGATGGCAATGGGATTCTCGATGTAGTTCAAGCTTCCATTCACCTGGATATCACCTAACTAGACAACCGCAGCCTTGTCTGTGACACACTTTCAGAGTTGCGACACATGGAATGTGTTGTGAATTTGGCTAAGCTCCTCTGGCAGATCCAAGCGATATGCCACTTTGCTCGCCCGGGTCGTGATCCTAAACGGGTCTATACACCGAGGCCCTAACTTGCCCCTCGTCCGAAACCTAATGATCCCTTTTTAGGGTGACACATTCAACAACACGAAATCCCCCACATGAAACTCAAGATCTGATCGTCGTCGGTCAGCATAGCTCTTTTGACAACACTGTGCGATTCGCAACCGGTTGCGCACCTGCTGAATTAACCCAAAAGTCTTGAGCACTACTTTAGTGCTTCTCATGACTTAGTGCCTAACCTCATCCCAACAAACCGGGGTCTGACATCTCCGACCATATAACATCTCAAATGGAGCTCGGTCAATACTGGCATGGTAATTGTTATTGTACGAAAACTCTGCCAGTGGAAGATACATATCCCAAATCCATCCAAAATCCAACACGCATGCCCGTAGCATATCCTCTAGTGTCTGGATCGTTCTCTCACTTTGACCGTCGGTCTGGGGGTGGTACGCCGTACTAAAATGTAGCTGAGTGCGCAGCTCCTCATGGAATTTCTTCCAGAACCTAGGTGTAAACCGAACATCACGATCATAAACTACCGACACATGCACCCCGTGTCTAGCCACCACCTCACGCACGTAAATATCCACCAACTTCTCTGTGGATATACTTTCGGATATCAAAATGAAATGGGCACTCTTTGACAGTCTGTCCACAATCACCCATATGTCATCCACACCCCTTGCCATCATTGGCAACTTCGTAATGAAGTCCATTGTGATCTCCTCCCACTTCCACATGGGAATGGGTAGTAACTAGAACTTACCATGAGGCCACTGATGCTCGGCCTTGACCTTCCTGCAGGTCAAGCACCACTCTACAAACCAAGCAATTTCCTACTTCATGTATGGCCACCAATAACTCAGCCTCAAGTCTCTATACATTTTCATAGATCCTGGATGTATAGAGAACCTGGACTTATGCGCTTCCTCCAATATCTTTTGTCTTACTACCCCTGTTGTCGATAACCACACCCGACCACACTGCGTTAATAGGCCTCGAATATCCTTAACCAACAAAGGATATTATCCTCAAATCCTCTTTACCTTCCAATTCTCTCTTTTTTCCACCCCCTCAACTTGAGCCTCTTTGATCATCTCCAACAATGGGGAGATCACCATCATCCTTAAACACACACCCTTAAATCTCTGAAGTCGCTCCTACTCCTCTTGCTGCCACTTGGCTGCTTCCATGTAGGATACCCGGGGACCTCCCTGGTCCCAAGATGTCTGGAACACCCATACATACCCGATTGCTGAGCCAAAAACAGACTCGGCAGTCCCCTGCGACCTCCAATGGAAAACCTCGTCTAACCATAATTGCCCCCTCTCCTTCAACCCATTGATCCACCCAATCAAGATAGTCTAAAAACCTGTCGCCACTGAACCCAACATAAAAGGTGAATGCTACTATAATAGCTGTAGACTTACATCATACTCGGGCTCTACCGGCCCACTGTTTCCTGATTTCGACATGTCATGGCTCTATTACGGTTAGAACCACCCGAAACACATCATAATGGCTTAAACTACCATCACAGCAACCCGTACATCACCCTAGAATTTTGTCCTCGATGCGCTTGGCATATAAATGCCCCACACCCCATCTTACTGAAACAAAATCCTGCTTGAATTTCAATTCGGGTTCCAATCCAAATCCGAATTGTTACCCCGCTCCTAACCAGAGATCCTCGAATTGGCATTTGCATAATGCACCATGACTCCCAGTCATCATTTACTCGACCGATTAATAAATACCCTTAGCCGATTCTTTGAAACTTCCAGTCTTGCACCCGGTCTAACCACCAGGTTTTTATGAGATCCAATATCAGGGCTACCCAGCCACAGCCCTACAGAAACATACACCACTCGCCCATAATATCATGTATCACAAGGTCCAACCCTAGATCAACAGCCTCTACCGGTTCCAACTTGGATTCCCATAACCACTCGGGTTCGGCCCCAGATATTTGATTGGTCAATCACCTCTGGTCCTAATTCTCACTACATTGTGGCTCCCACACGACCCTGCTCTAGTCCCAATCACCTGAAAGAATCTGTGAACTCTACGACACCCTCGTAGTCTTACAACACTCTCTACTATTAGTGAATGCTACGGCTCCCCCCAGTCTTACAACACTATACCCCAACTGACCATTAGTGAATGCTACGACTCCCCCATAGTATTACATCACTTCCACCCTTGCTTTTTCCCTGAATACCTGGACGATTCTCCCCCACTTAGATTCA
This sequence comes from Lactuca saligna, assembly GCF_052625555.1. Lineage (NCBI taxonomy): Eukaryota > Viridiplantae > Streptophyta > Magnoliopsida > Asterales > Asteraceae > Lactuca > Lactuca saligna. The sequence continues at coordinate 176,830,546 of NC_136422.1, read as the reverse complement.
ACTAAGTCCGCTCGGAACACGAGAATTGAAGGATTCCTAATCCTCATTATGTTCCAATGTTCACCTTACTGACGACCGATGCTTACCAAAGCTAGACACCATGAATAACCCTGCTCAAACAGCACACTTCCCGAAATCCAACTAACACTTCTTGTATCCCAACTACATCAATGACTTAAAACAGTTAAAAGTGACTTCACCCTCAGATCTCAGAATCCAACAAACGGATAGTCCAACCAAAACCTTAGCGACAACTCTCTCTTCCCCCGACAATCCTAATGGATCCTCCAAAATATGAATACTAAGGCTACTGAAAACTAGCCATAGTCCCTCGTTCAATCCCTTGAACCAAACCCATGAATGGCTGGAGCAGGTACACTCACTGCTCCTCCCTGATCGTCAGACAGTCGACCTTCTTGTCGTCCACTCAACAAAAAAAAAATAACGGGCTTGCTCTTGATGGCCAATCCCTGAAGACGTGGCCAATCCTGCTACAACTGTAGCAACCCCGAACATTGAACAAATTCTGACAACGACTCAGAGCAATCACAGAATGTGCGAAATCCACTACGAAGATACATCCGCCTGAAGATCCCTCAAAGATTCCTCGACATGCTGAATGACATCTGACAACCCTTGCTAACCCAGACAATAGCAAAAAACTAACCCGAGATCCACCTCATCACAATTCTCCAAGCGGTACAAATACCCAGTATCCTCTGGAAATGGCCGAAGATAGCATATCCACGAACATCTGAAGGGCTCTTAACCACCTCCTCCTGTGGTACCCCGACCACCGTGATAACATAATGTAGCACCTCGTACATATCCCAATGACAGTCCAAACCATTGGAATGAAACTTCATCACGCAGTTCTGCAAGTGTTGCGCTGGATACGACCCTGTTGGCCTCTCAAGAGCTGATCCAAACTCTTGGGTCTCTGCTCGAGACCCTCTAATAATTCTCCTGACCTGAACCTTTATCATGAGGTACTCCTAATCAATCTTCCGTCCTCGACTCTAAGTTCCATATCATTTAGGGTCTCACACCCTGATCCACTTACTAGCTCAATCGCCATGACTATACTACAATAGTTGAAGCAATCTCTGCTCTAAAATGGACTACAAACTATCCCTAAGACTTGGTCTCCAAACCCAATTGTGAAATAGATCGCACAATCAACCCTTGTCGCATGATACAAGAGATATGAGGCGAACTCGAAATCCTGGAAATCCTTCCACTAACTGGCTCACCACTGGAGCTGGGACCAAACCATGTCCTATCCTTGCGTGCTCATCCTCATTCTGCAAAGCAGCTATTCCCACGATCAAGACATAACCAAGAATTCTCCTTCCTATAAGTTTCTCAGATTCTCCAAGACTCTCACCAATTCGAGTATGGATCATGTGCTTTTAGTAGTACGGGCCCAATACTACCTTCCACACCTATCCATACTTTCCTCAGCAATCCTCCTAAATCCTTTGAGTCACTTACTCCCCCCATATACTAAATGCTTGCTAAACATCAAGACGATCTCTACTGTAGCACCTGCCACTAACCTCATCTTAGGCTTACCCTAGGGTAATCTCTAAACTGCAAACTATCATAAAACATTCGGCCCATATACCACAACCCCTGCTGACCACATCCACCCTCACTACCGGCTGCCTTGTGCATGCAAATTATACACAGAACAGGATCTAATAGATTGTTGAATAATAGACTCTACCCTAAGACCACAGGAAATAAGGTTAAATAAGCTATTCCATGGCTATAAGATCCTAACCGTATACAATTTTCAAAACATCCACATTGTAGTTACATATACCAATTATCATTCTCATTACAGCATGACATCCAATATCCTCATGGCTACAAGCATCTCATATCAGGCCAACCTATTACTGACTGCTCAGCACTAGCATGCAAATCTATCAGCTCATACAACATATACATGCATCTCCCCTAGCCCTAACTAGCATGCGATTCGCAGGTTCATAATCAAATCATAACAGATAACAAATGTGGGTATTCTGGGGAAACTTATTCGAGCTCAACTGATTGCATGCACCACACCCTTTCTTGTCTTAGAAATTCTTTACTTAAAACATTTTTCTTCTTAAAAGCTTTTACAGATCCTCAGTCTGAGTTCAGACACACCCGAAAGTATGTCCAAATCCCTCAAACCAAGGCTCTGATACCAACTTGTAACAACCCAAAAATCAAATGTAAAATTTTCATTTTTAATATAGCTAAAACATTGATACCATTTACTCTAACAATTCAAATCATCATTAGACAAACCATTTATTAGAGTTCATCCCAAAATCATTCATTGCGGAAATCATAGGTGTGTGCACTGCGACCAATCCGAGCCCTTCCTTTCCAAAACTATGATACCTGAAACCATACCTTAAAGAGAGAAGAATCGAACAAAAAATCAGAGTAGATGTTGGTAGCAACAAAAGGTGGCTAAGAAACAATGAAAGGGGTTTAGGAGTGTGTAATTTTTTTCTTGAAGATACATGGTGTTTTGCTAAACTAAAAATCCCCATATCTAGCTATCCTTACTGGGAAATTAAATTTGCAATAAACAAAATCCAACTTGTATTTTCTAATTGCTCCTGTAAGTCACAATCAAGCAACGTATCAGTTATTGAGGGTAGGGATGTTATTCGGTTCAGAACCGAACCGAACCGAATAAACTGAAAACCGAACCAAATAAGCAATACGGGTTCGGTTCGGTTCGGGTATTATTCAATTCGGTTCGGTTCCGGCCCGAATAACCCAAATAACCTGTGCAAGATGATTAAGGAGTCGAATAACCCGAATAAGCCGAATATTTTGTACCCGAATAACCCGAATGACCCGAATAACCCGAATTACTTTTGAATCTTATGATTTCATAAATATATAACCCGAATAACCCGTATAACCCGAATATTTTGTAGTCGAATAACTCGAATAACCCTAATAGCCCGAATAACCCGAATAACCCAAATATTTTGTATTAGTTTTAAATCTTATGATTTCATAAATATATAACCCGAATAACCCGAATAACATGTACAAAATGATTAAGGAGTCGAATAACCCGAATAAATATTGTATTTTTTATGACTTTTGTAGCTTATGATTTCATAACAAACCTTTTAAAGAAACAAATTAAACACTAAAAATTAAACACCCAAAAATCTATCCATAAGTATATAAGTTAAACATTAAACATTCAACGCCCAAATAAAAATATGAATCTTAAGTTTTCATCCGATATCCAAAATAACATTTTTCAAACACGAATTAACTATTCAAGAATATTAATTGGTTGTTTTCCCTTTCCATCTCCGTTCTTTATCGCATCTTCTAAAGCTTTTGCGACCTCATTGTCTTTCAAAATTTCATCAATGTTGTCCACAATTTGCTTTCTTGATTTCCTTACCCAATCTTGAGTGCAAACCAAAGCCTCTACTATATTTGCAGACAAATTTGTTCTATATGGATCCAATATCCGCCCGCTTGTACTAAACGCCGCCTCTGACGCCACGGTAGAGATTTGCAGTCCCAAAATATCTATCAGCATAAACATAGAAAATGTTAAAATATAATTATATAAAAAAGTATACAAAAAATAAAGTTATACCTTTCGCCATACGGGATACAATAGGGTAACGAGATGCATTTTGTTTCCACCAAAGTAGAATATCAAAATCTTTATTGTATTTAACTGACTACTCGTTTAGGTATCGTGTCAACTCCATTTCCATTGATGCCGATGGGTAATCAGTTTGAACTATTAAATCACCCATGAAGTCATTCTCATCATCAATCACAACTACATCTTCATGACCATGTGTTTGATTTTGAGAAGAGTCGGTATTGTCAAACTTTGATTTATAGAAATAAAAAAAATTCTCAAATCTTTGTTGAAGACCCCGTATTAAGACCTTAGCCTTCAAAATGACTTCCGAGTTGAGCATAGGATCTTTTTGTGGATTCTTCAACTTAATCAACTTCTCAAAAGCTTGTTGAAGAAAATCAAACTTGAACCGTGGATCTAATATGACCGCAAAATACAAAAAGTCATTTAATTTTTCAAGATCGCCCCAATACTTATCGTATTTATCAATCATGTCCTTCCCGATCAAACAAAATTGCGGACTAGCCGCCCATTTTTTAATGTGTTTGTACACATCACATATTTCTCCAAAAAAACCGATGTGCCATCGGTTTTGTTGACGTCGATACTATGTCGGTTTTCACCTTGAATTTCTCAAGAAATCCAACCATAGCTCTACAAATGTTGAAATCTTCTTTTGATGGGGTCAAAACGTCTCGAACAAATGTAGGATCTATTATAATAAAGTATATGTTAGTATTTATTTTTGTAAAAAAAAAAAAAACAGCTTTAATACCCTTTCTTTAGGAGCCTATAACTCACTGAATATACAACCAAATAACGCGTATAAATAGTGTAAACTGTAGTTCAAATTGTAAGCTACAAGCTGGAAAAAAAATCGGGCTAATTGGACAAATAACGAATACGTTAGGACTCTTCAAAGTTGGTTAAAAATTTGTAAAAATGCTGAAACAGTAAAACTCAGATTTAATATCCAATGTTTAGAGGCCTATAACTCACAGAATATACAACCAAATAACGCGTATAAATAGTGTAAACTGTAGTACAAATTGTAAACTACAAGCTGGAAAAAAAATCGGGCTAATCGGACAAATAACGAACACGTTATGACTCTTCAAAGTTGGCTAAAATTTTGTAAAAATGCTGAAACAGAAAAACTCAGATTTAGTATCCAATGTTTAGAGGCCTATAACTCACTGAATATACAACCAAATAACGTGTATAAATAGTGTAAACTGTAGTACAAATTGTAAACTACAAGCTGGAAAAAAAATCGGACTAATCGGACAAATAACGAACATGTTATGACTCTTCAAAGTTGGCTAAAAATTTGTAAAAATGCTGAAATATAAAATTAAAAAAAAAAAAAAACAATGGAATGGAATATGAAATTACCTTTGACTTCAAACATGCCAAAAACCTTCTCCAACTCCACCGCAATCTTCAATAACTCGTATGTGGAGTTCCATCGAGTTGGGCTATCATTGCACAAAAACTTTTTGGATTCCACATTTAGCTCTTTCATGCATTCTTTGAACCTTTGAATTCGTTGTGTAGAATTCCTAATGTATTTAATGGCCTTTTGCATGCACTTGATACTAGATTGATGTTGATCAAACCCATCCCTAACAATAAGGTTAAGGATGTGGGCCATACACCTTACGTGTAATTGTTTCCACCCATCGTACAAGTTTGGTAGCTTTTTCATTAGAATTTCGATTGCTTTGTCATTTGCACTAGCATTGTCAACGGTTATGGTCATTACGTTATTGATAACCCACTCTTGAAGACAAGTCAACAACGTGCGCCCAATGTCTTCTCCCTTATGACTATCTAGAGATTTAAAGTTGATAATTCTTTTATGCATGACCCAATCTTCATCAATAAAGTGGGCCGTGACCACCATATAGCTCGACCTTTGACATGAGCTTGTCCAACAATCGGTCGTCAAATGCACATTACTTAGGGGATTATTGAAGAACTTAAATAACTTAGCCTTTTCTTCAAGAAAGTAATCAGTAACTCTATTTGAAATTGTGGTTCTACATGGCAAAATTACTTTCCCGTTCAATGCATTTGTATACTCAATAAATGATTCGTTCTCTACAAACTTGAATGGTAATTCTCCAACTACAAATAAGTTTAACAAAGCTTTTTTTATTGTTTTCTCATCATGCTTCCAAGTCCCAATACTATTCTCTCCGTTTTCATTTTTTTTGAAATTTAAAGTGGTTTGGTTTTCTAGTTTTTTTTCTAAATTTTTTGGGTTCATTTTACATCTTTCCGTATGTTTAATCATACTAGACGTACCGTTTGCGCCGGATTCGGTTTTGAGCAAAGTTCCACATTTTTGCATTTGCTATGTCTAACTTTGTCAATATGAAGTACATCATAGTCGCTCCAACAAGCCGCCCTTTGGGCATATTTCCTTTTCTTCGAGTTTGTTGCTTGACTTGTTCGTTCAACTTGTGTGTTATCAACAAATACATCTTCATCATCAATCTAAAGCATAATAACAAAATAGATTCATCATACATCTAAAGCATAATAGCATTTAAATAAATTCATCAATATGGAATGACATAAGTAAAAGAACATATATGGTTTTTTTCATTAAATTCTCTTATTCAATACTTACTTGTGTTTCTTGATTTGGAACCCAATTTTCCATGAATTGAATGGAGTTTTATCACAGCATAAACTACAAAACAAGATGAGAAGACGATTCAAGAAGTTTGAAGCAGGGAAGTCGATCAACACCTAATGTCGATCAAAGCATATTGTAGAACCAGCAAGAAGGCAAAACCAATTGTCGATCAAAGGCAAAAGGAGGGATTAGGATATACGATCAAAAAAAAAAGTCGGCCAGCAAGAAGTATAACCAAGTTAATTGTCGACATCAAGAAGCCAAGAAGTATAACCAATGTTAATTGTCGATCAAAAAAAAATTAAGGAAGGATTAGGATATACGATATTACGATGTTGGTGTAATTGGCGATCAAACAAATTAAACGTCGACAGCAAGAAGCCAAGAAGTAGAAGTCGGCACTTGGCAGCAAGAAGTATAATCCGTCGAATGTTGATCAAAGAAATCGGCAACAAGAAATTTTCAGTGTTCTTCAATTCGGTGTAATTGTGATCGTCAGTTCGATTTGGTGTAATTGTGTTTGGTTTACCCGCTATTAGGATTAGGGAATCGAATGGGAGAATTGTTGAGACTTGAGAGTTGAGACGTCGACTGTGAGAGGGAGTCCTTATTCGATTCACGGCTCACACAATTGAAATAAACACTTCATATTCAGTTCGGTTTTTTGGACCGAATAAGTCCTTATTCGGGTAACCCGGACCGAATAACCCAAAAACCGAATAAGCCATATACAGATACCCGAAAACCGAATCGAATTGCTTATTCGGGTCTTATTCGGTTCGGTTTGGTTCGGTTCGGGTTTTCGGCCCAATTTCTCATCCCTAATTGAGGGCATTTATAAAGCAATATGTAGGATGAGATGTATCTAGGGTAGCCTTGGCAAGTAAAACAACCAAATGCAATAATAAAAGGAATTGTTACAATGAATCAAGATAAGAAGTTGTATGAGTTAAAGTTCAAACAGAACTTTGATCGAACACATGGAAGGCATACTAAAATCCCAAAAAAGAACAACTTGAAAGATTAAGAAGAAAGAAATCGACAAACACATCCAATAACTGAAATGAGAGGCAGCGTTGAAGCATGTTGAAGGATAATGGCTATAACAATGAGGGAGAATGGCGATAGGTTAATGATGGTGGATGACGACGATGGGAGCGATGAGGGTTTCTAGTCCATCTACGGTAGGCGAAACCCTCATTCTAGCAAATATTAGTCCTCTGATCAACTGTATGAGATAACAAGTGAACACTTCAGATCGGTTGTTGCCTGCATCTTCAAACCAAATAATTAAAAGTTGAAATAGAACAAATTTTGAAGAAATGGAAATACTGAGAAGAAGAATTGGAGACCGAGTTAATGGTAATCTAGACTAATAATTAGTCGCAATAAATATTAAACTAAAATCTAGTGGTAATAATACTAAGTTTCGTCGAAGGATATCATATTGTTAAGAAGGGAAACGCTGCTTGAATTTCGAGTCGTCACTTTCACAAGTGAGTGCATAGTTACTTTCATATTACACATAAATATGAAGTATTTTATATAAATTACGTGCTATGTGTGCGTATTATCTGTATACTTGTTATCTATGTTGGATGAACGATTTTATACATGTTTTAAATTATTTAAATTGTATATGTATTTTATATCTACAAAATATGTTGGGTAAAATATGTATAGATAAATGATGAGGGATGAAAGCTGATATAGAGGAACATTGACAGTATGGATATAGTGCCTTATAGGTGATCATTGGCACCAATAGACTTAGAACCCTATAGATGAGCATTGGCAGCTGCGCCACAATCTGTAGATGTTTTTGATCTACGATGTACTCTAAACATCCTAGTAGCTGTGCTCTAACGATTGTATTGAAAGTTGCGCCTAATAGAGAATATAACAACCCTAACAGATGCGCTTAAAGGATAATATCGGCAGTTGCGCCTCGTAGAGAATATCACAATTTTGGTAGCTGTGTCTAAATAGTAATATTGACAGCTGTGCTTAACAGATAACAATGACAGTTGTGTCATTGTTTAAATAAAAGCTTAAAGCTCGTACCGTCGCACAAAATTTGTTTTCTTAAAGTCAATTTAAAGAGCATTTAACTTTTAAATTTTAAGAAAACAAAATTTTGTTTGACGGAACACAATTTTTGGTTTTTACATATTTTTGAAAGAACTTTAAAGTAGTTGCTAACATACTCATAATCTAATATGTTGCTTAGACGAGTGTAAACTCTTTTTTATTTTAATTTATTCAAAACCATTTTTTTCTGGTTTAATATTTTAGGGCATAAACAAAATTTTATTTTCCCCTAATCGGTTTCTCAAAAAAATGTATGAAGCGACATAAATAATTGTAATGCTGTTTTTATCCGTTTCCTTATATTTGTTCATAACCAATTTCAATTGTACGGTCTAAATCTAATTTATCATTTAAAATATGATCTAGATAAATTTGTTAGGAGCTGATTTCAATATAATACTGTTTTAGTGATATTTAGAGGTGCATATTTACTAGTTTCTGTTTTCTAAAATCGGTCTGATTTTTAACATGTTTTTTCTAGATCGATTTCGGTTATAACATCTTTGATTTTTCGGTTTTATGAAGTAAAATTCAGCTAAAAACACTGGTTTTTTTGGTTGAAAGAAACGGTATGATTCGATTACAGTAAAAAATCCGATTAAAAAAAACAAGTTACTAGTTTTTTAGCCATCGAAAACCGGTAGCAGGCCAAACAATTTAAAATTGATGGTTTTCAGTGAACTACAGTTAAACCGTTTTGGTCTAATAACCTTAAAACCGGTTTTGTAGCTTTTAACTATAGGCCAATCCATTTAATAGCAACCCAACCGATTGTATAACGACTTCATGGTTGACACATCATTATATAGAGCATTAAGTTGGCGAAGCATTTAATAGCAACCCAATCAATTGTATAATGACTTCATGGTTGCCACATCATTATATAGAACATTAAGCTTGCGAAAGTTTCTTGTGCCAGCTGATGTAGGATTTGTCTAAGCTTAGAGTTGAAAGGATAAGAACACAACTCTTCTGTAAAGGATGAAACTAATATGAGTTTTATCAAATCAACGATGTGTGACAGTAAGAGATTCCGGCAAAATAATATAACTACACTTCAAACTTTGAATTGTCGAAATAATTTCTAAGCAACTTAACCATTGATCCATAAAGCTGCTTGAGATACATCACATATAAATTTATTTATACACCTTCATATAAGAATCAACAATATATCCAAATCTGTATATTAATTGTTTACACTAATAGTTCTTTATTTATATTTTAGGGTTGGTTCGACTGGTCGAACCAGTTAAACCATCAAAACGGTAAGACGACCGGTTCTATGTCCGATCCGCTTTTCAAAACATTAGATAAAACCCTTCTCAAACCCATTTGGTTATTTTTTGTCGGTTAAAAACCGGTTTATTTGGCTATTTGAATTTTGACAAAAGATTTTATGTGGACCTCTAAAATTTTAGTCCATTTTAATTAATTAAACATGGCCAGCCCAAGTTGCATAACGAGCCAACTATTTTTCTCAAATGGGCTTAGTAGGGTTTTCAAAAAAGGCACCATATAAAAACCTTGTTTCGTGGTTTCTCCTCAATTGCTGAAGATCGAGATCAGGCGGCGGAACCCTTCTCGACTTGCAACACCCGAACGCTGTTGTCACCATGGTTTGTTCTCGAGCTTATCGTTTTATTCTATCACCTTCGTCGATACACAGCTCTCAATTGATGATTTCGTTGAAAATATTTGCAGACTTTTAAGAGAAGAAACGGCGGACGTAACAAGCATGGTCGTGGCCATGTTAAGTTTATTCGCTGCTCCAATTGCGGTAAATGCTGTCCGAAGGTATGGAATCGAGTTTTTTAAGTTATCAATCGTATCATAATATGTATAACGAGTATTATATTATGAATCAATTAATAATCTTTTACGCCTTCCAACTGTTGATATCAGGATAAGGCTATCAAGAGATTTCTTGTGAGGAACATAGTTGAACAAGCTGCGGTTAGAGATGTTCAAGAAGCATGTGCTTTTGAACGTAAGTGCTGTAGTCATTCAGTATCATTGCTTTATATGTTTATCATTATGCTAAGTTAATTACTCTTTTGTTTTAGAATACACTCTTCCAAAACTGTACGTGAAGATGCAGTACTGTGTTTCTTGTGCAATTCACTCGAAGGTTGTTAGAGTTCGCTCAAGGGTTGACAGGAGGAACCGTGAACCTCCGAAGAGATTCTCTCGTCCAAGAGTATTCATTTCACTTATTTCTTTTCTTCTTTTCTCATTAAGTGCTGTATGGATTAATTCCAAAATGAATATATTCATAAAGGGATGAATGAATGTGTTGCAGGATGATCTTCCCAAACCTGGTCAAGCACCACGCCCAGGTGGTGCTGCTGGCCCAGCTCCTGTGCGTACTTGAAGATGAAGAAGATGAAGATGCTTATGATTCTCTATGAATGATTATTAGCCTTGAAGTTAATTTTGGGTATGTTTTTGTTATGGCTTCTTCATTTAGCTTTCTTTAGCCTAGCATTGGGTCTGGTGCATGTTGTCAATGTTGTTGCATGACACAAGTATTTTGGAAATCTTTAATTTTATAAGATAATTTTGTTTGTTAGTATAGGCAAGATCATTGGAGTACAAGATTTGTATGTTTGAACTTTGAATTCACAATTTCAAATCAAGCTTTTGCTCAAACAACTATAAATATACTTGAATAGTTGATTATAAAAACTCGTTGATACAAAATAAATGCAAATAAGTAATTCAATTTAAAATGAAAACGCATTTGAATTGCACCTTTAACGCCTTCCATGTTGAATTATGTACATACTACGTTGAATCTTATATTTATTTTGTGACATATATTTGTTTCCAAGTTCAAATTGGGAATAAATCTATAGGAAAAAATTATTGTATCTTATGGTTATTCTGTTGCATATATTTGTTTTCGAGTTCAAATCGGGAAAAGCTCTGGAGGAAAAAAATTCATGTAACAATTGTATGTCCTTACAATGTTGAGTGATATTGGAAATTGAACTGTCAAAAAGCTGATTGTTAAACTAAGAAAAATGAAATATCTTCAAATCGGGAAAAGCTCATCTATTTATGAATTATTAATTTTATCAAATTATTATCATTGTAATCATTTCACAGGAAGATAAATATACTAAACTAATGTAATGACAATGTTTAATGCTATTGGAAATTGTACTGTCAATAAGCTGATTATTAAACTAATTTCAGTAATGTGTGTTTAATTACGAGTTAACATAAAAAGCAGTATGAATTGTTGAAATTCTATATTATTAAACTTAATAAGTAAATTCTAATACTAAATTAATAACCTAAAGGACTTAATACAACACATCAACTTCATCCCTATTTAAACTAATAACGTAAAGTTTTTAACAATCACCTAAAGGACTTAATACAACACATCAACTTCATCCCTATTTAAACTAATAACGTGTAAAGTTTTTAACAATTATTTGTAATATGACCTAATGTTATCTTAAGTCGTAAGATTACAATTAAATATAACACTATATTTTATGTATTATATATACCGAGTTCAGGTTTGCCTTCAGGGATTAGGGGTATTTTCATCCCGTCCTCATCCCTGTGACATTAAAAAGGGTTGGCCGGTCAAATGATACTCGGGTATCGGTTCTCTGTCAAGTACATGACTTTTTACCATCTCTAGTCTTAGGGGGTGTTTGATTTGTCTTTTTGAGAGGTAAAAATCTTTTTTGGAAAAGATAAAAGGTAAAAGATGTATAGTAGAAACATTTTAAAAGCTACTTTTGGATTTTAAATAGAAGGAAAACTAATTTTTTAGAAAAGTTAGGAAAACCTGATTTTTTATAATTTTTTCAAAAAGTTCTTTTGTCTCTAAAATAGATACGCCAAACACCCCTTAATACTTAGGATAAACATATCTTGAAAAAAAAATCGAGGTAGATATGAAGAATGGAAGCCTTGAAGGTGTATGTTATAACTTTTTTTTTTCAAAAAAAAAACCCGTTTTTCCAAGTTTGGTGTATGTTATAACTTTTTTTTTACTAAAAAAACCTGGTTTTTTAGGTTTGACCACACTGGTTCTGGTCCAATTTATAATTGAATTTATTGTTGAATCAGTTCAGTTACAATTTACAAGCGGTTTTCACCCATTAAAAATTGGGTATGTTGATTGGTTCCTGGTTTAACCAATTGAGCCTCTCCGATTTCCAAAATAAGGTATTGGTCCATTAGGCTAAACGGAGTGAGGCTCGCCACTGGGTCGCCAAGGCTCGCAACGAGGAAGAAAACACCACCCCTTAGCTCTCGCTAGGGGGCTCGCTAAGGGTTAACTGTCAACTGCATGACGAGTAGAAAGAGAAAGCAATGGTAGAATTTCATTGGTGCAAAGGAATTGGAACGGATTGCAAATAGTTTCACTCATTTAATTTCCAACAACTTCTTTAATTTCCAAATACCTAATTCAATTCTACATTTACTTTTTACAGTAAATAAAGTTAATGTAAAAAAGTTTTTTTATAATAAAATTCAAAATTTATAATACCATTTCACTATTTTCACAAAAAAAAAGTTTTTTAATAAATAAAAATTAAAAATTACAACTACCATTCAACTACTATAAATCAAACCATATTCTTAACATTTCACATACACACACAAAATATCATTATCTCCCTCACATACCCTCTCAATTCATCAGCACAAAAATGTCTTTATTTAAAAAAAAACCCTAAGGACCCAACTAAAAGAAATCTTCAAACCTTCAATCACTAAATCTTCCACCTCGAAACACTCAATCACCAAATCTTCCATTACCAAACCTTCTATCACCACCATGTTATCAACCATCATTTGATCAACCAATTCACTCTCCCGCTAGCTTCTACTATCCTACAATGGGTCCACAAATGTTTCCATTTAATATGTACTCTTCTCAACCAATGGGATTTTACCATAACCAATCTCAATCAACACCTCGTCCGAATGTGGATCTTAATATGTTTGAAACGGTTCAAGAAACTCAATTCATTTCTCAACCCTAAAGGCAAACTAACTTTCAATCCTAACCACGACGCCTACTCGATGAGTCAACCAATTCTTCCGATGAAGACCCGTTGAAGGTCCCGTTCAAGAGTCATTTCAAGAGCCGAAAGTCCAACCACAAGCAAAAAAAAGGGAAAAGGGAGGGCTCCATGTCAAGGGTTGACGGATGATGAAGAGAGAACACTAGCTTAGTCATGGCTAGATGTGTCGGAGGACCCGATCTATGACAACGACCAATACTCAAAAACTTTCAACGAAAAAGTTTGGCATAACTTTTGTCAATGCATTAAAAAGAAGATCCGCAACCCTGAATCACTTTACTCTAAGTGGAGGATCGCCTATTGAGCCACAATGGAGTTCAACGATATCTATATGAACGCCATGAAAAACCCCCAAAGCGGTGCAACTGAGTTGAATGTCATGGTTAAAGTTCGAAAGATTTACAAGGCAAAAGTCGGAAAAGCTTTTGCCAATGAGTCTGTAACATCCCAAAAATACGAGCCAAAAATTTTATTTTTAAAAACATATAATTAACAAAATATTAGTAATAAAACATACATTGATCATATCATTCATAAAAGTGTGCGTGTCTGGAAATCAGTTTATAAAAAAACGTAACAACGTCAGAGTACAACCCCCAGGAAGATCTCATGGTGCGGAATACAAAGCGTGTGTGTGATGGGCTGCTACCGCGCCAACTCCTTCCCCTTCGAAGAAGAGGTACCTGAAACCAAAACTGAAAACTGTAAGCACGAAGCTTAGTGAGTTCCCCCAACATACAACATACCATATAATCACATAACATACATATATTGTCAGGCATATCTGGGTGCCCGACCTACCCCTTCGGTCTTCTCGACCGGATACATACTAGTCTATCTGGGTGCCCGACATACCCCTTCGGTCCTTTCGACCGGATACTGACTAGCATATCTGGGTGCTGGTCTCCCCTTCGGTCCTCTTGACCAGATACTGACTAGCATATCTGGGAGCTGGCATCTCCTTCGGTCCTCTCGACCGGATACTGGGGACTATTTCACCCCTACTACTACCACATAACACATATATCACATAATCTATCTAGCATGGCTGGGCATGACCGCCCCTTTGGCCATATCGACCAGTATTCTGGGGGGCTATCTCCCCCTATTGTCACTAGCACATACATATCATACTAGCACATAACATATCAGGTAATAGCAAGCCTAGATGATATCACAAAGACAATCATCTAACATGCGACTCCTACTTGTGGGCATGCATTGTGGCCTTAGACCCACCGCTACTAGAAGGTAACTCACCTCGTAGCTGCTGATCTGTGTGGGAACGGTCTGGTTACTGCTGCTGCTCCAGAAATCCTCCGGCTTCAATTCCCACCAAACACTTAGTCAAATACTGATAACCGACCTCAGGGTAAACTGACCATTTACCCTTAACCAAACCATGAGTCAAAGTGAAATTCAACTTCCAGTTGACCCGACTCGCCGAGTTGGCTTGTCAACTCGCCGAGTCCCTATCCCTTTGTCTGACCACTATCCAGTCTCTACTCATCGAGTTTGGCATTGACTCGACGAGTTTTCCTTTTAAGATGATGGCCAAACGTCCTTCATTCTACTCACCATGTTGTATGAACAACTCGTCGAGTTCGTCTTCATCTATAGAACATTCTATGCTGAGACTCGCCGAGTTGTATGAACAACTCGTCGAGTCCGTTCTTGAGTCAAGAAGATTGCCTTGAACTCGCCGAGTCATGGCATTGACTCGCCGAGTTACTACATGAGTGAGTCTGGCTTCCAACCCACTGAGTCACACCTTATGACTAACTACTCCAACCCGCAAACACGTAAAGGGGGAAAACTCGGGGACTCGCGTCTCGACTCGCCGAGTCAGATGAACGACTCGTCGAGTCTGCCGCATGCAAATACTATACACGCGATTCTGCTTGAACCTAACCCATGCCATTCATAGATTTGGGTTTCTAGGGCCTGGTTTACACGTAAAGTTTCCAACTTTATGTGTAAATAAACACCCATGAGGGTTTTAGGGCTCAAAATGCACCAAAAGAGTAGATCTAGGGCTTTCATGCACTATGGCTCCATAAAGGCAGTAGATCCAAGCTCCTGGAGCTCAATCTGTAACACCGAAAATTTTCAAAACAAATTTTTCAATTTTTATAAAACGTAATTCCATTGATATTCATTAAACAACCATTTTAATTATCCAAACAAGACAATACAAAATCCCAAGATCATGATATCAAGCTCCGAATGTGTGTGTGTACGGATCAAGCCGGCGTCTTCCCGCGGTCGTCACTAGTACCTGAAACAATAACATCAACACTGTAAGCACAAGGCTTAGTGAGTTCCCCAAAATACTACATATAACACATATTAGCCACTCGAGGCTATAACTCTGTGGGTCCGTGCACCCAAACTCTGTGAACCCTCAGGTTCTAACTCTGTGAACCTTCCGGTTCTAACTCTGTAAACATGCACAGCATCAAACACATAGAAGTAATGCAGTACAACACATAACATACATAGCATACAAATACTCTATCACATAACTCTGGTTACCTACTCAAGGTAAAGTATAGTGAGAAGACTCACCTCGCGTGTCTTGGTAAATCGTAAACCTGAAATCGCTAATCACTCGACCTGTCGAGCTGTCGTCCCCCTATAGCACAATACACCTCTAATTAACACTTTCCCAACTAGGGTTGACCACACTATAACAAGTCAATCTAGGTCAACACTGGTCAACGGTCAACGGTCAACTTTGACCGGACTCGGCGAGTACCCAGGCGACTCGGCGAGTCTGGGCGTGTACACCAATTTCCCTGGAATCCTCCCTTGACACGTCGAGCATTCCCTCAACTCGACGAGTTCCACCTGGCACGAGTTGTGGGGCCACCACGACTCAACTCGCCGAGTCTCAAGAACAACTCGGCGAGTCCAGTTAGACTCAGTCCACCTGTCCATTCTGACTCCCCCTTGACTCACTGAGTCCACCTTTCCCAACTCGGCGAGGCCACTCACAGTGTGGTCGGGCAACATTCATGCTACTCGCCGAGTCTGTTCTTCGGACTCGGCGAGTCCATGCCATGCACTGACTCAATCTTGCTCTAAAGGTCAGATCCAGTTCATTAATCCATAGATCCAGTCCCTCCAAGCTCATTTAGCATGTAAAGTTACAATCTTGATGCACATACAACCTCTATATGACCATATATGATGTTTATGACTCAAATACTATAACACAAGGTCAAAGACTCTATTGTCACTCATAAAGCTTGATGAGTGAGGCTCTCTGGACCTCTATGGATCCAGATCCATGGCCTCAACTCAAAGAGGGAACCAATGGGCATCAAATCATCCCATAAATGACCACCACAAGCCCTAAATTGCATCATGCTTCACTAAACAGAAAATGGTCCGAGATAATACCTCTAGAGTGATGATCTAAGCTCCAAATCCACGAAATAGCAACCTCCTTTGCTTCCTCTTGCCTAGGGTCTCCTTCTTCTTGCTAAATAACACACACAAGATCAAAAATGGCTCCTTTCTCTTCACAAATAGCTTAAGAACACAAGGGTCACTCACTGAGGGTTGGGTGAGCACAAATGACGGCCATAAGGCCCTTTAAATAGGCCTCAAACCCGGAGATTTAGGGTTTCATTACACAGCGCAGACTCGCCGAGTCCATATCCTGGACTCGCCGAGTCCAGGCGCGCACCAATGTTCAATTCCGCGTCTCTACTCGGCGAGTCTGAGCTCCAACTCGCCGAGTCCCTCTCACAATATGACAAAATTAGATTTACAAGATACCTGGTAAAATCCGGATGTTACAACTCTCCCCCACTAGAACTAGACTTCGCCCTCGAAGTCTCGCTCTAAAATAGCTCCGGATGCTGCTCCCGCATCATACCCTCCGGCTCCCAGGTCATTTCTGATCCCTTCCGATGTTGCCACTGTACCAATACCAGAGATACCTCCTTGTTCCTCAAAATCTTGATCTTCCGATCCCTAATAGCCACTGGTCTCTCAGCATAATTCAGGCTTGCATCTACCTGAATATCCTCTAATGGAACCACTGCCGATTCGTCGGCTATACATTTCCTCAACTGCGATACATGAAAAGTGTTGTGAATCTGCTCCAACTCTGCTGGTGACTCCAGCCGATAGGCTACCCGGCCTACCCTTTCGATCACACGAAACGGACATATAAATCGGGGCCCCAATTTGCCCCTCTTCCTGAACCGGATCACTCCTTTCCAAGGAGAAACCTTCAGGAGAACAAAGTCGCCGACCTGAAATTCCAGCTCGGACCGGCGTCTATCCGCGTAACTCTTTTGTCGGCTCTGAGCGGTCAATAACCTCTGTCTGACCAGCTGTATCTGCTCTGTCGTCTGATTCACGATCTCTGTACTGCCCATTACCCTTTGCCCAACCTCTCCCCAACATATGGGAGTCCGACACCTCCTACCATACAACAGCTCAAAGGGCGGCATACCGATGCTCGAATGATGGCTGTTATTGTAGGAAAACTCCGCCAAAGGCAAATACGTATCCCAACTACCCCTAAAGTCCAATACACATGCCCGAAGCATGTCCTCAAGTGTCTGAATCGTCCGCTCACTCTGGCCGTCGGTCTGGGGGTGGTATGCGGTACTAAAATGCAGCTTAGTACCCAACTCCTCATGAAATTTCTTCCAGAAGCGGGAAGTGAAACGCACATCGCGGTCTGAAACGATCGAGATCGGCACCCCATGCCGAGATACAACCTCCCTCACATAAATCTCCGCCAACTTCTCCGCCGAAGAACTCTCACTGATGGCAAGAAAGTGAGCGCTCTTCGTCAAACTATCCACAATTACCCAAATTGCATCGACTCCTCTGGCAGTCCTCGGCAATTTGGTGATGAAATCCATAGTGATCTGTTCCCACTTCCATTCGGGAACCTCCAATGGCTGCAACTTGCCATGCGGTCTCTGGTGTTCGGCCTTTACCCTTCGACAGGTCAAACACCTCTCGACAAACCATGCGACATCCCTCTTCATACAAGGCCACCAATACTCCTTCCTTAGGTCCAAATACATCTTTGTAGCCCCGGGATGGATCGAAAATTTCGATCTATGAGCCTCCTCCATCAATGTAGTACGTGTACCGCCTACAAACGGTACCCAGATCCGGCCCTGATAAGTCATAAGGCCTCGACTATCCGATACGAACTCCGAAATCAACCCAACGACCCGCTCTCTCTTCTGCATCTCCAGACGCACAGCCTCGGCCTGTGCCCCACGAATGGCATCCAGAACTGGAGCTATCACAGTCAGTCTCAAACATACATTTCGCAGTGGAGCACTCTCCGCCCTGCGACTCAATGCGTCGGCTACAACATTAGCCTTGCCCGGGTGGTACAAAATCTCGCAATCATAATCCTTGACCACATCTAACCACCTTCTTTGCCGCATGTTTAGGTTAGGCTGATCCATCAGGTACTTCAAGCTCTTATGGTCCGTGTAAATCGTACAACGAACCCCATACAAGTATTGCCGCCAAATCTTGAGGGCGAACACCACTGCCCCCAACTCCAGATCATGTGTGGGGTACCTCGTCTCGTGAGGCTTCAACTGCCTCGATGCATATGCTATCACATGTCCCTTCTGCATCAGTACCGCTCCCAGTCCTAAAATCGATGCATCAAAGAATACCACAAAACCCTCCATCCCTTCCGGAAGAGCTAATACCGGAGCTTCACACAACCTCTGGCGAAGCGTCTCAAAGGAGGTCTGCTGCTCGGGACCCCATAGAAATGTAACACCCTTCCGGGTCAATCTGGTGAGTGGAACCGCAATCTTGGAGAAATCCTTAATAAACCTCCGATAATACCCTGCCAACCCAAGGAAACTCCGGATCTCAGAAGGTGACCTTGGCACCTCCCACCTCATCACTGCATCAACCTTGGCCGGATCGACCAATATCCCCTTCTGGTTAACGAGATGTCCCAGAAACTGGACCTCCCGCAACCAAAAATCGCACTTGGAAAACTTTGCATAAAGTTTCTTCGATCTCAAAACTCCAAGAACCTCCCTTAAATGCTCCTCGTGCTGCTCTCTAGATCTCGAATATACCAGAATATCATCAATGAACACAATCACCGACCGATCCAACATCGGCCGACATACCCTGTTCATGAGGTCCATGAACACAGCCGGGGCATTGGTGAGCCCAAAAGGTATCACCACAAACTCATAATGCCCATAACGCGTCCTGAATGCTGTCTTCTGGACGTCCTCGTCCCGTACTCTCACCTGATGATAGCCCGACCTCAAATCAATCCAAGATGCTCCCTGTAACTGATCGAATAAATCGTCGATCCTCGGCAACAGGTAACGGTTCTTGACCGTCAACTTATTCAGTTCCCGATAATCAATACACATGCGATGCGATCCATCTTTCTTCTTCACAAACAGGATGGGTGCTCCCCACGGCGAGCTACTCGGCCGAATAAACCCCTTCCCCAGCAACTCCTGAAGTTGCAAGGATAACTCTTGCATTTCTGGAGGCGCAAGGCGATACGGCACCTTAGCGATAGGCGCGGCTCCCGGAACCAAATCGATACCAAACTCCACTTGCCTCATGGGAGGCACACCTGGTAATTCTTCGGGAAAGACATCTGGAAACTCACGCACCACCGGAACTTCATCCACCGAACTCGGTCTCTCGGAGATCACTCGCGTATCCATCACATACGCCACAAAACCCTTACAGCCCTGCTGTAAACACTGCCTCGCCCTAGCAGCCGAACAAAAGGCTGATCCAGAACGTGTACCCTCGACGTAGACCGAAAGAACTCCCCCACTAGGATCTCGTATAGTTACCAGCTGACGCTCGCAATCGATAACCGCGCCGAATCGGCTCAACCAGTCCATGCCCACTATAACACAGACATCACCCATCGCAATAGGAATCAGGTCGATCGGGAACTCAACCCCAAAAATCTCCAATACACATCCCCGGAGGACCTCCATGGCACAAATCACTCTGTCGGCGGCTATGGAAACCCGCAGGGGCTGACTCAGTGCCCCACGACTAACACTGATATGCTGACTAAATGTCAAAGATACAAAAGATCGACTCGCACCCGAGTCAAATAACACTAAAGCAGGTACAGAATTCACAAGGAAGGTACCTATGCATAGCATAATATAAGCATAATATCTCGACACCATAAATAAATAATAAAAAGAAAGCGTACCAGCCACAACGTCGGGTGCAGCGCGGACCTCTTCCGCAGTCAGCTGAAAGGCTCTCCCCCGAGCCCTCGGTGCCTCGGCCTTCACGGGCCGACTCTCTGTAGCAGTAGCTCTGATGGCGGCGGGAGCAGACCCCTGAGATGCTCCGCGCAGCAGCAGACACTCTGCCTTCCGTTGTCCGGTCTGGTTACAGTGGAAGCACACTGTAAACCCCTTGGGGCAATCCTTGGCCATATGCCCCTCCTTGCCACATTTGTAGCAAGACCCCGCTCGACAGACTCCATCGTGACCCTTGCCGCACTTTCCACAAGTGCGGCCCTTCTGGCTCCCGGGTCGGGGATCAGCGGGCTTGGCCCGCTTGGCTGCCGGCTGGGACTGTGCCGGCCGCCGATCCCTCCCCAGAGACTCCGCCTCCTCCCTGGCCTGAGTCTCAAGCTCAATCTCCCTCTTCCGAGCATTTGCCTGAAGCTCGGCAAATGTCCGATACGAGGAGTTCGCAGCGAACTCCCGAATATCCCGTCTCAGAATGCTCAGGTAACGGCTCATACGTGCCTGCTCGGTGGACACGTGCTCAGAGCAGAACATCGCCCTCTCATGAAACATCCTCGTAATAGCTGTGACTGACTCGGTACCCTGCTTGAGGGTCAGAAACTCCTGTGTCAGACGTTCCCTCTCCACCTGAGGAACGTACTCATCTCGGAACATGGTAATGAACCTCTCCCAAGTCACTGCCGAAAGCTCAGTCGGTGTGAAGTGTGCCGTCACAAACTTCCACCAGTCCTTTGCTCCCAAGCGAAGCTGGTTCAGCGCGAACCGAACCTTCAAATGCTCAGGGGACGAGCAAGTGAAGAAGCATCCCTCCATATCAGATATCCACCTCATAGCTGCCACCGGATCCTGCGTACCATCAAACTCTGGTGGCTTGGTGTTGCTGAACTCCCTAAACAATGTCGCATCACCTCCCTGGGGTCTTGCCGCAGCAATCGCTGCGGTAGCCACTGCAACCGCAGCCTCAGAAAGAGCGGCATAGCGCTCGTCAAATGTCTCAATCAACGCGGTCTTAATGGAACCGAACATCTCTGGTAACTCAGCTGTGATGACCGCAGCCACCTCCTCATGAATGATCTGTCGAATCTCCTCATCGCTAGTTCCGGCATCCTCCAGCATGTGACGTGTCCTCACCATGATCAACCTCTGAAATACAACATGCGATAATTAGAATTTACTCGAACACTCTTACATTCGACAATCCACCCCTCCTTGATTCTTGGTATCCCAAGATTCTTATTTGGACTGTGTACCGCACCGGTGCTTTCAGTAGTACGGGCCCAATACTACTGTCCGCACCATCTCAGTACACACCCCAAATCTTCCTCTTCGGATCCCAATCCCCAAATACTCTATTATACTTAAATCACTCTGTAACAGGTCTCACACAAAGTCCTAGCTGCTACCTAATTACTCTCAGCATCTCATAGCAGCTCACCCCTCCCTAGGCTAAGGCATCACAAAACAGGCCACTCTAGTCCTATTAGCAATACCTAGCCTACTCTAGCATGCAAATACATCACATTAATAATAATTATCACATAATATAAAGGTATTTTGGGAATTCACCGTTCGGGCGCTGGCTGATCGTACACACGTTTCTTCCTGGAAAATCTTTTACTCTTAGAAAACTTTGGTTTTATTTTGAAATATCTCTTCAATTCCTCAGTTTGAGTTCAAATACCCCCGAAGGTGTACCCGAATCCCTCAAACCAAGGCTCTGATACCAATTTGTAACACCGAAAATTTTCAAAACAAAATTTTCAATTTTTATAAAACATAATTCCATTGATATTCATTAAACAACCATTTTAATTATCCAAACAAGACAATACAATATCCCAAGATCATGATATCAAGCTCCGAATGTGTGTGTGTACGGAACAAGCCAGCGCCTTCCCGCGGTCGTCACTAGTACCTGAAACAATAACATCAACACTGTAAGCACAAGGCTTAGTGAGTTCCCCAAAATACTACATATAACACATATTAGCCACTCGAGGCTATAACTCTGTGGGTCCGTGCACCCAAACTCTGTGAACCCTCAGGTTCTAACTCTGTGAACCTTCCGGTTCTAACTCTGTAAACATGCACAGCATCAAACACATAGAAGTAATGCAGTACAACACATAACATACATAGCATACAAATACTCTATCACATAACTCTGGTTACCTACTCAAGGTAAAGTATAGTGAGAAGACTCACCTCGCGTGTCTCGGTAAATCGTAAACCTGAAATCGCTAATCATTCGACCTGTCGAGCTGTCGTCCCCCTATAGCACAATACACCTCTAATTAACACTTTCCCAACTAGGGTTGACCACACTATAACAAGTCAATCTAGGTCAACGCTGGTCAACGGTCAACGATCAACTTTGACCGGACTCGGCGAGTACCCAGGCGACTCGGTGAGTCTGGGCGTGTACACCAATTTCCCTAGAATCCTCCCTTGACACGTCGAGCATTCCCTCAACTCGACGAGTTCCACCTGGCACGAGTTGTGGGGCCACCACGACTCAACTCGCCGAGTCTCAAGAACAACTCGGCGAGTCCAGTTAGACTCAGTCCACCTGTCCATTCTGACTCCCCCTTGACTCACTGAGTCCACCTTTCCCAACTCGGCGAGGCCACTCACAGTGTGGTCGGGCAACATTCATGCTACTCGCCGAGTCTGTTCTTCGGACTCGGCGAGTCCATGCCATGAACTGACTCAATCTTGCTCTAAAGGTCAGATCCAGTTCATTAATCCATAGATCCAGTCCCTCCAAGCTCATTTAGCATGTAAAGTTACAATCTTGATGCACATACAACCTCTATATGACCATATATGATGTTTATGACTCAAATACTACAACACAAGGTCAAAGACTCTATTGTCACTCATAAAGCTTGATGAGTGAGGCTCTCTGGACCTCTATGGATCCAGATCCATGGCCTCAACTCAAAGAGGGAACCAATGGGCATCAAATCATCCCATAAATGACCACCACAAGCCCTAAATTGCATCATGCTTCACTAAACAGAAAATGGTCCGAGATAATACCTCTAGAGTGATGATCTAAGCTCCAAATCCACGAAATAGCAACCTCCTTTTCTTCCTCTTGCCTAGGGTCTCCTTCTTCTTGCTAAATAACACACACAAGATCAAGAATGGCTCCTTTCTCTTCACAAATAGCTCAAGAACACAAGGGTCACTCACTGAGGGTTGGGTGAGCACAAATGACGGCCATAAGGCCCTTTAAATAGGCCTCAAACCCAGAGATTTAGGGTTTCATTACACAGCGCAGACTCGCCGAGTCCATATCCTGGACTCTCCGAGTCCATATCCTGGACTCGCCGAGTCCAGGCGCGCACCAATATTCAATTCCGCATCTCTACTCGGCGAGTCTGAGCTCCAACTCGCCGAGTCCCTCTCACAATATGACAAAATTAGATTTACAAGATACCTGGTAAAATCCGGATGTTACACAATCATGCCTAGATCTAGAGGCTAAACAACTTATTACGTA
Source organism: Lactuca saligna (assembly GCF_052625555.1). Taxonomy (NCBI): domain Eukaryota; kingdom Viridiplantae; phylum Streptophyta; class Magnoliopsida; order Asterales; family Asteraceae; genus Lactuca; species Lactuca saligna. Next base: position 176,806,335 of record NC_136422.1, on the reverse strand, counting down.
CCCCAAGACACAAACAAGCTTGGGAAAAAGGCTCAAGAAGGACTTTCATGGAGCTACAAGGGACAACAAGCATGAAAACAGAGGGAAACTGAGTTATACCTCAAGGAAATCACTGAGATAACACCAATATGCCTGGCCTCCTTCTTCTCTTCTTGATCTACTCTCCTTCCCTCTCCAAATCTTCAAGAAAACACACCAAAATGCTTCAATCTCACAAGGAACAGGCTTGAACGAAGTATAAGACTCTGGGGGGTGAAGGGGGCGAGCTTAGGGGCGGATAAGAGGGTTTAAATAGGGTGCAAACCCTTGAAATTTAGGGTTTCATCAGACAGCGGGGACTCGCCGAGTCCAGAATATGGACTCGCCGAGTCGCCAACTTAAACGTGTTCCGGATCCCGTCTCTACTCGGCGAGTCGGACCTACAACTCGCTGAGTCCAAGGCTAAAAATGAAAAACACTAAGATAAATTTGACGTACCAAGAACCAGGTGCTACATTTGGGAAGTTGTGAAGGGTAGTCGAAAATGGCTAGGGTTAAAAACTCCTGACGATTATACGGGGATGTCCAAACGAAGCAAAACTTCCGAGACCACCAACAATCTATCTTCCAATGCGCGTATAGGAGGGATTGCCATCAATGAAGATCCTTACAAAGTTCCAAATCGTTCTATGGAACGAGACAAAGCAAAAAGAAAGTTGAAAGGAGCACAAAGTACATCGACTGAAGCAGAGGAGATAAGGAACTCAAAGGGTTGGACGATAAGCTTGAGGGTTTTTTGGAAGTGGAAAAGTTAAAAGAAAGGAACAGTGCTAAAAAAGAAAAGAAGAATGCGTTACAACTTTACTTAACACCCCCAGGAGATCACTTGTTTGAGGAGGAATGTCGGACTATTAACAACGCAAAGCGGGATCTTGCTAAAGAATGGTGGTCAAGAATGGATACAAAGAATGAGGATAGTTCACAGTGCAGTAATCCATACTGATCTTCTCTGCCATTTGACCGATCATCATTGGATGATGGACAATCTTGATCTAAATATGTCACCGGAACACGAATCGAAAGGCTAGTATTCAGAGGAAGTGTGTTTTTTTTTTTTTATGAAGTGATTTTTAGTAATGAAGTGTATTTTTTTATGTATTAAATGGTGTTTTAGGTTTTAAGTAGTATTAAATTGTGATTTAAGTTATTGTAATCATTTTTATTTAATATGAAGTGTTTTTCGTTAAAAAAATATTATGTCATATTAATTAAATCAAAAAATTGTTTGTGTAATATTAAAAAAAAATATTTCATATAATATTAAATAAAAAATGTTTGTTTATTAAGATAAAGTAAATTTAAATTAAATTACAAAAAGATAATAAAAAAATATATTTGATATAATATTAAATAAAAAATGTTTGTTTATTAAAATAAAGTAATTAAAATTAAATTAGAAAAATAAAATAAAAAATGGTATGCTAAGAGTGTTACCACTCCCTACCAAATGTTTAGATTAGGTGTTAAATTGAGAAAAAAAATAAAATGACACTAAAAAAGCTAACGTAGCAAAGTGTTAGAAATGTTACCACTTCCTTAGCCTTATGATGTCGGAGGATTTAAGATCATTTATGCCACCACATGTAACATAACTTACACTCATTCCAATTTGATTTGTCAAATTTTGTTTTATCTCTACGATTGACTTAAGTGGCACTTAAAGAGGATGATGAGATGCCTTATTCGTTATGGTTTGACGGTGAGCATGTAGACTCTTCTAGGATGGTAGTAGATTTGGGGCTTCCACTTGGAATACAAATTATATTATATTTTGTGTTAATCTAAAGTTATAAGGGAACATTTATGACAAAAATGACATTTTGGATTTGAATTGTTGAATACAATTTTTTTTTTTTTTTTTTTTTTTTTTTTTTTTTTTTTAACTTCAAACCGTTTTTTTATATAAAAAATATTCTATACAACTAATCTTGAACACTTGTTCACAAGAATAATAGTGAGACAATATCGTTCAAGAGACTAAAGCTTTCAAACTTATGTATACAAACAAAAAAAAATCACACTTTCGTAGATGCGACTATAGTATTAAAGTTAAGAGTTTAGTTTCTTTGAGTGATTAACACTTGTATAGATGTTTCCTTTGATCGCCCATATCGGTCGGATTAAAAAAAAAAAAACAAGATTGTGGGTATATTGAGTGATATGATGAAAAATACATAGCATTTGATACATCAAAAAATTTATTAAAAGCGTTCTATGTTGTCTAAGATGATTGAGTAGTTGATTAAGATGACATAGTGAACCTAATATGCAAAAATCAATAGAAACAAAGTAATTGGTGAATAGACCACTATACTATACCATCCATACATGAACTAGTGCAATATTTTAAATACAAAAATACATGTATAATATGCAACTTATTATCCAAATACTTATACTTGTGTGAATAACTAGTATAATACATCAATACACACACAATGCACAAATAATTGGGGGTACTACATTGTTTCTAAATCTGAACAAAGACATAAATAATTAAACCAATACATCACACAAATACATGAATGATAAAATCAATTCATTGCTTGGAAATTTAATATCAAATACACCTCTTAAATTGACTGATCAAAACAAAACGAAACTTATACACTTTACCAATCAACTGTACAATTTTCGAGTGTGCATCTATACAAAATATTACTTGCAAGACTCCTTACTTGGGTGTCAAAATAAAGACTGAAGCAACACAACACCAAAATCAAATTAACCAAAATCAAATTAACCCAAATCAAATCAGTTTTTATATAAAAAAAAGATATCTTCTTCTACCATTTCGTTCCCGTTTCTGGATCTTCAGACAAAGAAGAAGACTGTTGCCCTTCTCTATCTTTGTAACGTTTGCAGCCTCGTTTCTTCTTCTTCCTTTTGATTTCAAGCAGCAAAACAGGCTCATCACCATCATTCTTCTTCATTCCTTCCTGTCAAAAATCAAACCCGAACATCTACTTAAGCCCTATCGAATTCTGCCAAAAAAAAAAAAGGAAGAAAAAGAAGAACAGGGGAGCTGCTGGAACAGCCCGCATCCACATACCTGCTACCGGTCGGAGAAATGCACCTCATCGCACTTCCTCTTTTACCCCGTCGAAAAACTGCCGCCGATCACCCTCCCTGTGTTGCTGTCGCTCCAATCGAACCAACCCTTGCCCCTCGTACCTCTTCCTCGTATTTCCTTCGCAACCCGCTATCGAGACTGAAGCAGGCAACGGAGAAGCTGCTTGAGCAGCTCCTCGCTGCACCCACCGAGACCACAGCAGCTTCGATGCTTCTCCCCTTCGGTCTCGTCGAACCTCGGAGAAGGCGATCCTTCTCGCGATCGAACACTGAAACCTCGTGCCACCTGCAAAGCCTTCGTGCTTCCCTCTCGTCATCTTCGTTCGTGCTCCCTTCTGGCCCGCCAATTGTTCCTTCGCATCTGCCATTCATCTGTGTTTGACTGCTTTCGTTCCTATCTTCCCATTTCCTTTGCCCGATCAAATAAGGAAACGAGGGCTTAAAAGCCCTAATTTTATTTAGCTTGTGAAATGACCAAACTAACCTCCTTATGAAATCTTGTATTCAAAACCAAGTTTCTAATTTTATTATTATTATTATTAGACAAAACTGCAAAAATTGTCCCTGTGGTTTTTTTATTTTATGTGGTTACGGTCCAAACGTTTGAAAAGTTGCAGATTTAGTCCTTTTCAACAAGTTTTGTTGTGGTTTTGGTCCCTCATCCGTTAAGTTTCTTAAAATGACAATTTTACTCCCAGGGATCATTTACACAGTTTTATCTTTTACTATACTATAAGGACCATTTTTGCATACATTCTTTTTTATTTTTACGAAGTATTATATATTAATGGATATTATTTTTAACATATAATATTATATATTAATAAATATAATCTTTTATTGGATTATTAATTTATTTTAGTTGATTTAAAAAAAAAAATTGTTGGACTAATTTTTTTTTTTATCAAATTATTATATATCAATACATATAGTTTTTAATATATAATATTTATATCATAATAAAAATTATATTATTGGATTATTATTTTTTTTAGTTAAATTTTATAATTTTTAATTATTTTTTATTGTATTATTACTTTTAATTTATTATTTCCTTCATATATTAAATGTTGTTTTTTCGGATTATTAATTTATTTTAGTTAATTATTTTTTTTAATTTTTTGTCAAAGTAATTTTTTTTATTGAATTATTATATATCAGTACATATAGTTTTTTATATATAAAATTTATATCATAATAAATATTATATTATGGGATTATTACGTAATATGAAACATTATTTTATTGGATTATTAATTTCTTTTAGTTGATTATTTTTATAATTTCTTTTTGTTGGAGCAATTCTTTTTTATTAGATTATTATATATCAACAAATATTATTTTGAATGTATAATATTTACATCGTAATAAATAACACATTATTGGATTATTAATTTTTGTAATTTTTTTTATTGAATTATTAATTTATTGAAATATTACTTTTAATATATTATTTTTTTAATATAATAAATATTATCTTATTGGATTATTATTTTATTTTGAATGTATACTATTAATTGTTTTTAATTTTATTAGTTTCACCACAAAGTCGCCGAAATACGTAAAAGTGTCGTTTATCATCGTCAAAAATTAGCAGGATCACCTCCAAACACCTTCATCGGAGGTTCAATAGATACCATACCTTATTCCACCCCGCATGTTGGTAGCCACCTGCAACAAACTTTTCATAATCCACCGAAATCTTTTATATTCCACATAATGCGCAACAAACCCCGATAACATTTATAAGTGGTGGTGGTGACCGAGTGATGGTGGTGATATTTTCCCAATGGTTGCTCATTATAAGCTAGATGAAATGAAAGTGTTTGGCAGCGATCCTAACGATTTCGATGATGAGAGACGATGATTTTGCATATCCCAAGACTTTGTGGTGGAACCAATAAAATTAACAAGAACTATTATTATTATCCGATAAAATAATATTTAGTATATGAAGAAAATAATAAATTAAAAATAATAATCCAATAAAAAATAGTTTAAAAAAAAGAAATTACAAAAATTAACTAAAAGAAATTAATAATCCAATAATATAATCTTTATTATGATATAAATATTATATATTAAAAACTATATGTATTGATATATAATAATTCAATAAAAATAATTATTTCGACAATTGTTTTTTATAAAAGAATTAACTAATATAAATTAATAATCCAATAAAACAATATTTAGTATATGAATAAATAATAAATTAAAAGAAATAAAATAAATAATCCAATAAAAATAATTAAAAAAAGAATTAAAATATTAACTAAAAAAAATTAATAATCCAATAATATAATATTTATTATGATATAAATATTATATATTAAAAACTATATGTATTGATATATAATAACTCAATAAAAAGAATTACTCTAACAAAATAATTAAAAAAAATCAACTTTAATAAATTATTATTCTAATAAAACAATATTTATTAATAAAATAATATTATATATTAAAATTCATATTTATTAATATATAGTACTTCCATATAATAAAAAAGAATGTATGCAAAAATGGTCCTTATGGTATGGTAAAAGACAAAACTGCGAAAATGGTCATTGAGGGTAAAATTGTCATTTTAAAAAAGTTAACTGCCAACCAGTTAAACTTAACGGATGAGGGACCAAAACTACAATAAAACTTGTTGAAAAGGACCAAATCTACAACTTTTCAAACGTTTGTACCATAACCACGTAAAATAAGAAACCACGGGGACCATTTTTGCAATTTTGTCTTATTATTATTATTATTATTATTATTATTATTATTATTATTTTATGGTTTTCATGGGCTTTAGTATTTTGGTTATTTTGATATTTTTTACAACTAATCATTAATCATATTAATTCATTGCCCTAATTAGTTGAATGTCTTTATAATAGGTTTGAAAGGTACTTATGTATTATTTTTCTACGGTGAATGAAAATGAAAGAAACTACGTATTTGTGATCAAAATATATTATAAAAAATATTTTAACATAAAATGCATAAAACATGTTACATAGTTAAATGACGGACTTCTGAAATTTCTAGCACACCGACCTCAAAGTGAGCATCAAACATCTCGATGTAACTTTAAATTAAGTTAATGATATCCTTGATCAATAAAAATCACTCTCGTAATTGTGGAGTTGGCACAAATACGTCTTCGATGCTTTCCATTGACTTTAATAACTAATTAAATAACTATAAATATATATATATATATATATATATATATATATATACATATATATATATACACACACACACACACACACACACAGACATTGTAACCGAGAAATAAAGTCGAACACAATGTTGTCAACAAGACTACGTTTCTAACTCTCCAAGCTTCAAAATACACTCATACACTTTAGGGTTTCTAAATGAAGTCAAGAAGGAATGGAGGCTAGAGTTAAGGAAGGGTGTGAGGTTATAATGATCCTTAAATAGGGTCCAAACCCTAAAATTTAGGGTTTGCACCCTGGCCACGTACACCCAGCGTACACAAGCCTTGCCCAAAAAAATTACGAAATTGCCATTACAGACCAATTTTACAAATCAATCAAAAACCAACGGTCAAAAAGGAAATATCTGGAAATCAAGATGTTACTGAAGGGTTTTAAGCATTCTAACACTCCTAAGGTGTACATTCAACCCTAGAAACCTTGCATCTATGTTTTACTAAGATACATGCAAATTTGATTTTCCAGGGTTCTTAACCTAAATAGCATGGTATGGGGAACACTTGTGAGCCTAATATACATTTATGTTGCTTGGATTCCTTGAGAACCTTGTGAGCCTAACACATCAAGTGTGATGCCTCAAATGTCTTCCACAACACCAGAACACTTGGAATAACCTTGAGAGAAGTTCACTAACACTCAAAATTCGGTGAGCCCTCTTGTACTTGCTTGTAGTGGCCAATTTTGCTAGACTTGGGGTCTTTATATAGTTGTGTCACAAGTAGGGTTACACCATGTAAACCCTAATTGTCATGGCTTTCCATATTCCATGATACATGGGTTTATAATCTCCATGGACTATCCATGGAGCACCTTATGGGTTTAGCTCAATTCATATAAACCATGGATCATTAACCCACTATACAATAATAGATAATTTACACAATCAACCCCATATATTTAATTAGTCACTTTTTGATCACTTAATTAATTCCAAATTAATTCTTTGATCAATACTAATTAAATAATATTATTAATATATTAGATAACATATTAATAATCCTTAAGTGTCCTTTCTCTTATTTAGTCTATCCAAGTGTTGCAATCCCACGCAACCCAAATGGACCATGCCAACCGGGTAAAGTACATTCCAGAAATAGTTATGAACTTAGACACCTAATCCAACAGTCTCCCACTTGGAAAAGTCTAATAACTATAGTAGCAAGAATGATTTTAGGAACTGATCAACAATCGTAGCTCTTTCAAGGTCTCGCAGAACTGAGATGATGATGATACATCACTTAAGATATGTGATCATATAATCATCTATTCTAGTTATCAACCGGACAAATACATGGAACAAAGTCTTACTTATTGTCCAACAGTTTGTTTCCCGATTTTCGATTTGTTTGACATAGAACCTAATTGAACACATCAATTAATTTTTGACCGGGCCCAGAGTATAGGTAAAAAAAATCATCGAGGGGCCCAGATATCGCTTCTAATCCAAGAAGGACTAGATAAACATTGACTCATATTCTTGTTCTACTACTCGTTGAATTATACACAAAGGCACGTTTTATAACATTGAGTTACCAATTCATTTTCGTACAATCAATGTATAACCAACTCATAGTCAACAACTCATATCTCTAGGTTTGAAGACTTATATGATATTACAATCTCACGATCACTTAAGATAAATTCCATGAAGTGATACAAGTGAGTGTGGGTTGAATCCAACACTCAGAACTTATGAGCACTCATGAGTGATGTAGCAACTCTTGCTATGTCTAACAAATTAGACATCTACAAGCCAACTCATGATAGTATTGATTCATATCTACTTCCTGTTGGATAAGGTGTCTAAGTCCATAACTATATTTAAGATGTACTTGACCCAACCCGACGTGGTCCATTTGGGTTGCACTTCACCCGAACAATTTATGGATAATCTTTTGAGAATAGTATGTTTATGATTTATTAATATATTATAAGTTCTTATATATTAATATGAAATCATATTATTTAATTAGTATTGATCTAAAATTAATTTAGAATTAATTTGGTGATCAAAAGATGGCTAATTAAATATAGGCTCTTGTATTTATATAGGGTGGGCTATTGCTTATTTAGAATGGGCTAGGATTGCATGGAAAGTCCATGGATACTCCATGGAGCTTTAACCCATGGATCTCATGGAAATGAAAAGTCATGGGTATTAGGGTTTACATGAATGTAACCCTAATCCACCACACTATATAAAGGAGACCTTAACACTTGAAATTACACTAGTTGTGTGTGTGAGCAAAGGTGGCTGATTTCTATAAGTGTTCATACTCTCTCTAAAGGTTTCCAAAGTTTGTGGTGATTTGTGACTTCCATTTAAGGCATCCACATTATTGGTACTAGGCTCTCAAACTCCAAGAAATCAACCACAACTAAAACGTATGTAATTCTACTAGTATTTTATGATTCAAGTACCCCATAACATGCTAGTTAGGATCTAAACCTTGGAAAATTATTATTTCCACGTATCTTAGAAAAAACATAGATCCAAGGTTTCTAGGGTTGCATGTACACAATAGGAGTGTTAGAATGCTCAAAACCCTTCAGTGGTATCTGAGCCTAGGCTTGTTTTCTTGATACTTGATGCAAACTTGTAAAGAAAATCAAAAAAATTGATTTCTGCATGAGTTAACTCGCCAAGTCCATGGGGGACTCGACAAGTCCATGCCTATATTCAACCAACTCGCCGAGTGAGTTCATGCACTCGACAAGTTGGCTTGTCAGAGTGCAGTTTTTCGACTTTTGCTGCTGGAAATGGACTAAAAACATTACCCTAAACTGTTTTGGTGTTATAAAACTTGTTTTTGATGGTGTAATGGTTATGCTAATCCATTTTCAATGGCTAATATCAAAATTTCAAGTTTTGTATGGTTTATTTATGATTCTTGAAATTGTTGATATGAACATTCATGAACTTATGATTTTAGAAGACCATACGAATTATTTGTAACTTGTTTGTTAGTTTAATTCTTGATCTTGATGTGTCTTAATGGAATCCATAAATTCTCCTCAAGTTATAGATTACCAAAAGTCAGTCTTTTAAAAGTCCATTAATAAACACATAGGTTACATAAAATGAAAAGTCTCTCATTTTAATAAACCATTAACTCATACGTTATGAAGTTGAAAAGTTTTGAAAGTTACAAAACTTTCCCTCAAGTTTTGGAACATGTAAAGTCTCACACATTTTAGAAAACTTTAGTTCCAACACCTAGAATTTTAAAAGTTAAAACTCAACCCTTATACTTTTATAATATTATAAGTTAATAATATATATATATATATATGTATGTATGTATGTATGTATGTATGTATAAGAACAAGTTTTTTTTTATCGTTAGTAGGCCTCATTCACAAAGTCAGTCTATAAGGGGGGTATAAGATTGTTGCCTATAAAATGGCAGCTTAATGAGTGTCCACTCTCACCCACCGCTTCCTTGACTGGTTGAAGGTCGTTAGCCGAACGGGTAGGAGAATGACTTTAAATCCTTATTAAAAGTATGATGAATGTAAAGTAATTAATTTTTTTTTATAAATTCCCAATCTTAGTTACTGTAGGAAAAATGTGAATAAGGTGCTAACCCATGAAATTACACTTTTCACTTTGCTTAAGTTGTTAGTGGAGTGTGTGTGGTTAACTGGCACACTAACCTGGACTTAACAAAGTGGGCAAAGGGTGGCTTAAGGTTTATCATAGGTCGGTGGAACATGTGTGGTTAAGTGACACATCGATTGAGTGATAAACATTAAGAGTACCAAGTAATTTGCATGGTTACTTCACACCTTGTTTTGTGATCCTCGACATCCCAGTCACAAAACTTGAAGGGCATACTCGAGACATAAATATGCCATTGAAAAGTTCAATGAATCTTAAAGAATATAGGAGTTTTCAAAACCAATTAAAAGCCTAATAATCTATTTCGTTTTTCATGGTGGAAATTGGTGAATCATCATTCACCTACCTTCAAATATTTTATAGCTTGGATTACAACATCCCTCTTATAAGTTATAAAATATTATGTTGTATCCTAGCCTTAATATTACATTTGGGTGTTTTATTAAGGACTATCTTTATATCTAATCTAAACTTGTGTTTATTCTTTTTCAGATGTCTTACAACAATGTTGCTTCTGGCTCAAACCCTATCGGCTCTTTCTCTCTCATGAACCTTTGTGTGAGAGTCATCTTTTATGGTTCCAACTTTATGGATTAGATCCGAAACATTAGGTTACGAGGACAAGGAATATGTCCTCGACAAGGAGCTTAAGGAACTTGATGAGTCGTCTGATACTCCTGAGGAGATCGCTCAATTCCGGACTCATGAGAGAGATGCCACTAAAGTTGCATGTATCATGTTGGCCACGATGAAATCCGAGCTTCAAAAGTCTCATGAGGACTATTACCCTTTTGAGATGCACCAGGACTTGATGGACTGCTACCATCAAAGTGCTCGCCAAGAGAGGAATGACATCAGCAGCTCCATGATAACAACCCGAATGAAGGATGTTGAACCCATCACGGGCCACTTGCAGAAAATGCAAAGGTATGTGGACCATTTGCTGAAGCTAAATGTGAACTTCTCCGACGAGTTGGAAATTGATATCATTTTGCACTCCTTACCTTCTCGTTTTGATCAATTCCGTATGACATACCACATGAACAAGGAGGAAGTTACACTTAGCAAACTTCAAGGACTCTTGAAGATTGCCGAAAGTGGTCTCAAGGGTAAGTCGGTTGTTACCAATCCTACTCCTACCGTAGCCCCAGTCTTGGCAATCGGGCAAGGCAAAGGGAAGAAGAGGAAGAACCCTTCGAAGGGTACCAAGGGAGAGTACCTTGATGGCTCCTCTTCAAGTGGAACCAAGAAAGGTTTCATCACTCCTTCTGCCAACCCTAAAGAGGCTGAATGCTTCTATTGCCACGAAAATTCGCACTGGAAGCGAAACTACCCAAAGTATCTGCAAGATGTTAAGGATGGGAAAGCGAAACCCAACCATACATGTATTTACACTATATTGTCTAATAACTCACCCCATTCTAATTCTTGGGTCCTTGATATTGGTTGTGGTATTCATATTTGTTTTGATTTGCAGGGACTAAGAAGAAGTGAGGATGTGGATCATGGGAAGATAAGCTTAATCATGGGGAATAGGAAAGCCTCACTTTTCACCAAGATTGGAGTTTATACTTTGTTGGTAAGTATTGGGTTAACATTAGATTTGAATAAATGTTGTTACTTGTCTGAAATGGCGAGAAATATTATTTCATTCCATGCTTTGTACAAACAAGGAATTACCTTTTCTTTTGATAATGAATGTGGTGGTATTAATGCTTTCTTTAATAATGTTCTTTATTTTAAAGCATTACTTTGTGATGGTGTGTATGAAGCTGTGTCGGTTGTAGATAACCTAGGAAATAATATGTTGTGTATTGATTCTTCCACTAACTTGGATAAATCATCATTATGGCATTGGTCTTGGACATGTAAGCAGGAAACACATAGGCCAACTCCAAAAGGATGGAGTCTTGGACTCATTTGACCTAAAGTTGGATGATAGTTGTGAATCTTGTCTACTTAGAAAAACGACAAAATCACCCTTCACTGGTACTAGTGCTAGGTGTGAGGGTTTGTTGGATCTCATACATACTGATATGTGTGGACCCTTCAGAACCACCAAAAAGGATGCTAACCGCTTCTATGTGACTCTTAGTAATGGTTATAGTAGATATGGATATGTCTACTTAATCAAGAATTAGTTAGAAGCCTTTGAAAAGTTCAAAGAGTTTAAGCAGGAACTGGAGAATCAATTGTGCATGAAGATTAAGATGCTTTGATCCGATTGAGGTGGTGAGTATCTTAGCACAGAGTTCCTTGACTATCTTAAGGAACGTGGGATTGTCTCACAATTGACACCTCCCAAAACACCATAACTTATAGGTGTGACTGAGAGGCGTAATCGAACCTTGTTGGACATGGTTCATTCCATGATGAGTCGAGCTTCACTACCAAACTAATTCTGGGGGTAATCCTTAGAGACTGTTGCCCATATCCTTAATCTACTCCCTACCAAAAAGGTTGCCAAAACACCTCACGAGATGTGGACCGAGAAAGTTCCCAATTTGGACCACATCAAGATTTCAGGTTGCGAGGATTTTGTGAGGTGCGAGACTCACGATAAGCTCGAACCTCGAAGTGAGACGTGTATTTTCATCGGCTACCCACATAAATCCTTTGGTTACCTCTTCTACAAACTCAGTGATAATGTGGTCTTTGTAGCAAGGTAGGGAGTCTTTCGCGAGAGACAGTTCATGAGCTAAGGAAACAGTGGGAGGCAAATTGACCTTGAAGAAATTTAAGAGTCAAGTGGTGAACTAACCTCAAATCCTAGCAATCAACCTAAGGAGGAAATTCCTGTTGATCCAACTGACGAGTCTGTACCTCTGAGGCGTTCCCCGAGAGTTAGGAATGCACCTGAGCTTTGCTATGGTTTCCATATTACTGCGGAAGGTGATACATTTATTAGTGATAGAACACTGGTAAATTTGGATGAACCTAACAGCTATAGGGAAGCCATGATAGGCCCTGAGTCTGCTAAATGGAAGGGGGCCATGGACAGCGAGATCCAGTCCATGTATGACAATCAAGTTTGGAACTTGGTTGACAATGTACCAGGTCGTAAGATGGTTGGGTGTAAATGGATCTTTAAGAAGAAGACCGAAATGGATGGAAAGGTGCACAATTATAAGGCATGACTGGTTGCGAAGGGTTTCACTTAAACTTAAGGAGTTGATTATGATGAAACCTTCTCACCAGTAGCCAAAATTAAGTCTATTAGGGTTATGCTAGCCATTGCTGGATTTTATGGTTATGAAATATGGCAAATGGATGTCAAAACCGCTTTCCATAATGAAAAGTTGGCAGAGGATGCTTACATGAGTCAGCCAGAGGGTTTTATCAGTTTAGAGTACCTTGATAGAGTGTGCAAGCTTGAGAAATCCATTTATGGATTGACACAAGCATCTCGCAACTTGACACAAGCATCTCGCAACTGGAACCTTTGTTTTGATGAGAAGGTCAAAGAGTTTGGGTTTTCGAGAAGCGAAGATGAATCCTGTGTGTATGTCAAAGCTGGAGTATAGTTAGCTTTTTGGTACTTCATGTGGATACATACTACTCACGGGAAATGACATCCCAACTTTGCAGGGGGTTAAGTCCTAGCTTGGTAAGTGTTTTGCTATGAAGAACCTTGGAGAAGCTACCTATATTCTAAGGATAAGGATATTGAGAGAAAGGAGTAAAAGACTAATTGGACTTAGTCAAAGCACCTATGTCGACAAAGTGTTGAAAAGGTTCAACATACATAATTATAAGAAAGGTGACTTACCGATCCAACATAATGCAAAATTGAGCAAGGCTCAGAGCCCGAGTACAGAGGATGAGATAGTTGAGATGAGTCAATTACCATATGTTTCCACTGTTGGATCGATCATGTATGCTATGACTTGTACTCGCCCTGATGTGGCTTTTGCTTTGAGCATGGTAAGCCGATATCAAGGGAATCCTGGAAAGGCTCACTAGATTGCGGTAAAGAACATTCTCAAGTACCTGCGAAGGACTAAGGATTGGATTCTTAACCTTGGTGGGAGTGATGACTTGAGAGTTGTAGGGTATAGTGATGCTAACTTTCAGACTGATAGGGATAATTTCCACTCTCAGTCGCTGGATCTTTACCATGAATAGAGTAGAAATTACTTGGAAAAGTTCCAAGCAGGAGATGGTAGCTGATTCGACGTGTGAATCAGAGTATATAGAAGCAAGTGAAGCGGCGAAGGAGGCGATATGGCTGAGGAACTTCATCGGAGACCTTGGAGTTGTACTAGCTATAAAGGAGCATATGGAGATTTTCTGTGACAGCAATAGTGCGGTTGCCTTAGCCAAGGAACCAAGAGATCGTGGCAGATCCAGACACATTAACATAAAATATTACTTCATAAGACACAAGATAGAAGAAGGACTCCTCATAGCAAAGAGGATATTATCAGAGGAGATCCCAACAAATCCCCTCACGAAGGGACTAACTAGGGTTAGGTATTTGCAGCATGCGAGGCTCATCGGGCTAAAGGACGATATTAGTTTTACAGATTAGATAGTTTTGAAATTTGTAAAGTGTAATTGACATTTGATGATGAATAAAAGTTGTTGTTTATTTTATGAGTAAAGTGTTGCTATCTTTTTTGAATCGTTTACTATCATTTCATTTTGCATGTTTTGACATTCAGAATAATCATGTTATGGTATTTCATATTATTCAAATTCTCCACAGTTGGTCATATGTTGGAAGTAGATATGAATCAAGTCTCTCATGAAGTTGGTTGTAGATGTCTAAGATGTTGGACATATCAAGAGTTGCTACAACACTCACGAGTGCTCATAAGTTCTGAGTATTGGATTCAACCCACAATCACTTATATCACTTCATGGAATTTATCTCGAGTGATCGTGAGATGGTAATATCATATAAGTCTTCAAACCTAGAGATATAAGTTGTTTCCTATGAGTTGGTTATGCATTGATTGTACGAAAACGCATCAGTAACTTGATGTCATAAAACGTACCTTTGTGTATAATTCAACAAGTAGTAGAAAAAGCATATGAGTCGAAGTTTATCTGCTCCTTCTTGGATTAGAAGCGATATCTGCGCCCCTCAATGATTTTGTTTTGATATATGTACCGGGTCCGGTCAGAACTAAATTGATGTGTTAGATTCAGTTCTATGTCAAATAAATCGGAAATTGAGAAACAAAATACTAGACAATAAGTATGACATCGTTCCATGTATTTGCCCGGCTGATATCTAGAATAGAGGATTATATGATAACTTATCTAAAATGGCGCTTCATAGTTCAACAGAGTTTTAAGAGCTACGATTGCTGATCGGTTCCTGAAGTCCTGCTTGCAATTATAATTATTAGAGCTATCCAAGTGGGAGACCGTTGGATAAGGTGTCTAAGTCCATAACTATATTTGAGATGTACTTGACCCGACCCGGCATGGTCCATTTGGTTGCACTTCACCCGAACAATTTATGGATAATTTGAGAATAGTATGTTTATGATTTATTAATATATTAAAAGTTCTAATATATTAATATGAAATCATATTATTTAATTAGTATTGATCTAGAATTAATTTGGAATTAATTTGGTGATCAAAAGGTGACTAATTAAATATGAGCTCTTGTATTTATATAGTGTGGGCTATTGCTTATTTGGAATGGGCTAGGCTTGCAAGGAAAGTCCATGGATAGTCCATGGTGCTTTAACCCATGGATCTCATGGAAATGAAAAGTCATGGTTATTAGGGTTTACATGAATGTAACCCTAATCCACCACACTGTATAAAGGAGTCATTGACACTTGAAATTACACTAGTTGTGTGTGTGAGAAAAGGTGACCGATTTCTACAAGTGTTCATATTCTCAAGGTTTCCAAATTTTGTGGTGATTTGTGACTTCCATTTGAGGCATCCACATTATTGGTGCTAGGCTCTCAAACTCCAAGAAATCAACCACTACTAAAAGTTATGTAATTCTACTAGTATTTTATGATTCAAGTACTCCATAACATGCTAGTTAGGATGTAAACCTTGGAAAATTATTATTTGCATGTATCTTAGAGAAAACATATATCCAAGGTTTCTAGGGTTGCACGTACACCATGGAGTGTTAGAATGCTTAAAACCCTTCACTTCCGACATATGACCAACTGTGGAGAATTTGAATAATACGATATACCATAACATATTAATTTTGGAAGTCAAAACATGCAAAATGAAATAATAGTAAATGATTGACAAAAGATAGCAACACTTATACTTATAAATAAACGACAACTTTTATTTATCATCAAATGTCATTTACAATTTACAAATTTCAAAAGCTATCTAATTTCTAAAAGTAATATCATCCTTTAGCCATATGCGCCTCGCATGCTGAAGATGCTTAACCCTACCCAGTCCCTTCATGAAGGGATCTACTAGGTTCTCATCCGATGATACACTCTTTTCCACTAGTAGTCCTTCTTCTATTCGATGTCATTTGAAATGGTATTTCCTATCGATGTGTCTGGATCTTCTGTGATCCCTTGGTTCCTTGGTTAAGGCAACTGCACTTTCACAATCACAAAAAATTTCCATAGGCTCCTTTAAATACGGTACAATTCCAAGGTCTCTAATGAAGTTCTTTAGCCATATATCCTCCTTTGCTGCCTCGCTTGCTGCTATATACTCTGATTCGCATGTTGATTAAGCCACTGTCTCCTGCTTCGAACTTTTCCAAGTAATTGCTCCTCCGTTTAAGGTAAAGACCCAACCTGATTGAAAGCAGAATTATCCCTATCAGTCTGGAAGCTAGCATCACTATACCCTACTACTCTCAAGTCATCATTCCCACTGAGGGTAAGGACCTAGTCCTTAGTTCCCCGCAAGTACATGAGAATGTTCTTTACAACAGTCCAATGAGCCTTGCCAGGGTTCCCCTGATATCTGTTGACCATGCTTAATGTAAAGTTCACATCAGGACAAGTACAAGTCATAGCATACATGATCGAGCCTACAATGGAAGCATATGGTACTCGACTCATCTCAACTATCTCAGCTTCTGTACTCAAGCTCTGAGTCTTACTCAATCTGGTATTACTCTAGACCTGTAACTCTCCTTTCTTGGAATTATGCATGTTGAACCTATTCAACACCTTATCCAAGTAGGTACTCTGACTAAGTCAAATTATTCTTTTACTCCAATCTATCAAAATCCTTATCCCTAGGATATAGGCAGCTTCTCCAAGGTCCTTCATAGCGAAACACTTCCCATGCCAAGACTTCACTTCCTGTAGAGTTGGGTTGTCATTTCCCATGAGTAGTATATCATCCACATACAGTACCAAAAAGCTAACTATACTCCCACTAGCTCTAACATACATACATGATTCATATTCGCTTCTCGATAAGCCCAACTCTTTGACCTTCTCATAAAAACAAAGGTTTCAGCTGCGAGATGCTTGTTTTAATCCATAAATTGATTTTTCAAGCTTGCACATTCTATCAGGGTACTATGCACTGACAAAACCCTCTGGTTGACTCATGTAAACATCCTCAACCACCTTTCCATTAAGAAAAGTGGTTTTGACACCCATTTGCCATATTTCATAATCATGAAATGTAGCAATGGCTAACATGACCCAGATAGACTTAATATTCGCTACTAGTGAAAAGGTCTCATCATAATCAACTCCCGGAGTTTGAGAAAAGCCCTTTGCAACCAGTCGTGCCTTATAAGTGTGTACATTACCATCCATGTCAGTCTTCTTCTTGAAAATCCATTTGCACCCAACTATCTTACGACCTGGTACATTGTCAACCGAGTTAAAAACTTGATTGTCACACATGGACTATATCTTGCTGTGTATAGCCTCTTTCCATTTAGCAGCCTTAGGGCTTGCCATGGTTTCCGTGTAGCTGTTAGGTTCATCCAGAATTACCAGTGTGCTCTCACTGATAAGTGTATCACCTTCCGCAGTAATATGGAAACCATAGTAATGCTCAGGTGCATTCCTAACTCTCATGGAATGCCTTAGAGGTACAGAATAATCCGCCAGACCAACAGAAGTTTCCTCCTCAGATTGATTGCTAGGGTTTGAGATTCCATCACCACTTGACTCTTGAATTTCTTCAAGATCAATTTGCCTCCCATTGTTTCCTTGGATTATGAAATCTTTCTCTCGAAAGACTCCTCTCTTTGCTACAAAAACCACATTATCGTTGGGTCTGTAGAAGAGGTAACCAAAATATTTCTATGGGAAACTGATGAAAATACACCTCTCACTGTGAGGTTCGAGCTTATCGTGAGTATCACGCCTCATGAAAGCGTCGCAACCCCAAATCTTGATGTGGTCTAGATTTTGAACTTTCCCAGTCCACATCTCGTAAGGTGTTTTGGAAACCATTTGGGTAGGGACTAGATTGAGGATATGGGTGGTAGTCTCTAAGGCATACCCCTAGAATGATATTGGTAGTGAAGCTCGACTCATCATGGAACGAACCATGTCCGAAAAGGTTCGATTACGCCTCTCAGCCACACCATTAAGCTGTGGTGTCCTTGGAGGTGTAAATTGTGAGACAATCCCACATTCCTTAAGATAGTCAAGGAACTATGTACTAAGATACTCACCACCTCGATCAGATCGAAGCATCTTAATGTTCCTGCCCAACTGATTTCCATTTCCTGCTTAAACTCTTTGAACTTTTTAAAGGTTTCTGACTTATGCTTGATTAAGTAGAGATATCCATATCTACTATAATCATTAGTAAAAGTGTGACAACCCGAAATTTCCATTCTAAATCAAACCATTTCAATCCAATAGTAGTAGAGCAGTTACAGTGAAAATTCAAACTTTTGGAATAAGTTTGGCAGTTTTAGGGTTTTACACCAAAAAGGGGTATTAGGAGAGTGGTTGCACTAGGATTTTGTGCAACACTGTAAATTCCATTACCCTAGAATCATTAGAATCCATTCCGAGATTAGAAATATTTTCTGCCAAAAATCTCAGGACTATAAATAGAATTCTAAACCAAATTGGTTCATTAGTTGAATTCCATTTAGAGAAAAGCCCATTTCTCTCTCACGGATCTTCGGGTTTTCATCCCAGATTGTGAGTCTACTTCCCTAGATGTGTTTTAATACTTGTTATATGCTTTATAACATTGTTACATGTCCAAAATCATCCAAGATCACAAGACTTTTGGAGTTTATGGCCAAGGGTTTCTTGGGCCGTAAACCCCATTTCCAAGGGAAAAATGTGCCCTAACTCACCCCTTAAGCCTAAGGACTTTAACCCTCATATGCTTGTGACTATTTTAGACATCAAAACACTTCAAAATCATAAGTTTATAGGAGTTTACGGCCAAGAACATTTCTTGGGCCGTAAACCCCTTTTCCAAGGGCTAAAAGTGCCCTAATCACCCCCCAAAGGCTTGGACTTCATGTTAGACAAATACCCTAAAGTATCTAGGACCTAGAAAACATAAGGAAAGCACATATGTTGAAGAGTTTACGGCCAAGAGTAATTCTTGGGCCGTAAACTCCTTTAAAGGGGTCAAAGGACACCCTAAACACTTCCTAAGGCCAAGGGACAATTTTGACAAGTACCTAGATGAGTTATGGACTAACTAAAACATTTAGAAACCCATGTTTGAGGGAGTTTACGGCCCAAGATGTTCTATGGCCGTAAACTCCAAGAAATGGTACCAAATGATGCCATAAATCCTCTTAAGGCCAAGTACAAAAGCTTAGAATTGTTCCTAGTTATTTGAGAGACTTGAAGGCACCATAATCACCCTCCCAAGGGAGTTTACGGCCGTAAACTCCAAGGGAAAAGGGTCTTTGGGCCGTAAACTCCCCAAAGGAGTCAATATGGTGCCCAAACACTTGTATATGCCTCGAAACAATTCCCACTAAGGTTGTAGTAATTGAAAGTACCATCCCAAGCCTTGGTTGGGCGTTTACGGCAAGGAACTTACTTCATTGGGCCGTAAACTCTAATGAATATGGTCTTTTTACCTTAAACTCACATTAGGGGCATTGCACTCCTTTGTTGCAACCCTTTAGCCTCCTAGCACTTGACCAAAAGTGTTATCCTCGCGCTTAAATGTTATTACTTGTATAATTAGTGTTATAATCACTAATTATTTATATACATATGTTTTCATATGTAATTAGGATCATTGTGTGTGTCTAAGTCTCCACTTGACACCAAGCACTTGTCCGATCCTTCCGTACGATAACAGTCCGTTCAATTCAAGTCACTTACCGCAGGTGAGTTCATACCCCTCAACTAATGTTTTAAAACTCTTTTTAAATATTTTATGGGGGGGGGGGGATACAAGTAGAATCATGCTACTTATTATGTCAATCTGTAACAGCCCGGAATTTCAGGTATTTCTTTAAATTATTTTGGGGCATATTTAGGAGGGGACTCGGCGAGTTGGTGCCTGACTCGCCGAGTAGGACCACGGCCTTGGTCACAGATTCACGACTGGACTCGACGAGTCCATTAGGGACTCGGCGAGTCGACGCTGTTCAGCTGAAACCCTAGCCGTTTTGATTCTGAATCGTATATAATGTCTTTAGGGCCGTCATGTCTCGTCTTTTGGCCGATTGAAGATAACTTAGGAGTCTGTGGGCATCTGGAGCAAGGGTGAGGGCTAGTGGAAGCTTGAAGAGGTTGTTAGACAAGGAGAGGCAAGGTGGTGATCAAAGGAGGTTCATGGGGTCGAGTTCTGAAGGTTGGGGACACAGGGAACACGTTTTCCAGGTAATCCTCGGATCATATCTGTAGCTTTTACGTTGTATGAGAATCTAGGGTTTAGGAAACCCATTTAAGGATTTGATAGATTATAGTGTTGTTATAAGTGTTTAAATCCCAGTAATAGAATGTGTAAAGTTCCAGGAAGCCCCATATTTATATATTACGGAATCATGCGAATTACAGGAGGCAGTTGTTTGATTGCATGGCGAGGATTCGCCGAGTCCAATGATCAGACTCGGCGAGTAGCTTGAAGATTCACTAGGACTCGCCGAGTTGTTCTTCAGACTCGGCGAGTAGCTTGAAGACTTACTGGGACTCGTCGAGTCGTTCTTTAGACTCGGCGAGTGGAGTCGGGGTGTCTAGACTCGCCGAGTTGCCTTTGCACTCGACGAGTCCGGTCAAGTTGACCGTTGACCTGTATGTAATTTAGTAGGGTCAGTTGTCTTGTTTGATAAGATCATTAATAAAGGTATGTGGTATTATAGGGAGCCTGCGGATTAGCGGATCGAGTGCGAGTAGCTCGAAGGGTTTATAGCTTGCATACTACGAGGTGAGTCTTCTCACTATACTTCACCCGTAAGGGTTGACTGCGTGACCGGAAGGTTGTATGTGTTATATTTATGCTATGTCTAGAGAGGTAGATGCTTTATATGTGATGTATGCTTATATGCGATGTATGCTTATACGGGCCGGAAGGCGTGACTTTATGTGATAGAAAGGACGGTATGAGGTATGACTATGTGTTATGTGTGATATGTTATATGTGTTATATTTTATACTATTATGGGCTGGAAGGCAAAATATTATGGGCCGGAAGGCAATGTAATACGGGCCGGAAGGCAATATATTATGGGCCGGAAGGCGATTATGTTACGGGCCGGAAGGCAATGTTATGTGGACCGAAAGGTCCGGGCCGGAAGGCGTATGTGGGTAAGTCGTATACTGGGGAACTCGCTAAGCATTTATGCTTACTAGTTGTGTTCACGTTTTTCAGGTACTAGCGATGACCGTGGGAAGGCGCCGGCGTGACACGTACACACTGCCATTGATGAAGATCTTGAGGATTCGTTATTTATACTTTTGCAATAAACTTGGAATAAGCTCTTTTGTCGAATAATGATGTTTTATTTTAAATGAAAATTTTATTTGAAAATTTGAGTTGTTACACAATCACATGTGATTAGCAAGTAGGATTATATTACTTATTACATCAATCACATGTGATTAATATACAGCAATCAAATGATTTGGCTACTCATTAGCCGTTTTACCAAACAGTTTCCTTCAAATGACTTTTTATAACATTTTATATGTTTTAAACTCCTTTTTACACTGTACAGCTTACTCCGTACGTTTCCTTTCAAACTTGTTTACAACCGTGTTTCAAACGAATGCTTCCTTATACTTAAACTATTTTATTAAACTTATGCCTTCAAATTGTTTTATAGATTGACACCAAGTCGATCTTTTCTTAAAATAATACTTATATTTCAAATGTCTTACAAATCTTATTTATGCTTTTATATTATAAATTGCATGCCTCTATATGTATACTTAAATAAGAAATGTTTAAAAGACTTAGGAAGGCTATCCACCCTATTTCCTTTTCGCGCCTTGAGATGTGGTCTGGTGGGATTTTGGGTATTCGTCCGAAGGTCGTTTAAATATTAGTTATATATCATGTACACATATATAGTCATAAAAGGTCCTTCCAGTTCATCCTATGCCCTTGGGTAGCAAGGGTATACATCCATGTCCATACGTACACTTAGATTACTAGAAAGCTACCATATGGGTAGTTTAGGAAGATACTAGAACCATTGCTAGAACGCGATATCATTCAATGAGTCAGTTCATTCATGAGTCAATACTTTCTAGAACTTTTCAATACATTACATATACAGCTATACTAGGACGAGAACATATACAACTATACTAGAATGATTACATTACTATACTTGCTAGATAGAGAGAACACACATTACAGCTAGCACACGTAGAACATTACAGTACACTACTGTACTATTACATGATCGCTCTTACTTGAGTACAATTACATGATCACACTTACATATACATAGAACAGACGTCATTAGGTGCTATAGCACGGAACCAGTTCAAGATCTAACTATACTGATGAATAACACCACAATTGTGATAGTTATATCGAGTATACATGATCATTCGGTAATGTGGATGCTCACGGCTTGCATTCATGCAGGGGTCGTGGGTAGGTCCCAAAATCCCTTTGATAGGGGAGCGTATAGTCTGGGATCTAGACATCACATTATACCTTATCCCTCAAATAAGGCAGTTGAGTACCGATGTAGTTATTTTTATTAAATACTACAGTACTTGGAAGTATTACCCTAGATTTAAGGTAATAAGTACGGTTGTAGTTGGACACTACACCATAGTACTACATTGATTTTCCATTACATATTTTTAGTGATAACCTCACTTAAACATTATTGTACAAACTATATTTTTGAATAATGATAGTTATACTTTGGAAAATACATCCTCTTACAAGAGACACACACATTCAGAACAGTTAGGTCTTGGTAGAAGACTACATTCAGAACAGTTAGGTCTTGGTAGAAGACTCCTTTTATTATTAATAGGAATCATAGGGATTCTAGGGTTTTTCAAACACTTACAGTTCATATACACTTTCAATACTTTTAAGTACATATACTTACATTTTCTCACATACAAATTAAGACACTAAATACTTATGATCTCACCAGCTTTAAAGCTGATACTCGCTTTCAAAATTACTTGTATCCTCAGGTCATCATAGACAGGTACCGATGCAAGGAGAAAGGAAGATGGAGCTTGTTCAAGGCTTATCTTTCATTTTGATTTATGCTTTAGTGTTTATCAAAATTTGACAGAACACATTTGTATAATAATTATATTATTAATGCAATGGATGATGTTGTTGCTTGTTTACTACTTTACATTGTTGTTGATATTATACATGACGTCCTCCGCCCCAGAACGTTTCCGCCATTCCTGGTTTTGGGGTGTGACAAAAAGTCACATAGAAGCGGTTAGCATCCCTTGTGGCGGTTGTGAAGGGTCCACACACATCTGTGTGCACAAGATCCAACAAACCTTCACCCCCAGCACAAGAACCAGTGAAGGGTGATCTTTTCATTTTTCCAAGTAGACAAGATTCACAACTATCATCCGACTTTAGGTCAAGTGACTCCAAGACTCCATCCTTTTGGAGTTAGCCTATGTGTTTCCTGCTTACATGTCGAAGACGACAAGCCACAATAATGCTTTATTCAAGTTAGTGGAAGAATCAATACACAACACATTATTTCCTAGGTTATCTACAACCGACACAGCTTCATACACACCATCACAAAGTAATGCTTTAAAATAAAGAACATTATTAAAGAAAGCATTAATACCATCACATTCATTATCAAAAGAAAAGGTAAACCCTTGTTTGTACAAAGCATGGAATGAAATAATATTTCTCGCCATTTCAGACGAGTAACAACATTTATTCAAATATAATGTTAACCCAATACTTAGCAACAAATTATAAACTCCAATCTTGGTGACAAGTGAGGCTTTCCTATTCCCCATGATTAAGCTTATCTTCCCATGCTCCACATCCTCACTTCTTCTTAGTCCCTGCAAATCAAAACAAATATGAATACCACAACCAATATCAAGGACCCAAGAATTAGAATGGGGTGAGTTATTAGACAATATAGTGTAAATACCTGTATGGATGGGTTTCACTTTCCCATCCTTAACATGTTGCAGATACTTTGGGCAGTTTCGCTTCCAGTGCAAATTTTCGTGGCAATAGAAGCATTCAGCCTCTTTAGGGTTGGCAGAAGGAGTGATGAAACCTTTCTTGGTTCCACTTGAAGAGGATCCATCAAGGTACTTTCCCTTGGTACCCTTCAAAGGGTTCTTCCTCTTCTTCCCTTTGCCTTGCCCGATTGCCAAGACTAGGGCTACAGTAGGAGTAGGATTGGTAACAACCGACTTACCCTTGAGACCAATTTCGGCAGTCTTCAAGAGTCCTTGAAGTTTGCTGAGTGTAACTTCCTCCTTGTTCATGTGGTATGTCATATGGAATTGATCAAAACGAGAAGGTAAGGAGTGCAAAATGATATCAATTGCCAACTCCTCGGGGAAGTTCACATTTAGCTTCAGCAAACGGTCCACATACCTTTTCATTTTCTACAAGTGGCCTGTGATGGGTTGACCATCCTTCATACGGGTTGTTATCATGGATCAGATGATGGCATGCCTCTTTTGGCGAACACTTTGATGGTTGCAGTCCATCAAGTCCTAATGCATCTCAAAAGGGTAATAGTCCTCATAGGACTTTTGAAGCCTGTTTTTTTATTGTGGCCCGTGATTCGTTCACCATCCTTCATACAGGTTGTTATCATGGATCAGATGATGCCATGCCTATTTTGGCGAGCACTTTGATGGTAGCTGTCCATCAAGTCCAGATGCATCTAAAAAGGGTAATAGTCCTCATAAGCCTTTTGAAGCCTGTTTTTTTATCGTAGCCAACATGATACATGCATGCCACTTTAGTGGTGTCTCTCTCATGAGTCCGGAATTCAGCGATCTCATCAGTAGTAGCAGACGACTCATCAAGCTCCTTAAGATTCTTGTTGAGGACATATTCCTTGTCCTCATAATGAGTGACCATACTAATGTTTCGGATATAATCCATAAAGCTAGAACATCGAAGATGACTCTCCCACAAAGGTTCATGAGAGAGAAGGAGCTGATAGGGTTTGAGCCAGAATCAGCATTGTTGGAAGACATATGAAAAAGAAGAAATACAAGTTTAGATTAGATATAAAGATAGTCCTTAATAAAACACCCAAATGTAATATTAAGGCTAGGACCCAACACATTATTTTATAACTTAGAAGAGGGATGTCGTAATTCAAGCTACACAATATTTGAAGGTAGGTGAATGACGTTTCACCAATTTCTACCATGAAAAACGAAATAGATTATTAGGTTTTTAATTGGTTTTGAAACTCCTAGATTCTTTGAGATTCATTGAACTTTTCAATGGCATGTTTCAATCTTGAGTGTGTCCCTCAAGTTTTGTGACTGGAATGCCGAGGATCACAAAACAAGATGCGAAGTAACCATGCAAATTACTTGCTCCTCTTAATGTTTATCATTCAATCGATGTGTCGGTTAACCACACGTGCTCCACCGACCTATTGTAAACCCTAAGCCACCCTTTGCCTACCTTGTTAAGTCCTGGTTAGTGTGATGGTTAACCACACATGCTCCACTAACGACTTAAGCAAAGTGTAAAGTGTAATTTCATGGGTTATCACCTTATTCACATTTTCCTAAAGTAACTAAGATTGGGAATTTATAAAAACATTTCGTTAATTTACAATCATCATACTTTTAATGAGAATTAAAGTCATTATCCTACCCGTTCAGCTAACGACCCTCTACCAATCAAGGAAGCGGTGGGTGAGAGTGGACACCCATTAAACTACCATTTTATAGGCAACAACCTTATACCCCCTTATTGACCGGCTTCGTGAATGAGGCCTACTAACGGTAAAACGACTTGATCTTATATATATATATATATATATATATATATATATATATATCAGTAACTTATAATATCATAAAGTATAAGGGTTGAATTTTAACTTTTAAAATTCTAGGGGTTGGAACTAAAGTTTTTAAAGTGACTTTACATGTTCCAAAACATGAAGGCAAGTTTTGTAACTTTCAAAACTTTTCATCTTTCATAACTTATGAGTTAATGGTTTATTAAAATGAGAGACTTTTCATTTTATGTAACCTATGTGTTTAATAATGAACTTTAAAAGAATGAATTTTGGGAATCCATAACTTGAGGACAAATTATGGACATTAAAACACATCAAGATCAAGAATTAAACTAACAACCAAGTTACAAATAATTCCTATGATCTTCTAAACTCATAAGTTCATGAATATTCATATCAACAATTTCAAGAATCATAAATAAACCATACGGAACTTGAAAATTTGATATTAGCCATCAAAAATGGATTAGCATAACCATTACACCATCTAAATCAAGTTTTATAAGACCAAAACAGTTTAGGGCAATGTTCCTAGTCCATTTCCAGCAGCAAAACTCGAAAATATGCAATCAGGGGCTCCTACTCATCGAGTGCATGAACCTACTCAACGAATAGGATGGTATTATACATGGACACGCCGAGTCCCCCCATGGACTTGGCGAGTTCACTCCGCAGATTGCAAATTTTTTATTTTTTCCTACAAGTTTGCATCAAGTATCAAGTAAACAAGTCTAGTCTCTGATACCACTAAAGGATTTTAAGCATTCTAACACTCCTAAGGTGTACATGCAACCCTAGAAACCTTGGATCTATGTTTTACTAAGATACATGCAAATTTGATTTTCCAAGGTTCTTAACCTAACTTACATGGCATGGGGAACTTTGAATCATAATAGCTAGTAGAAGAACATACCTTTATGTTGCTTGGATTCCTTGAGAACCTTGTGAGCCTAGCAACTCAAGTGTGATGCCTCAAATGTATCACACAACACCACAACATTTGGAATAACCTTGAGAGAAGTTCACTAACACTCAAAATTTGGCTAGCCCTATTATACTTGCTTGAGTAGCTGATTTTTCTAGACTTAGGGTCTTTATATAGTTGTGTCACAAGTAGGGTTATACCATGTATAACCTAATTGTCATGGCTTTCCATATTCCATGATCCATGGGTTTATAGCCTCCATGGACTGTCCATGGGGCACCTTATGGGTTTAGCCCAATTCATATAAACCATGGATCATTATCCAACTATAAAAGAATAGATGATTTACACAATCAACCCCATATTTATTATTAGTCACTTATTGATCACTTAATTAATTCCAAATTAATTCTTTGATCAATACTAATTAAATAATATTATTAATATATTAGAACTTAAAATATATTAATAATCCTTAAGTGTCCTTACTCTGATTTAGTCTATCCAAGTGTTGTAATTCCAAGCAACCCGAATGGACCATGCCAACCGGGTCAAGTACATTCCAGAAATAGTTATGAACTTAGACACCTAATCCAACATTTACAACTCTCCCTCACTTGAACTAGACTCATCCTCAAAGTCTGCTATCACTAATAAATTAAGGTAGTGCTCATGCATCTTCTTCTCGGGCTCCCATGTCCATTCAGAACCCCTCTGATGCTTCCGTTGGACCTTAACCATAGATATTTTTTCGTTGCATAGGGCCTTTATCTTCCTATCCAAAATCGCCACTGTTCTCTCCAAATAATTCAGATGATCATCAACATGAATATCATCCAAGGGAACAACCGCGGACTCATGGACCATGTACTTCCAAAGCTGAGAGACATGGAAGGTTTTGTGGATCTGGATGAGCTCGTCAGGCAAATCCACCCGATATGCAACCTTACCCATCTGGGCGGAAATCCTAAAGGAACTAATGAATCTGGGGCCAGCTTGCCCCGCTTCTGAAATTGGATGACACCATTCCAAATTGAAACAATTAGAAGCACCAAGTATTCCACCTGAAACTTAAGGTCTGAACATTGCCAATTTTGCATAATTCTTTTACCCGCTTTGCGCGACTCACTACATGTCGCGTACCTGCTGATTCAGCTTAGTGGTCTTGAGTACTGTAACGCCTGTGTTTCTGGGCTTGTCATTAATGTTGATATAATAGTCTAGGGTAACCTTTGTAACCCGTTTTGAAATAATAGAAGTGTATTATTTGAGTATTATGTGTTTTGTGCTTAATTGTGTGTCTTAATGTAATTAAGAATAAAAAATAAGCGTCAAAATGAAATGTTAGATAAGCTCAATATCTATGGATAATGTTGTAGTAGTTGAAATGAGGTTTCCGAATATATAAAGAATGCCGAAATCCGAGTTATAACGAAGAAGTTATGACCTGTCGAAGTTTCGCGACAGAACCGGCAACGCTAAATGACGTAAAAAGTGAAATTTACGTTAGAGCGATATTTAGCCTTAGTGATCTAAATGAAAGTCGTAGAATTTGTTAAACCGAGAGCATGCATAAAAAGAATGCCCAAATCTGACTTCGTATGAGGAAGTTATGATTTTCCGAAGTTTCAGCTTAGCAGTATGCAGCCCAGATACTCGATTCGAGATCGATTGATTGTTGGTTGAAACAATCTAAACGAGAATCAAAGATCTCTTTGATAGTATTGCATTGGTGAAAAGACAAACGAAAACGGACGTCAGATGAAGAAGTTATGAATTTATAACGGAGTTTTCCTATCCCAGCCTACTAAAAATAAATAATAAAAATAAAATTCAAAATTAGCCGACGGAGTCTAAACGAAAGTTGTAGAGCGTAGTTTCACCTACACATGGATATAAAGAACGTTGAAAACGGAGTTAGTATGAAGAAGATATGAGTTTCAGAAATTTGTAAATGATTAATATTTATTTATTTAATCTTTAATTCGGATGTCTGATCCGAACAACGCCCAGCGTAGTTGAATACGCCCAGCGTACCCCGATACATGCACCGCCTCAGACTCGAGTGCTCCGATGACGCATGTAGTGACGTTTTTTGTCACGTACGCCCCGCGTAACTGAGTACGCCCAGCGTACGTGCGAGGCTCAACCTCTATAAAAGGCATGCGGGGGCAGCCGACTTCTTTTGCTAAATTCTCTTCTCTTTCCACCGTTTTGCATCGTTTTATGTGCTAGAAATATCCCGAAGCCCCGATATTAATCTCGAGCCCGAAGCCCCGAAGATCCCGAGAAGTGAAATTCCCGAGCCGAAGTTCTGCCCGCGAGAAGCCCGGTTTTTGTGAAGATCTTCCACATCTACAGAAGAATACTACTTTTACAAGTCGTAGTGCTGTCCGATCATCTTCTGATCAAGGGAGTGTGTAGTTACTTTCTTCTAATGCATTATTATGAAGTATTTTATATAAAATACGTGTTATGTGTATATTTTTTTGTTATATGTGTGAATGTATATTCACTTTCTTCTATCTCATTGATCTGATTTATTCTCTATGAAATACGTGTTATGTGTGTGTGCCTCATCTGTTATGTGGAATATGTATTGATTGAACATGCTATACTGGTTTTAAACTATGTATAAAAATATATATTTTTATCTACTAATATGTTGGGTATAACATGGGTAGATAGTTGATGTGTGATAAACAAATGAGAGGCCTTGATCTTGTTGATGCTGACCCAGTCATCTAGCGGAGTATGGATGATGACCACAGACTCTTTCTAGACAGTCCAGTGGAACGCTAACAGTTTCATAACCTGTAGGTGTTGTGAACGATGTGTTCACCGGTGTACTCTATCCCCCTCATGGTTGCCTTTAGGATATCTATTGCTGAGGAAACCCCTTAGTAGTAATGTCTGTCCCGATGAAAATCCTGGATTAGGTCCCTTGAGATAGATGTTGTTTTAGGGACATAAAGTGAGGATAACGGGAATAGGTAATCGGGTTATTTTTGGTTGGTGAAATTAAATATAATTATTTATTGTAGGTTGAAAACCCTATATGCTCACCATGCTCCCAAGCCTGACTCACTCAATTTATTTGTATTACAGGAAGTGGCGCAAGGGCATAAGATGGATGGATCATCAAGTTGTTTTGTTTACAAGTATGTATATGTATATATTTGTTGAATGACTTGTAATGTTATCGTTTATGCTTTATGGTCTATATCGGAACATGACATCCCGAGTTTTGATTATATAATGAAAATGCATCTCTTGATGAAATGCTTTGATAAATATTATTTTATCATATTTTGTTTTTGGGAACAAATTCCGCAACTCTTTTAAATCAAAAGGATTTACTCTGAAATTATTTTAAAAAGCATAAATGAAATCGGTCTTTTCTAGCCGAGATTTTGGGGATGTCACAAGTACAACCTCAGTACTCCCCATGACCCGATACCCGACCTCCCCTAACAAACTGGGGTCCTGCACCTCCTCCCATATAACATCCTAAAAGGCGGTCGGTCAATACTGGCATGATAACTGTTGTTGTAGGAGAACTCGACCAGTGGAAGGTAAGTATCCTAACTCCTTCAAAAATCTAATACACAAGCCCAAAGCATATCTTCGAGCATCTGAATCGTTCGCTCGCTCTGGCTGTCGGTCTCGGGTGGTATGTGGTACTAAAATGCAGATGAGTACCCAACTCCTCATGATACTTCCCCTAAAACATGGAGGTGAAACGAACATACTTGGATTAGGTGTCTAATCCCATAACTATAATTGGGATGTACTTGACCCAATAGTAGCATGGTCCTTTTGGGTTGCCTTCACCATAACAGCTGATAGGATGATTTATAGAGAAAGAGGTTAATTTATGATTTATTAATATATTATAAGAATAGTTTATTAATTGAGAAATAATATTATTTAATTAGTATTGATCAGAAATTAATTTGGAATTAATTTGGTGATCAAAACAGACTGATTAAATTAAGGGGACTAATATTGCAATTATCTAATAGTTTCAAGTTGGGCTTGTGGCTCCTTGTAGAAGGGGTGGATGAATTCTATGTGTAGCCCACATGGATTTCATCCATATGATGGCTTCTGGAAGGATCTACTAGGCTACTTAAGACTTAAGCAATCAAATTAGGGTTTTTCCAGAAACCGTAGTATCTCAGCTATAAATACACCCCCTAGTTCATGAAATCGGCCTAATGTTTTTCTAAAGAACCCTAGCCGACTTCTAGAGCCTCTTCTCTCTCTCTCTCTCTCTCTCTCTCTCTCTCTTGTTCTTCCTTGTTGCTACTTGGTGTTTGTGACTCCATTAGAGGTGCAACAATTGAGGCACTAAGCTCTAAAAGGTTAAGATCAACAAGCTACAAAAAGGCATTCTTCTAACTTTGTTTTAATCATCAATTTCGAAAATTGTATGCTAGATTAGGGTTTATGCTATGGATGATTATTTGCATGTATAACTTGAGAAAAACCTAGATCCAAAGCATTAGGGTTGCATGTACACCATAGAAATATTGTAGTGTTCATAACCCTTTAATGATATTAGAGATAGGGGTGTTTTCTTTTATATTTGATGTCGTGGTTAATTGTTCAAAGCAGAAAGCAATCGAATTCTAGACTCGACGAGTACATTATGGGACTCAATGAGTTGAGGCAACTCGATGAGTTCAAAGCCTGACTCGACGAGTTGACTCGTTTGTTGGCAGATTTTTCGGATTTCTAGCCAAAATTAGATTAGGATAATTACCATAAGTTGATTTAACTGATTAAAAACGATTTTTTTGATATGGTAATGAATATCCTCATCTAATTGATAGATAAACGTCAAATTTTCAGATCATTACTAGATTATGTGATAAATTATTTATTTGTAAAATTTGATTTGATTTTATCTTGCAAAATACAACTAGATTAGGTAAAATTTTGATATAGATAAAATTCTATGATTATTTTAATTATTTTAAAATTTTATCTAGAAGTTTTGAAAAGTTTGAATACTTGCCCTCAAGTTTTGGAATTTAAATTTTGATTAAAAGTTTTAATTTTAAAATATTAAATTCTAAAACCTTAGTGTTTTAAAATTTTAAAATATAACCCTTATACTATTATAATATTAAAAGCTTAATAATTATATATATATATATATATATATATATATATATATATATATATATATATGTGTGTGTGTGTGTGTGTGTGTGTATGTATAAGACGAACCAGTATTACCGTTAGTAGGCCTTATTCATAAAGCTGGTCTATAAGGGGTGGTTAAATAAAAAAATGTTTGTTTATTAAAATAAAGTAATTAAATTAAATTACAAAAAGAAAATAAAAAATATATATTTTATATAATATTAAATAAAAAATGTTTGTTTATTAAAATAAATTAATTAAATTAAATTAGAAAAAAAATAGAATTTTAAGAGAATTGTTACTCCCTACCAAATGCTAAGATTATATGTTAAAGAGAGAACAATAAGGTGACATTTAAAAAGTTGTGCTAGGAGTGTCACAATTTCCCTTAGCCTTATGAGATGTGGGAGGATTTAAGATCATTTGTGCCACCACATGTAATATAACATACATTCATTCCAATTTGATTTGTCAATTTTTGTTTTATCTTTGCGATTGACTTAGAATGACACTTAAGGAGGATGATGAGATGCCTTATTTGTTATGGTTTGACATTGGGCATGTAGACTCTTCTGGGAGCATAAAACAATGGTAGTGGATTTGGGGCTCCCACTTGGAATACAAATTATATTATATTTGGTGTTAACTAAAATTATAACGGGACATTTATGACAAAAAATGACATTTTGGATTTTTAATTGTTGAATACAAATTGTTTATTTCAAACAGGTTTTTTTTACATAAAAATTATTCTAGACAGCTAATCTTGAACACTTGTTCACAAGAATAACTGTGAGACGCTATCATTCAAGGGACTCAAGCTTTCAAACTTATGCACACAAACATAAAAAATTACACTTTCGTAGATGCAGCTATGGTATTAAAGTTAAGAGTTTAGTTTCTTTGAGGGATTAATACTTACGTACGTGTTTACTTTGATCGCCCATATGGGCTGGATGAAAAAAACAAGATTGTGTTTACTTTGATACATCAAAAATTTTATTGATAGCGCTACTAAGTTGTCTAAGACAACTGAGTAGTTGATTAAGATAACAGAGTGAACCCAATATGCAAAAACCAATAGAAACAAAGTAATTGGTGAATAGACCAAGTTTTAGTGTGAAAAAACCAATAGAAACAAAGTAGTATGGTGAACCAAAAGTCCAAAATATATATCTAAATACAAGAATGGTTAACTCCTACACTATATTATATCATCCATACATGAACTAGTGCAATATTTTAATACATACAAATACATGTATAATAAGTAACTTATTATCCAACTACATATACTTATGTGTATAACTAGTATAATACATCCATACACACCCAAATGCACAAATAATTGGGGTACTACATTGTTTCTAAATCCTGACAAATACATAAATAATTATACCAATACATCACACAAATACATGAATGATAAAATTAATACATTGCTTGCAAATTTAATATCAAATACACCTCTTAAATTGACGACCAAAACAAAATGAAACTTATACACTTTACCAATCAATGGTACAACTTTCGGGTGTGCATCTACACAAAATATTACTTGCAAGACTCCTTACTTGGCTGTCAAATTAAAGACTACTCTTTCTTTCAACCAACACGACACTCAAACTCCGTCATAATCAAATTATTTTATATATTAAAAAAAAAGATATCTTCTTGTACCATTTCTTTCCCGTTTCTGGATCTTCAGCCAAAGAAGATGGTTGTTGCGCTTCTCTATCTTTGTAACGATCGCAGCCTCGTTTCTTCTTCTTCCTTTTGATCTCAAGCAGCAAAACAGCCTCATCACCATCTTTCTTTTTCATATCTTCCTGTCAAAAATCAAACCCAAACACCCACTTAAGCCCTACCGAATGCCAACAAAAAAAAAAAAAAAAAAGAGAACAGGGGAGCTGCAAGAACATCCCCAATCCACATACCTGCTACTGATCGGAGCAATACACCTCATCGCACTTCCTCTTTTCCCCCTGTCGAAAAACTGCCGCCAAACACCCTCCCGGGGTTGCTGTCGCTCCAATCGAACCAACTCTTGTCCCTCGTACCTCTTCCTCGTATTTCCTACGCAACCAGCTATCGGGACTGAAGCAAGCAACCGAGAAGCTGCTTGAGCAGCTCCTCGCTGCACCGACAGAGACCACAGTAGCTTCGAGGCTTTTACCCTTCGGTCTCATCGAACCTCGGAGAAGGCGATCCTTCTCGCGATCGATCACTGAAACCTCGTGCCACCTGCAAAGCCTTTGTGCTTCCCTCCCGTCATCTTCGTTCGTTCTCCCTTCTGGCCCACCGATTGTTCCTTCGCACCTGCCGTTCATCCGTGCTCGACTGATTTCGTTCGTATCTTTCCATTTCCTTTGCCTGATCAAACAAGGAAACGGGGGTTAAAAGCCCTAATTTCATTTAGCTTGTCAAATGACCAAACTAACCTCCTTATTAAATCATGTATTCAAAACCAAGTTTCTAATTTATTATTATTATTATTATTATTATTATTATTATTATTATTATTATTATTATTATTTTATGGTTTTCATGGGCTTTAGTTGAATGTCTTTATAATAGATTTGAAAGGTACATGTGTATTATTTTTATACGGTGAATAAAAATGAAAGAAACTACATATTAGTGTTCAAAATATATTCTACAAAATATTTTATCATAAAATGCATAAAACATATTACATAGTTCAATGACCGACTTCTAAGCTTATCTTCTTATTTATCTTCTCATCTATTTGACAAGTGTTTGGATGAATTATTAATCTTATCAAATTATTATCATTGAAATCATTTCGCAGGAAGATAAATACTAATTTCAATAATGTGTGTTTTACTATTACACTAACGCAATGACAATCTTTAATGCTATTGGAACTTGAACTGTCAATAAGTTGATTATTAAACTAATTTCAGTAATGTGCATTTAATTACTACACTAATCCAATGAAGCAATGAGAGTTAACATAAAAAGAGTACAAATTGTTCAAATTCTATATTACTAAACTTAATAATTACACTAAATTATTTTTTTGGAAACAACAATCATATATAAAACCCTCGCAAAGCAAGAAACTGGTCATGGGAACAAAAGGAACAATGAACTATTATAGTTTAGAATGCAGAAAAACTATGAAAGGAAAGGAGAGGTACTCCACTCATCCCAATTACATATAGTACCTTTACTCTTACATTTAAGCCACGGAAACGTCATTGGCTTAATGTAAGCAACACCTCTTCTTGGATTGATAAATTTGCTCTTAAAAATTTTGTCATTCCTAAATTTCCATATCCCCCACAATAAACCATAGCAAATAGTCACGAATCTCCTTTTTACCAAAGATCTACACCCATTGTTTGCGTAATTAATCAGATCATCGACGCTGGTAAACTGAGAATTACCGACTCCACACCACCTAAAAATCATATCCCTAATACAATGTGCATAGTGATAGGAAATTAGCAGGTGGTACGCACCCTCCTCATGCCTGATACAAGAGCCACACACGGACGAGTGTAGAACAATCCCACGATGAGAAAGAGCCATAGCCATGGGTATCTGCCCTTGAACTGGACGCCACATGAAGTTGATGACTTTAATTGGAACTTCTTTACACCATATGATAGAAGGAGTTGGATGGGGGGATATGATCAATTTTCTTCCTAAGAAGCCCCACCTTGTACTTACCATCTGTCGCAAGAATACACGACCAATAATCATCACCCCTCATGAGTTTAGTAGAGGCAATGTCACTGTATAGCAGGCCTAACTCTTGTTCCAACCCTCCTGATTAAGGACACAATCTCCATGAAACTTTATTAGCTGCAATTTTTTGAGCCACTGAACAATTATTGACCGAATCAAGATTATATAAGTCAGGATATCTGACTTTTAGGATTTTGTCTCCCACCCACACATCTGTTGGTCAAAGGTTAACCTGGTAATTAGGAAAAAATAAAACTCGTGCAAGTCATGACCGTTAGAAATTAGATTGTTCCCAGTATTTCTCAATTCTAGGTAATGTTTAGTAGTATAAATGACATAGATTAGAAGTCACAAACAATCAGTCGAAATTTCCCTGTACAACAGCTCAACCATTAAGTTACTAGTCTTCATTCAATAAAAGTGAATCATTTGACTACCTATTTCCATTTTACCCTTGTAAGTTTGTTGTTGTTTACTGTTCCATTACTTGATTACCAACATTTGGTATCAGAGCCTCAATAGATCCTGATCATTTTTATTCCCATGTATCCTGGATTCAACAATATGACAACCCCATCATCATCCAATCAGTCCAAGGATAAACCCTTCACTCTGTAGTGCCCAATGTTGACATCACTAAACTACAATACCTAGTCAATTAAGATGGAAGTCCATTGGTTATGGGATGCGACTGAGCCACCTACCAGAGTGGTTGTGGATGAGAAGAAGAGCATGCAGGCTCGAGCTTTCATTTTCCAGTCTATATCGGAGGAGATACTAGCACAGGCTGCCAAGAAGAAGATAGCCAAGGAGGTTTGGGACTCACTCAAGTCACGGTATATGGGTGCAGAAAGGGTCCAAAAGGCAAGGTTGTGGGTACTAAAAAGCGAGTTTGAAGCACTCCAAATGAAGGAAACAGAAACCATGGATGATTATGCAGGAAAAATATCATCTATGATCTTTAAATTTGGTAGTGCAGGGGGCAATATTAGAAGATGAAGAATTGGTAAGGAAGCTGTTTGATACAGTCCCAGAAAGGTTTATAAACCTAGTGGCATCGATTGAACAAAGTTGTGACATGGAATCAATGCCATTTGAAGAAGCAATTGGGCATTTGAAGGCTTATGAGGACAGGTTCCGGCTCCGAAAGACAAGAACACAGGCAGATAATGCCCTATTACTTGCCAAGGTAGAAATCTCATCAACCCACTGGAGTCCAGGCAATCCAAAATCAACAGGTGGTCGAGGAAAGGGCGGAAGTAACAACCAAGGAGGAAGAGGCAGTTCACGACAGCAAGGGACATCTCGTGGAAGAGGTGGGTGTTGGGTGGTGACTCAAGACAGGAGGTAAACAATACCAACAAAAAGCCACGAGACAAGAGCAACATAAGATGCTATAAATGTCAAGAGCTTGGTCATTATGCATCTGAATGCAAGGCAAAGAAGCAGTAGGACCAAGAAGTAAACTTGGCTGCTGATGAAGAGGAACTAACTCTATTGTTGACTGTTTGTGGAGAAAAGAATGTCAAAGTGGTCCTGTTGAATGAAGAAAAAGTCTACCTGGGCCAACTCAAGGAGTGTTATGAAGAGAACATATGGTATCTAGACAATGGGGCTAATAACCACATGACCGGTTGCAAGGCCTTATTCGTTGAACTAGACTAGAAAGTAACGGGGCAGGTTCGATTCGGAGATGGGTCTAAGGTTCCAATCAAAGGAAAAGGTGCTCTCCTATTTGATTGCAAGAATGGCGACCAATTTATCATCCCAGACGTGTATTATATTCCTTCCCCGCACAGTAATATAATAAGTCTAGTACATATGACTGAAGAGGGGTATAATATAGGGATGAAGAAGAAGTTTCTAAGAATGTATGATGAAGCAGGATGCTTAGTTATGAAGGTGCAGAGGTCCTAAAACAGGCTTTATAAAATAAAGCTTATGCCTAGGAAGCCTGTATGCCTTACCATGAGTATAGATGATGACTCATGGTTATGGCATGCACGTATGGGTCACACAAACTTAATGTTACTTGGATAAATGACACATAAGGCTCACAAGTTTGTGAAGGCTGTATGGTAAGCAAGCAGGCAAGACAGGGCTTTCCAAATGTGACCCAGTAGAGAGCAAAAGACCCACTCCAGCTGTTACACACAGACTTCTGTGGACCCATGACACCTGCAACAAAAGGCGGTAATCAGTACATCCTACTGATTGTAGATGACTAATCATGTTATATGTGGGTATAGCTGATCAAAACCAAAGCCGAGGCCTTCAACATGTTCCAAAAATTCAAGTCACGAATTAAAGGGGAGAGTGAGTATAAGAGCAATACGTTACGTACTGACCGGGGAGGCGAGTTTAACTCCACCCAGTTTGCTAATTTCTGTAAACACGCTGGAATTCGCAGGCAATTGACGACTCCACACACGCCTTAGCAAAATGGCATTGTGGAGAGGTTAAATCGAACAATTTTGGAGATGACTCGATCATTGCTCAAGGGCATGAAACTACCCGATCAATTTTGGGGTGAGGCAATACGACACTTGGTGTACCTACAGAACATAATTAGGACAAAGTCCTTGAAAAATGTAACTCCATATGAGGCCTGGAAGGGGTCCAAGCCATCCTTGGTACACCTGAAGGTCTTTGGGTGTGTAGGGTTCATCAAGAAGTTGCGTGGTCTAACAAAATCGAGTGATCAGAGTGAGGCTATGGTGTATTTGGGAACTGAAGAAGGAACTAAAGGATATCATATGTATAATCCCAATAGTAGACGGATAGTATTAGCCAGATACGTGAAGTTTAACGAAGCAAAACCTTAGGCCTGTAGCAACGAGTCAATGTGGGAGCCCCTTACAACCCGTTACTGGACTAATATAGTAATCGGTATGGTAGCCCAATCCCAACCAACCCAAGAAGTCGATCCAACAGATAACATAAGTGAAGATCCGTTGATGGTGTTATATGTGACTCTAAAGTCACAGTCCACCATTTGAAGATACGCCACAACAAAGCTCGCACAGATTGGAGTCACGATCAACATCTCCAGGTCAAGCATCATTTGAAATTGGGGTTGTAGCCTCATATGAAAACACACCAGCAAGAGGATTTCGATCACTTAATGAAGTTTACGAGAATACAAGAAAATTCGACAAGGCTGAAACAAAAGAGTTTTATGAGAAAAATTAGGAACTATTGTTAATCGATGATGAGCCTACGACCTATGAAGAAGCGGCCACTGAAAGGGCTTGGAAGCAAGCCATGAAATTGGAATTGGAGTCAATTGAAAGAAACAATACTTGGTCCTTAACCAAATTTCCCCCAAATCACAAGGCAATAAGGAAAAAATGGATATTTAAGTTAAAAAGGAGTGTGGAGAAGTAATCAAACACAAGGCTCGCCTGGTTGCCAAGGGTTATGTTCAAGAAAGAGGAGTCGATTTTGATGATTCATTTGCACCAGTAGCCAGGTTGTAGACAATAAGACTAATCCTCTCAGTAGCGATAAAGGAAAATTAGCTTGTACATCATCTGGATGTCAATTCAGCGTTCCTGCACAGCGATCTTAATGAGGAAGTCTACATAACTCAGCCCACTGGATTCACGGTCAAAGGCAAGGAAGGTTGGGTGTACTGTCTTCACAAGGACATGTATGGGCTACGACAGGCACCAAGAGCATTGAATATAAAGCTCGAACAATCACTCAAGTCACTCGGATTCACCAGATGTGTTCAAGAACAAGCCGTCTACAAGGTACACAAACCCAACTTGACTCTCATAATTGGTGTATATGTAGATGATCTTATAGTCACTGAGTCATGATAGAAGGGAATATAGGAGTTCAAGGATAAAATGAAACATTTCTTTGACATGAGTAATCTGGGATTGCTTTCATATTACCTGGGAATTGAAGTTTCTCAAGTAAGGAAGGCATAGTGCTCACACAAAAGGGGTATGCTGAAAAGATTCTAAAGGTGTCAGCTATGATATGATGCAACAGTTCACAGTCCCAATGGAGCCAAACCTACAGTTAACCAAAAAGGAAGATGGTGAACCCGTGAATGCAAAAATGTACAGAAAGCTAGTTGGGAGTTTGAGATACCTGGTCCACACAAGACCAAACCTTAACTACAGTACTGGAGTGGTGAGCAAGTGTATGCAAAACCCAAAACAAAGTCATTATACTGCTATAAAACACATCCTGAGATATGTGAAGGGAACAACAGGGTATGGACTAATGTACCACCGGGAGGGGGGGGGGGGGGATGATGGAAGACTCGTGAGTTACAGTGATAGCAGTTACAATAATGATTGTGAAGATAGAAGAGGAACCACTGGAGTAGCTTTCTACTACTCAGGAAATCTCATAACATGGGAATCACAAAAACAGAAAACTATGGCACTAAGCTCATATGAAGCCGAGTATATGGCTACAACTGCAGCTGCATGTCAAGGACTATGGTTAAGGAATCCGATGTCTCATGGTAGAAGTAAGCACATATATACAAAGTTTCACTTTATTCGTGTGTGTGTTGAAAGGGAATAGATTCAAGTAGAGCACGTAAGTGGAGATTAATAGAAAGCTGATGTTCTAACAAAACCAATGCCAAGGATAAGGTTTGCTGAGATGAGAGCACTAATTGGCATAGAAGATCTAAAGAAGAAAGGTCAACCTTGACGGGGAGAAATGTTGGTCAACGGTTGACTTGGTAATTAGGAAGAAGTAAAAGTTATGCAAGTCATGACCATTAGAAATTAGATCGTTCCTAGTCTTTATTCAATAAAAGTCAATCATTCGACTGCCTATTTCTAGGTTTACCCCTGTGAGCTTGTTGTTGTTTACTATCCCGTTACTTGATCGCGAACATCATCATGCAAAAATAAAGTTTTTGCCCTAGATTTCGCCATCAACCTAAATATGTCCGACAAATTCATACCTCTTTTAGAATCTCTTTCTTGGCACATGCTATATTATTCCAAACACTAGGATTTTTTTTTTGAAACGTGGTCATATGGTTTACAAGTAAGGTTGTGTATACCATTGATCACCCGACTCCAAAGAGAGGGTGAATCATGTTTCAATCTCCAGCACTACTTGACTATGAATCTGATGTTTAGAGCTCTAACAAAGCCAACCCTAAGACCTCCATCCTCCTTGGAAGCCATCACTTTATCACATGATACCCAATGGATATTTCTTTCATTTTCGTTGCCTTTTACACTAAATTAATAACCTAAAGGACTTAATACCAAAACATAAACATAATCGCTATTTAAACTAATAACATAAAGCTTTTAATACTTATTCGTTTTGACCTAATGTTATCTTAAGTCGTAAGATTACAATAAAATATAACACTATATTTTATGTATTATAAATACTGAGTTCATGTTTTCCTTCAAGGATTAGGGGTATTTTCATCCCAATCCTCATCCCCGTTACATTAAAAAGGGTTTGTCAGTCAAATCATATTCTGGTATCTGTTTCCCTATCAAGTACATGGCTTTTTACCATCCATAGTCTTAATACTTAGGATAAACATAAGTGGAAAGAAAATCGAGGTAGATTTGAAGGATAGAAGTCTTGAAGGTGTATGTTATAACTTTTTTCTTAAAAAACCCGGTTTTACAGGTTTGAAAACACACCAGCAAGAGGATTTTGATAACTTAATGAAATTTACGTGAATAATAGAAAATTGGATGAGGTTGTAACACAAGAGTTATATGAGGAAAATCAAGAACTATTGTTAATCGATGATGAACCTACGACCTATGAAGAAGTAGCGACTGAAAAGGATAGGAAGCAAGCCATTAAATTGGAATTGTAGTTAATTGAAAGAAACCATACTTGGTCCTAAACCAAATTGCACCCAAATCGCAAGGCAATAAGGCTAAAATGGGTATTCAAGTTTAAAAAAGAGTGTAGTTGGAGAAGTAATCAAACACAAGGCTCGCTTGGTCGCCAAGGGTTATGTTCAAGAAAGGGGTGTCGATTTTGACGAAGCATTTGCACAAGTGGCCAGGTTGGAGACAATAAGACTAATCCTCTCGGTAGCAATAAAGGAAAATTGGCTTGTACATCATCTGGATGTCAATTCAGCATTCCTACACGACGCTCTTAAGGAGGAAGTCTACATAACTCAGCCCACTGGCTTCACGGTCAAAGGCAAGGAAGTTTGGGTGTACTGTCTTCACAAGGACCTGTATGGGCTACGACATGCACCAAGAGTAATGAATATAAAGCTGGACTAATCACTCAAGTCACTCGGATTCACCAGATGTGTTCAAGAACAAGTCGTCTACAAGGTACACAAACCTAACTTGACTCTCATAGTTGGTGTATATGTAGATGATCTTATAGTCACTGGGTCAACTGAGAAGGGAATCTAGGACTTCAAGGATAAAATGAAACGTTTGTTTGACATGAGTAATCTGGGATTGCTTTCATATTACATGGGAATTGAAGTTTCTCAGGGTAAGGAAGGCATATTGCTCACACAAAAGGGGTATGCTGAAAAGATTCTAAAGGTATCAGGGATGAAAGGATGCAATAGTTCATAGTACCCAATGGAGCCAAAACTACATTTAACCAAAGATGAAGATGGTGAACCCAAGAATGTAACAATGTATAGAATGCTAGTTGGAAGTTTGAGATACTTGGTCCACAAAAGACCAGACCTTAACTACAGTATTGGAGTGGTGAGCAAGTTTATGCAAAACCCTAAACAAAGTTATTATACTGCTATAAAACATATCATGAGATATGTGAAGGGAACAACATGGTATGGACTGATGTACCACATGGGAGGTGATGGAAGACTCGTGGGTTACAGTAACAGCAGTTAGAACAATGAGTGTGAAGATAGAAGAGGAACCACTGGAGTAGCTTTCTACTACTCAGGAAATCTCATAACATGGGCATCACAAAAACAGAAAACTGTAGCACTAAGCTCATGTGAAGCCAAGTTTATGGCTACAACTGCAGCTGCATGTCATGGACTATGGTTAAGGAACCTGTTCACTGAGTTGATGGGAAAGAAGGCACAGAAGGTGAAGCTGTTAATTGAAAACCAATCTACCATATCACTCATAAGAAATATGGTGTCTCATGGCAGAAGTAAGCACATAGACACAAAGTTCCAGTATTCATATGTTTGTTGAAAGGGAACAGATTCAAGTGGAGCACGTAAGTGGAGATTAATAGAAAGCTGATGTTCTAACAAAAGCAATGCCAATGATAAAGTTCGCTGAGATGGGGGCACTAATTCGCATAGAAGATCTGAAGAAGAAAGTTCAACCTTGAATGGGAGAAATGTCGGTCAAAGGTTGACCTGGTAATTTGGAAGAAATAAAACTCATGCAAGTCATGACCATTAGAGATAAGACTGTTCCTAGTATTTCTCACTTCTAGTTAATGTTTAGTAGTATAAATAGCATAGATTAGAAGTCACAAACAATCAGTTCATATTTCCCTATACAGCAACTCACTCATTAGGTTGCTAGCCTTCATTCAACAAAAGTGAATCATTCGACTGCCTATTCCCAGTTTTACCCTTGTGAGTTTGTTGTTGTTTACTCTTCCATTACTTGATCACCAACAACATCATGCCAAAATAAAGTTTTTTCCATAGCTTTCACCATCAACCTAAATATGTCCGATAAATTCATACCTCTTTTTATAATCTCTTTCTTGGCACACACTATATTATTCCAAACACTAGGAATATTTTTGTTTGACAGGTTGTCATTTACCAGTAAGGTTGTGTATACCATTTATCACCCGACTCCAAAGAGAGGGTGAATCGTGTTTCAATCTCCAC
This sequence comes from Lactuca saligna, assembly GCF_052625555.1. Classification (NCBI taxonomy): domain Eukaryota; kingdom Viridiplantae; phylum Streptophyta; class Magnoliopsida; order Asterales; family Asteraceae; genus Lactuca; species Lactuca saligna. Next base: position 176,762,388 of record NC_136422.1, on the reverse strand, counting down.
CACTACTTGACTATGATAATAGAGCCAACACTTAGACCTCCATCCTCCTTGGAATCCATCACTTTATCCCATGTTACCCAATGTATATTTCTTTCATTTGCGTTGCATTTTACACTACATTAATAACCTAAAGGACTTAATACCAAAACAAAAACTTAATCTCTATTTAAACAAAAACTTAATCGCTATTTATATATACCGAGTTCATGTATTCCTTCAAGGATTAGGGGTGTTTTCTTCCCAATCCTTATCCCTGTTACATTAAAAAGGGTTCATCAGTCAAATCGTATTCTGGTATCGGGTTCCCTATCAATTACATGGCTTTTTACCATCCATAGTCTTAATAATTAGGATAAACATAAGTGGAAAGATAATCGAGGTAGATCTGAAGGATAGAAGTCTTGAACGTGTATGTTATAAATTTTTTTTCTTAAAAAACTCGGTTTTCTAGGTTTGACCACATTGGTTCTGGTCCAATTTATAGTTGAAATCATTGTTGAATAAACTCAGTTACAAGTGGTTTTCAGCCATTAAAAAACCGGGTATCCTGATTTGTTCCTTGTTTAACCAGTTGAGCATGTCCGATTTTCAAAACCGGGTATCCTGATTTGTTCCTTGTTCCTTGTTTAACCCAGTCTGAAAACTCCATTAAGAACTTATTCCATTAAGTTCTTACATCCAAAAATCAGATCCAAGCCCAAAATGATGTCCTAAGTCATAAAGTTTCCAAATTTATGACTTTGCATGGTTATAAAGTGCTTAATGTCCAAAACCCTAAGTTCTTAACCCAAGAAGACATCATAACTCTTAAATGAAAGGGATAGAAGGGCCAATATGACATTTTTATAGTTCATAATAGTTTTATAATGGATAAAGTTTCTAAATTTATCCATTAGAATGGTCGCAACAAACAAGATCTAGTCTATAAGTCACAACATACTTCTAGTACGCCCAGGGTACGTAGGGTGCCTCAGTATGCCCAACGTACGCCCGACGTACTCAACATAACCAAAAACTAACCAAACTTCAAACAGGCATAACTTTTCCGTTGTAACTCCGATTTTGACATTCTTTATATCCACAGAAAGGTAACGAGAAGCTCTACATATTTATCAACTCATACGTGCCTCTTAATTTTAAAAAAAAAATCCAAAATTCATAAAATACTGAACTGACACTTTACCGAAATACCCCTTGGCGCCAAAACACATACCAAACTCCCGGATTATCCAAATTACATTACCCACACCCAAATAGGTCTAAATCTCTTTTCTCAGAGGCCCTAAGCCTGATGATACTCGGTCATCGGGTCACTACCACCACAAAAGAAACGATTCAGAACAGGGCTTTACAAAATGCTTTAAAGATCTCAAAAATGTCAAAGGATTTCAAGAGGGTTGAGATTAGGGTTTTGAAGAGGCAAAACAATGAAAGAGGCTAAGGATGGGTAACCCTAGCCCTCTCTTTCCATAAAATATCAAAATATTAAGGTTTGATCATCACTCAAATCTCACGTGATGTGCATTCAAAGTCTCAGGTCTCTTGAGAGTCAAAATCACGGGTCAACAAGTCAATGGGGATTCAGGGCGTGACCAGTATGTTCACGTCGTGACCTTCAACCAAAGAAAATATTCAAGAAATAAATACCTCCACGATCAGAGTGTTGCACTGGTTATGATTTATGAATTAATTATCAATTAGGGTCTTATTTGATGATATTTAGTGTGGAGGTTTCCCGGATCAGATGTCCGAGCCTTTATCGGGTTGTTTCAGTAGCTTGAGGTGAGTCTCCTCCGAATACTTAGCGGTTCGAAGGCACCAATGTCGGCTCATGATTTATTATGATTAGGATGCTAATTGTATGTGTGAGTCTTGCATGTGCGGTATGTGATATGAATACCGGTTGGGGTCCGATGTCAGGCGGGGCCTGCTGAAGATCGAGATCAAGCAGTAGAACCCTTCTAGACTTGCAACACCCGAACATGGTTTGCATTATGGTTTGTTCTCGAGGTTATCATTCGTGTATATCACCTTTGTCGATACATGGCTCTCAATTTTCAGTAAATGTTATTCAACTTTTGATCGTATGATAATATGTATACCGGTAATCATATTGTGAATCAATTAATAATCTTTTATGACTTCCAACTGTTGATATGAGGATAAGGTTATCAAGCGATTTCTTGTGAGGAACATATTTGAACAAGCTGCAGTTAGAGATGATCAAGAAGCTTGTGCTTTTGAACGTAAGTGTTGTAGTCATTTAATATCATTGCTGTATATGTTTATCGTTATGCTTAGTTGATTACTCTTTTGTTTTAGAATACACTCTTCCAAAACTGTACCTGAAGATGCAGTACTATGTTTCTTGTGGAATTCGCTAGAAGGTTGTTAGAGTTCGCTCAAGGGTTGACAGGAGGAACCGTGAAGCTCCAAAGACATTCTCTCGTCCAAGGGTATTCACAAATAGTCTATAGTATAACAATTCTCATTCTTATACTGAAAATGTGTTGCCGGATGATCTCCGCAAACCTAGGCAAGCACCTCGCCCAAGTAGTGCTACTGGCCCATCTTGTGACAACCCGAACCATTTTTCGTTTCCGTTTTCCAAATTCCATTAATAAAATTTGAATTTTATTAAGTTTTCGTCAAAACTTCATGGTTTAGGGTGTCATCTAGTTTTATATAATTAAATTTATATAAGCAAGTAGGAACCAAATCACGCGAAAACCCGAAGTCCTTGAAAAACAAAATAGTTTTCGGCCTAAGTGAGTGTACGACCGCACACCTGTTTATGGCCACACACTCGTGTACGGCTGCACACCCATTTACGGTTGGTGTCAGGTGGACCCCACCACCCACCATACCCTAGCCTATAAATATAGGACCCCACCCTCATTTAAACACTCTTGGTCGAAAACTCTCTCATTCTCTCTCAAGAACTTCTGACCGTACTCACTAAAAACACCTTTTTTCTTCCGAAATCATTGAGAATCGCCATTGGAGTGGTTTTGGAGCATCTAGAACACATTTTTCATTAATTCTAGCACCCCTTGTTCTTGAGTGTATGGCCGTCCACGCTGCAAACCTTCAAAGGCCGTACACCCTTCAAAGAGGTGGTTCATGGTCGTACACCCCGTTCATGGCCGTACACCGCGTGCACGGCCATACACCCCGTTCACGGCTGTACACATTTTCCTGAGTGGTGCATCAGATTGAAAACCCACATTCTCGATTCAATCAAGTCCCGGTAACATTCCTTAACCGAAAGCAAGTGTTTTTCTAACACTTTATCTCATGAAATCGATAATTTAGATACATATATGTATTTATTTGATATTAGGATTCCGTTAAGTTCCACATACAACAACTCGTGGATCTTCCAGTTTAACGTTTTCACACGAAAAACTGTGAGTTCATACCCCTACACTTTTATGGTTTTTAAACGTTTTCAGGGGGAATATAAGCCAAACAAAAATGATTTTGTGAACCTAAAGGATTTTAACAAGTTTAAAACTTATTCAATTAATACAGACAAATGATTCTCACGTTTTATAAAATATTTACATATTTTATCCCTTTTGTACTATGCTGATCATAAGGGACACTTTCATCTTGAAAACATAATTCCCTACTTTTCAGAACAGTTTACAAATCAGGTACAAAACATTTCAATCAAACTATAATGGGTATAGTTTGGGAAATTCAATACATAGCTTTTACTGATTCAGATTTCATACACGAGTAAACATATAAACTATGACAGATTTAGTTTATGATATACATTACTACAAGAATACAACATTTAATAATTATTTCAATATAACTATTACCTTATACAGTATTCAACAAATTTAAATACAAGAGAACAATACAGAACTACACGTAAACCAGATTATACAGGATTGTGAGACACTACTTCAAAATTGTACCCTTAGGTGTACTGAATTAAATCCTATCATAGTATAACCAAAGTGTCCTGGAGGAAGAGCATGAGATTTGTGAATAGATCTATTCGGGACTGATAATCCCACACCTAAACTGCTAGCTACAGTTAGGCGGGCATATATGCCTGGGGTGATAAATATGATTTATCCGATAGTTGAAGAACATCGAAAAGGTCACTAGGTCATATCAAGCATGGTTATACGACTCACAATAAGTATAAACTAACCTTTGTTTACGGGATTTCATTATTCGTTAGTTTTATTTTCAATAATAAAACTATTATACATTACACTAGAAGGTTTCCAGGGATACAATACATGATTTTATTTTAAGCAATAAAACTATTATACATACTGGCAGTAGCCAGGGTTTTTTAAACAGAACAGACATTACATACTAGCGGTAGCCAGGGTTTTTCAAACAAAACAGGCTTTACATACTGGCAGTAGCTAGGGTTTTCAAACATAACATACTTTACATACTGACGGTAACCAGGGTTTTCAAACAGAACAGACTTTACATACTGGTAGTAGCTAGGGTTTTCCAACAGAATGTACCATACATACTAGTAGTAACCAAACATACAAACTATCATGTTTCTTATACTACAAAAGATACAACAACAAACATTCACAATTAGTTCTATAACCCCTTAGTTTATGCACTAGGGTTACATATGAACAATACTAGATAGGCCGTGGAGTATGTGATTTCCGCCTCATGTCATGTTCATTGTTTGGTTGTGGGCTTAGGTCAGATCCACATAATCTACTGTCTGTTCGATATTGGTTTATACGTGACTAGTATGAACTAAGTGGTGATAGAAGGAACTGGCATTATCATGCTTTTACTAAAGAAAATATTATATTTTCTTGGAAACATACAAACAAATTCATGGATTCATCAACATGTTTTCATTACAAAAATATCGCTTATGAACTCACCAGCTTTATACTGACACTCTTTCAAAATTGCTTGTATTCTCAGGGAATTAGTAGATAGGTACCTCCTGAAGTTTTGAGAAGACAAAGCGTTTAGAGTCACGTCTTTTTCTTTTGATTATACTTTTGATGTATAAAAACTAGAATCAAACAGATGTAAAATCTTTCTCATATATTATCAATGTAATGGCTATGTTTACTATGATTACTATGATGCGATGATTGTGATACTACATATGATGTCATCCGCCCCTGAACATTTCCGTTGTTTCGGTTTCGGGGTGTGACACAACTCCTGTGAGCACTTGAAGATGAAGATGTTGAGGATTCTTGATGTGTGTAAAATCAACTAGTTTTATCCCTACTTTTTGTTAATAAATTGAGCACACAAAGGCAGTGAACCTGTCTTTAAGTGGTATAGATTGATAAGTAAGGTATCAAACTCAGGGAACGGTAAATTAAACTAATAGCTAATTTTAACTAAAACAAATAATAAAAGTAAAGGGTTTTTCTCTAGTTTTGCAAGACTAGAAACTTAGACAAACTAAATTAACTAATTAACTAAAGCAACAACTATTCACCAAATTTGATAAAGATGTTTCCATTTAGGTTCAACCAATTCACTCCTATGGTTATTTAAGTTTAAGGTAGATTAATTGCTATTGGTTATCAATTATAATAGTTAGGTTCATATTCATTACTCCTAACCCTTAGACAATTAACTAATTTAAGCGTTGATCAAGTGTTTAAACTAATTAATTCCCTAGATTAATTATTTGGATTAAATAAGATTTGTAATGGTTAATTAAGTTATTAATTCAATTAACCTCTTGTTGATGGTTTCTCAAACAAGCTCACACATTAATCTTCCTATTTTCTTATTAATCTTAGTTTCATAATCATTACTTCTAAGCATATGGTTTAGCATTCACATAGACATATGAGGTTAACAATTAAGTGATGTTCATGCAACCTAATTGCCTTCCAATTAACAGAAAATAGTAGTGATTAATACATAAGCTTCTTTAGCATACTTAATTTAATAAATCACCAATAGATAATTAAGCCAGAATCAATAATCAAACCATAAGAGTTCTTTGGTATTCCCCAAACAGAAAGAAAAACGAATTTAGCTCATAATTGCAGTAGAAACAAACATAAAAACAAAGTTTACTAAAGCAAACATATTCAATTCCTAAGTCTAAGTGGTAGAATTAACCTAATTGCTTGAATTCTTCCAACTATTGAAGCCTAGGGTTCCTTAGCGTCTTCTGAATCTCTTAGTCGCAGCTAATCCTCCAAAAATCGCTAGGAGTATGATCCCATGAGATAAGGATTCGTCTTTTATAGATATCCCAAAACAGGGTGTACTCGGCGAGTAGCAGAATCAACTCGCCGAGTAGATCCATACTTATCCGTCTTGAATCAGCATTCGTATTTATCTTTTGGAATATCCTCGTGTACTTGCTGAGTAGGGTCGATCTACTCGCCGAGTATACCCCCTTCTTTCACTCTTTGATCTTCAAGTGCTTCCCTTTTCTCCTTTTTGCTTCCAAGCATATCTTTTGGACTGAAAACACAATTCACAACATTTTAAGTACCTTTTGTCCACATTATTCACATAATTAATCAAAAATAACTAAAAATATATGCTAAATAATTAACTAATTATGCACATATCAAAATACCCCACACTTGACTTTTGCTTGTCCCCAAGCAAAACTAAATTTTAAACATATTAGAATAACATATAATAACTCCAATCCAACCCAGCCATTATGCCAAGACCGCAACGCATGCATTTGTGTCTAAAATTTCCTAAAAACCCCCCATACTTCAAATACTCACAATCCTCATAAACATTCACCCACTCACCTCGAACTATGCTCATTTTATGCAACCCTCCGAATCCATCCTCAGAAAATCTCTTTACCCTCAAGATATTTTTAATTGAGCAACCCAAGCATACATATTCTAGAATTACAACTTTTCGATACCACTATGGAGCTCTTTGAATTCTTCATTTTCTTGACATTTGATCTTTGATATCTTTGAATTCACCAACTTGTATTGACTTTTGGTATCTTCAACTTTTTGGATTCCTTGGAATTTTGATCTTTAGATCTTCACTTCATTTGCTCCAAAATTCCTATAACTTTTTCTAGTAATTCTTCTCTTTCTTTTTTTCATGTATTTCTCAATTTTGTTTCACTCAATTCCCTACATGCTTAAGCAGGGGCGCTCAATCTCAACCTTTATTGGCTAATGATAAAAACTTTCCTGGATACATTTCAGGTTTAGGCTGCTAAACCTATTGCATCCCTCAGGCTGAGCAAGGTCGTGTTTTTGTCTCATGATTTCACTGAAATAAGGAAGCCACAAATGCACTAGAATGTATATAGGCTCAACTAAACATTTGGGTTTTCATGCAATTATTAACACAATTCTAATATGGAATCCTAATTGTTTTTTTTTACCAAAGTTTTCTAATTTAAGACCTAAACAGTTTTTGGTATGCAATAAGTTTTTAAAAATTAGCTTAAATTAAGATTCTAAGTGTTCTAAGATGTGACTAACCCCCTACCCCACACTTATTTTATGCAATGCCCTCATTGCATATTATACCAACTAAAAATGCAAATAGAGAGAAAGTTGGAACAAACTCCCCTGGGGTAGCAGTCGCTAGGTTGACACTCTCTCTTCAACTCCTTCTTCTAGTGACTTTAACCATGGGAACAGCTCATCCATGGCACGGGCGTCATACGTCTCATGTGGTTGATAGCTCGAAAAACTCCAAGGAAAAGGGTTGTTGAACAATCTTCAGTAGTAATTCATAAAGAGTATATGAATGGTGCAGAAAAATTAGCTAGAGCAATTCAGAAACTCCTCCTGCAGCAGGCTACTCGGCGAGTAGCCGTGAAGACTCAGCGAGTAGAACTCAATGGCAAAGCAGTTCGTGTAAAAGTAGATGTACTCGCCGAGTAGTGTTAGTGCACTCGACGAGTAGGGCGTATATTTCCAGAATTCCTTGAACCGCTGTCTCTCTTTACTTCGGTGTTGACATGGAAATATAAATGTACTCTCACGTGAATTTCCTAAGCAACAACACTCCATAAGACTCTTGACTCGTACGGACTCAATCCTAGGAACAAGACTCCATAATCACTCATAAAGACTCTCATTCCTCTCTTGACCCTTCCTAATTAGCATGCTTCCTAGCTTCAATACCTGAAAAGAAAACTAAAAGTAACACTAATATTTCAACCACATAGCCAAATCCAACATGTCCACAATTGTATTAAAACAAACATCATAAATAAAACAAAACAAAACAAAACAAAATCTTCAATCTTCCTCTTCCATTCCGGCTCCTCCAGCTCCACTACCTCCTTCTCCACCCCTTCTTCGCATCCTCTCGTCCCAATCCATAATATAAGGGTAGCCGGGTCCAGGTCGCGGGGCAATGTGCATTTGTTGGAAAAGATACTCGAAGGATTGATTGGTGTAATTAACCCCTCGCCCAATATCATCCAAGTAGTGTCGGTACTCTACTTGGTTCCAACCCTCGTTATCCTCCACCGGAATAACCGGTGGGTCTTCCCGTACCCGCTCGCTCCTTGGCCTAACCCGCCTTCCCGGCTCCTCGGGGACCACCGACTCATCTTCATTCTGGATAGTAAAGGAATCACCAAAATTTTCAACTATCCGAGCCCTCCTATAAAGTGCAGTGTTGAACGGAGGAGGGTGGATAATTGTTAGCACTTGAGCTTGCGGCAAATCCAAGATCCCAAATGATTTCGCAAGCCAAGTAATGAACATGCCCCCATTTATCTTCGAGTTTATCTTCTCCTTGACCGCCCCCTCCGCAAGAAATTTAGCAATGCAGTACGGAAGGCTGCAGAAGACGTCGGGAGTGATGATACTCCACAAGTAAAAGATATCAAGGGTGGGAACTTTGTCCCCATCCTTCCGCATGTTGATCGTGCTTGCAACGAACCGGTGAATGAGTCGGTGGATCGGAGAACGGATATGTCCTTCTTGAGCAGTGGAAGGTATGTAGACTCGGTTAGCAATTGTATTCCACCATGTCGATGCCACAACCTCCTCGGGAAGTTCTTTGTAGGTGTTCTCCAAGAAGGCTTCAAAATAATCCGTCATCGCCATGTCTTGATCGTAGATGCCCAACCGCCAAGAGAACTCAACCATGCTGCATTGTCGCAGCTCCCCACCCAAAGAAAACGAGATCGTGTTAGGATTGTAAAACTCACTACCACCTCGGAATGAAATGGTAGCAAAGAATTCCCAACACAACTCCGCGTATACTGGCTCTTGGATTTTGAACAATTGCAACCAACCATCACAAGTGATGTTGGCATAACCCAAGTTATAATCTTTCACCAAATATGGGGTGAGTTCTTCTTCCAAGCCAACATTGCCCATCCATCCCCAATCCACTGCATTCGGTAGGTGGATTTCTTTCTGTCGAAGTGCTTCCAACCTGTTTAGGGCTCGAGTTTTGGATGATTTGGAGGCGATTTGTTGAAAGGCTAACCATGGCATATCACCATGGCTCCCCCCTCGTGAGGATTGACCTCTTCTTGCCATGCTATCTGCATACACATATCAAAAACACAGCAACAAACAACACCCAGTGATTAAAACAGGAAAATATAAGATCTGATTGTGACCTACTCGCCGAGTACACGAACCTACTCGCCGAGTAGTATGAACTTCTTGACAGATCGAGATCGGATCTGTGTAATCTATGCAATAGTCCAAATTGTTCACAGGGTTTTGTTGTAATTACTTTTCAAACCATAGATCTTGAAGAAATTACTCCTAACAACATCTAATTCATGACTAAATCAAAACCCTGGAAATTGGGAAAAACTTCCCAAATCCGAAATCACATCAAATATGGGTAAATCTGTGACAAAGATTGAACCTTTCATGAAATTAAAGGGTAAAGATGTTACCTTGTTGCTTGAATGAAGAGAAAAGAGTAGAAATTTGGAGAGTTCTTGAAAAATGCTTAGGGAGGCGGTTGAGAGGAAGTGCTCGGCGAGTGTTGGGATAAATTGGTGAATAATAACAATTTTTACAGGTTTTATTTTACTGGGTTTGAACCGGCTACTCGCCGAGTAGAATGGTTATACTCGCCGAGTAGACACGCGTGTTATCAACTTTTGGCTGTAATTGGGCATTTACTCGCCGAGTATAGTCGATATACTCGCCGAGTAGATGTCACAGGTTTGATCTATTCATTTGTTTAGCCCTTCCACCCCACACTCAAAGCATAGCTTGTCCTCAAGCACTTAGAGACATAGAATAAACGAAGAAGAATGAAAAAAAGAACAATATGAAAAATAAAGAAAAGGAAAGAAAATGCAAACTTGAAACTTGGGTTGCCTCCCGAGAAGCGCTTCTTTTGATGGAGTCATTAGCTGGACTCCGCCCCGTCTACGTGTTTGCAATTCCGCACAGTAGCAGCTCCTCCAATCCTTCATTTCGGGGGACACCTTCTTCATATTTCTTCACTCTATGACCATTGACTTTGAATGGTGTGCTGTCTCTTGATATCAATTCTATAGCCCCGTGAGGAAACACCGTCTTGACCAAAAAGGGTCCATCCCACCTTGATTTAAGTTTGCCCGAGAAAAGTTTTAATCGGGAATTGAAAAGCAATACTTTTTGGCCTTCATGAATGTCTTTGCTCTTAATTCTTTTATCATGCCATCTCTTGGTCTTTTCTTTATAGAGCCACAAACTAGAATAAGCATCATTTCGAAGTTCTTCAAGGGCATTCATTTGCATCAAACGGTTGGTCTTCAATTCTTCTATATCAAAGTTGCACCTCTTTAAAGCCCAATATGCCTTATGCTCGATCTCGACCGGTAGATGTCATTGCTTTCCATAAACCAACCTATATGGTGTAGTACCAATAGGTGTTTTGAAAGCGGTTCGAAATGCCCATAGCACGTCATCCAATTTATCCGACCATTCCTTGCGGTTGCTTCCCACCGACTTCTCTAAAATACGCTTCAAGGCTCGATTGGTCACTTCAGTTTGTCCACTCGTTTGTGGATGGTATGACGTGGAGAACTTATGGTTCACCCTATATTTCTAGAGCAGCTTTTCCAATTGATCATTGGCAAAGTGTGTGCCTCGGTCACTAATTAGGGCCTTTGGAACACCAAACCGGGAGAATAGTTTCTTTAAGAATCGTACCACTACCCGTCCGTCATTTGTAGGTAAAGCCTGCACCTCCACCCATTTTGAGACATAATCTACCGCCACTAGTATGTACTTGTTTCCTTTGGATATGGGAAAAGGTCCCATGAAGTCAATGCCCCATACGTCGAACACCTCGCACACTTGAATGCTATGTTGTGGCATTTCATTGCGAGATGAAATGTTTCCCACCCTTTGACAAGAATCACATTCTTTGACATATTGGGCTGCATCTTTGAAGATTGTAGGCCAATAGAACCCAATGTCAAAGATCTTCTTTGCGGTATAGTGTGCTCCATGATGTCCTCCCGTGGGCCCGCTATGGCAATGTTCTAGTATTCTTCGGCTTTTCTTCCCGAACACACATCTTCTTATAATTCCATCCGCACAGCTTCGAAAGAGGTATGGATCGTCCCAAAAGTAATATTTGATCTCCGCAAAGAATTTCTTCTTTTGTTGACTACTATAATCCTTCGGGACATAATTTGTAGCTAAATAGTTAGCTATGTCTGCAAACCATGGCTCCTCTCCCACGGACACCATAATGTATTCATCCGGAAAGTTGTCTCCATCCTTATCTTCTTGCAATCGCAGGTTCTCGAGCCTAGATAAATGATCGGCTGCTACATTCTCCATGCCTTTCTTGTCTCGTATCTCTGTATCGAATTCTTGAAGAAGCAGCACCCATCGTATTAGTCTTAGCTTGGCATCCTGTTTGGAAAACAAATACTTGATAGCCGAGTGGTCAGTAAAAATAGTGGTTTTAGATAAAACCAAGTAAGGGCGAAACCTGTCAAAAGCATAAACCACGGCTAACAATTCTTTTTCAGTAGTAGTATAATTCTCTTGGGCGGGGTTTAGGGTCTTGCTTGCATAATAGATGGGTTGAAAGTGCTTATCAACCCTTTGACCAAGGACCGCTCCTAGTGCATAGTCACTAGCATCACACATGATCTCAAAGGGTAAGTTCCAATTTGGTGCTATAATGATCGGGGCATTAGTTAATTTTTCCTTTAGGAATTCAAATGCCTCTACATACTCTTTAGTAAAATTAAAGGGTGCATCTTTTAGTAATAATTGTGTTAGAGGTTTCTTGATTTTGGAAAAATCCTTTATAAAACGCCGGTAAAAACCTGCGTGTCCTAAAAAACTCCTAATGCCCTTCACATTAGTTGGTGGGGGTAATTTGGCAATGGTGTCTATCTTTGCCCGATCCACCTCAATTCCCTTTTTAGAGACTGTGTCCCAAAACTATACCCTCCTTGACCATGAAGTGAAATTTTTCCCAATTTAGGACCAAGTCGGTTTTCTCACACCTAGCAAGCATTGAGTCAAGATTTGTGAGACAGTCATGGAAAGAAGATCCGAATACATAAAAGTCATCCATAAAGACCTCTATGAACTTTTCCACCATATCATGGAATATGGCGGTCATGCACCTTTGAAACGTCGCAGGTGCATTGCATAGTCCAAATGGCATGCGTCTATAGGCGAAAGTCCCACTTGGGCATGTAAAGGTGGTCTTTTCTTGGTCCATTGGGTCTATGGGTATTTGAAAATACCCTGAAAACCCATCTAGAAAGCAGTAATAGCTATGACCCGATAGTCTCTCTAACATTTGATCTATGAAAGGAAGGGGAAAATGGTCTTTGCGAGTGGCATCGTTTAGCTTTCGATAATCGATGCACACTCGCCAACCGGTTACCGTTCGCGTTGGAATTAGCTCGTTCTTTTCGTTGGTGATGACCGTCATTCCTCCTTTCTTGGGCACCACTTGGACCGGACTCACCCATGGACTATCGGAAATGGAGTAGATGATTCCTGCATCTAAGAGCTTGACCACCTCCTTCTTGATGACTTCTTGCATGTTCGGGTTCAATCATCTTTGGTGTTGCACCACCGGCCTTGCTCCTTCTTCTAAATTGATTTTGTGAGAGCAATAGGATGGGCTTATTCCCTTGATGTCGGAGATGCTCCATGCGATGGCTCTTTTCCTTTTCTTCAACACGTGTACAAGTTCTTCCTTTTCCGTCTTGGATAGATTCGAGGCTATGATCACAGGTTTCTGATTTCCTTCTTCCAGAAAGGCATACTCCAGATGGTCAGGTAGTGTTTTAAGCTCCAATTGGTTATTTTTAGTGACGGACTCGCCGAGTGCAGGTATGGTACTCGGCGAGTTTGCAGCTGCATTCACGACTTCTGGATTTTTTTCAGATGTACTCAGCGAGTAGATCGGGTCTACTTGGCGAGTAGATCGGGTCTACTCGGCGAGTAGGCCTCTCAGATTGCTTCTTTATTTCTTCATACTCCGCTTCTTCCAACAGTCTTTCAATCTCTAGTAAGTCCTTTTCTGGGTCAAATGCTTCATCCAAAGCTGCAAACTTGCTGGAATCTTCAGGTATGTCTTCCTCTAATAGTTCGTCGAGCATGTCGATTGAGAAAGCCGTGTCGTCACTACTCCTTGAGTACTTCATGGCTTGGTCTACCCCGAATGTTACTGAGTCGTCCCCAACTCGCAATGTGAGCTTAGAATCTCTCATGTCTACGATAGCGCTAGCTGTGTTGAGGAAGGGCCTTCCAAGGATAATTGGCACTTGCGGATCCGCCTCTATGTCTAGAATGATGAAATCAGCCGGGAAGACAAATTTGTCCACTTTCACTAGCAAATCTTCACAAATGCCTCTTGGGAAGGTGACAGTCTTGTTTGCCAAATGAATTGCCATTCGAATTGGCCTTGGCTCCGGGAGGTCTAGCTTCTTAAAGAACGAGTATGGCATAAGGTTCACACTTGCTCCAGAATCAGCTAAGGCATGAATTGCAGCCAAGTTGCCAAATTGGCAAGGTAAAGTTAAGCTCCCCGGATCACCCTTCTTCTTTGGTAACTTGTTTAGCATTGCGGCGGAGCAGTTCTCATTCAACACTACCTTCTGCACTTCCTCCATCTTTCTTCTGTTGGTGAGGAGTTCCTTAAGGAACTTAGCATACTTGGGCATTTGCATGACGGCTTCAATGAAAGGAATGTTGATTTGAAGAGTTTTAATGTGGTCTAGAAACTTCTGATATTCCTCTTCCTGCTTCTCTTTCTTGGCTCGGGCTGGGTATGGCATTGGAGGCTGGTATGGCTTCAAGGGAGGCTGTTCATTTGTTTTAGAAGGGGTACTCGCCGAGTCCATCGGCCCTACTTGGCGAGTAGAACTCTCAGATTGTGAATCTTGGTTTTCTGCTTGTTCTTCCGTTCCTTCCTTCTGCGAGTCCCTGGTTGCTTTAGTTCGAATGGGGGCCAGGGGAGTGATGATCTTCCCACTTCTTTTTGTGACAATGTTTACTTGTGCGCCTCGTGGGTTGTTCTCGGTTTTGCTAGGAAGCTCACCCGGTGACCTTTGGTTTAGTTGTTGAGCAAGTTGCCCAAGCTGCGTTTCTATGTTGTGGATGGATGCTTGCTGGTTCCTGAGCATTGTTCTTGTTTCTTGGATAGCAGCATCATGGTCACTATGTCTTTTCTCGGAAGCAGCCACAAATTTAGTAAGAATATCTTCCAAGCTTGGCTTCCTCTCTTGCACCGGCTCCTCCTTTTGATAAAAGCCTCTCCCTTTTTGTCTATACTTCTCCTCCTTGGCCTTCTTGTACTCTTCGTAAGGTAGCCACTCTTTCTTTTGTTTGTGCCAGTCCTCATCATACCGGTCACCGCTCGAATAACATGCTTGTGCCTTCTTGTTGCCATTCTCATCCAAATCGCAATCTCTAGTGAGGTGAGGTCCATTGCAGTTTTCACAACCCACCCGTATAGCATGGATAGTTTGATCCATTTTGTCCATTCTCCTATCCATGGTTTTTAACATGGCCATGACCGCGGATAAATCTTCAGTAGCAGCGTAAGCGGCTCCCCTCGTGACATCATTCCTAGGGTTGTGGTATTCTCTAGAGTGTTTAGAGAATTCTTCAATCAATTCTTTAATCACCGGGGGTGGCTTCTTTGTAAGTGGGCCTTGTGAGTCTAGCAACTGCCGGGTTGTAACATTGACTCCATCATAGAAGATGGAAACTTCTTGCTGGCTGTTTAGATCATGGTGTGGGCAGTTTCTGAGCAGACCTTTGTACCTCTCCCATGCTTCATATAAAGACTCTCCAGCTTGTTGTTCAAAGTTTGCAATGGCCTTCTTCAGTTTGGCTATCTTGGATGGTGGGCAAAAGTGATCAATAAATTCTTCCTTCATTCTGGCCCAAGTGGTGACTGATCCGGGGGGAAGTGACTTGAGCTAGTCTTTAGCAGCACCCTTGAAGGTTACCGAAAGCATACGAAGTAGTTGAGTTTCGCGGGTTACATTTGGAATATTGAAGTAATCAGCAACATCATTTACTTCATCCAAATGTTTGTAGGCATCTTCATGATCTTTCCCATAGAAAGGTATTTCCTTGAGTGAAGCTAGGATATGACCTTTTAGCTCGAAGGTAGCAGTCGCGGGAATTTCGGGTTGCACAAGTCCCGGGATGGTCGTCGCGCATCCTCTTCTTCCATTCTCCCATGGGGATTTCATCAATGTTAGCCATAGTGAACGCTAACTCTTCCTCCGACTCGGTTTCTTGCTCGTATGTTGCCACCTCTTCTTCCTCGGTCTCGTATCCAATATCTTCTTGAATTGGCTCCTCAATTATCAAAGAAGCGCTAGAAGCTCCTGATTTACTGCTCTTCTTTTTCCTAAAAACAGTCTTCAAGTTGGACAATGGTGATTTCTTTGGTGTGCTTGAATTCTCCACGTCCTTCCCTTTGTTTCTTTTCAATGCGGATTCGAGGTCTTCAAACGGGGGTACCAGTGGTGTGTTTGCTCCTCTGGTCATGAAAGTCCTGAAATCAATCAAATAAAAAAGCGTAAAAAGAACAAAAAGATTGTAAAAATAAAGAAAATCTACTGCTGACTAAACTGCTACTCGCCGAGTAGGTGCGATTGCACTCGGCGAGTATCAGTGATATTTCAAAAAAAAATTCTAAGTTTTAAACTAACTAAAACAAATACTAAAACCTAATTACTAATTACTAAATTGCAATAAATGAACTTTATGCAAGTAAACTCACACAAAGGATCGAAAAAAATTAGGAATTAGCTTAATTATTTAGAACCGTTCCCCGGCAACGGCGCCAAAAACTTGATGTGTGTAAAATCAACTAGTTTTATCCCTACTTTTTGTTAATAAATTGAGCACACAAAGGCAGTGAACCTATCTTTAAGTGGTATAGATTGATAAGTAAGGTATCGAACTCAGGGAACGGTAAATTAAACTAATAGCTAATTTTAACTAAAACAAATAATAAAAGTAAAGGGTTTTTCTCTAGTTTTGCAAGACTAGAAACTTAGACAAACTAAATTAACTAATTAACTAAAGCAATAACTATTCACCAAATTTGATAAAGATGTTTCCATTTAGGTTCAACCAATTCACTTCTATGGTTATTTAAGTTTAAGGTAGATTAATTGCTATTGGTTATCAATTATAATAGTTAGGTTCATATTCATTACTCCTAACCCTTAGACAATTAACTAATTTAAGCGTTGATCAAGTGTTTAAACTAATTAATTCCCTAGATTAATTATTTGGATTAAATAAGATTTGTAATGGTTAATTAAGTTATTAATTCAATTAACCTCTTGTTGATGGTTTCTCAAACAAGCTCACACATTAATCTTCCTATTTTCTTATTAATCTTAGTTTCATAATCATTACTTCTAAGCATATGGTTTAGCATTCACATAGACATATGAGGTTAACAATTAAGTGATGTTCATGCAACCTAATTGCCTTCCAATTAATAGAAAATAGTAGTGATTAATACATAAGGTTCTTTAACAAACTTAATTTAATAAATCACCAATAGACAATTAAGCCAGAATCAATAATCAAACCATAAGAGTTCTTTGGTATTCCCCAAACAGAAAAAAAAACGAATTTAGCTCATAATTGCAGTAGAAACAAACATAAAAAAAAGTTTACTAAAGCAAATATATTCAATTCCTAAGTCTAAGTGGTATAATTAACCTAATTGCTTGAATTCTTCCAACTATTGAAGCCTAGGGTTCCTTAGCGTCTTCTGAATCTCTTAGTCGCAGCTAATCCTCCAAAAATCGCCAGGAGTATGATCCCATGAGATAAGGATTCGTCTTTTATAGATATCCCAAAACAGGGTGTACTCGGCGAGTAGCAGAATCAACTCGCCGAGTAGATCCATACTTATTCGTCTTGAATCAGCAGTCGTATTTATCTTCTGGAATATCCTCGTGTACTCGCCGAGTAGGGTCGATCTACTCGCCGAGTATACCCCCTTCTTTCACTCTTTGATCTTCAATTGCTTCCCTTTTCTTCTTTTTGCTTCCAAGCATATCTTTTGGACTGAAAACACAATTCACAACATTTTAAGTACCTTTTGTCCACATTATTCACATAATTAATCAAAAATAACTAAAAATATATGCTAAATAATTAACTAATTATGCACATATCAATTCTCTATGATTATTAGCCTTGAAGTTAATTTTAGGTATGTTTTTGTTATGGCACCTTCATTTAGCTTTCTTTAGCCTAGCATTGGTCTGGTGCATGTTGTCAATGTTGATCCATGACAAGTATTTTGGAAATCTTTAATTTTATAAGATCATTTTGTTTGTTAGTATAGGCAATATCATTAGATTACAAGATTTGTATGTTTGAACTTTGAATTCACAATTTCAAATCAAGCTTTTGCTTAAACAACTATAAATATATTTGGGTGAGTTTCGAATCAAATAGGCAATCGAAGAAAAAACATAGATAAGAGAAGTATTCATAGCCACTTAGCTCATTATAAAAACTCGGTGATACAAAATAAATGGAAATAAGTAATTCAAATTTAAATGAAAACTCAATTGAAGTGCACCTTTAACACTTTCCATGTTGAATTACGTACATAGTATGTTGAATCTTATGTTTACTTTATAACATATATTTGTTTCCAAGTTCAAATTGGGAAAAGATCTATAAAAAAAATTGTATGTCCTTACAATGTTGAATGCTATTGGAAATTGTCCTGTCAAAAAGTTGATTATTAAACTACAAGAAATTAAATATTTTCTTATTTATCTTCTTATCTATTTGACAAGTGTTTGGATGAATTATTAATATTATTAAATTATTATCATTGTAACTAGATATGTTGCCCATGCTCTACATGGGTCGTAGGCGTCTAATTTGAGTGTCATTTTTTGTTAAAAGATGCAGGTGAGATAATTCGACCCCTAATTTTCACAGACGAAGACGGATAGATAGAAGCAAGAAAAAAATAATAAATGTGCGGACCAATATAAAAAGAATATCAAAAGAAGAAAATGACAGATGGAAGAAAGTGTAAGGGACGGGAAAAAACAAAAAAAATAAATATGAGGACAAACCCGGACTTTGCTTGGGACCGTTGTGTTTTTTATGAAAAAATGTAAAGTTGAGACTATAATGACCAAAAGTATCAAAATGGCTAAAGAATTAAAGAGGTTGAATTTAGTAAGTTTTTAGAAAAGTGACCAAAGTTGTCAATTCCTTAAAGTTTTGTGGCCAAACTTTGAATATTAGAATGTTCGTAAATATTATAAAATTTTTTATTACAAGGACCAAAGGTGTTAAAATGACTAAAGAATAATAGGCAAAATTGACAAAAAGGCATGCACGTTCACTATTCCTAACTTTGAACTTATATATATATATATATATATATATATATATATATATATATATATATATATATATATATATGTAACATCCGGATTCCCAGGTATATTATTGTAATATTTTATTTTTTGGAGTTTTTGAAGGAACTCGGCGAGTTGATGCCTAGACTCGCCGAGTAGGGTCGCGGATTATCATCTGGGTTCGCGTTTGGACTCAGCGAGTCCATTAGTGGACTCGACGAGTCCACGCTGTTTAATGAAACCCTAAGCCCCCGGGGTTGGAGCCTTTTTAAGGGCACTCATAGCCTCTCATTGTGGCTATCAGTCCCTTGAGAGAAGCCTAAGTGAGCTAAATCGTTTGGGTGGAAGGAGAAGCTATATTTGATCTTTCTATCCTTGGTTTCGCAAGAAGAAGGTGATCAAGAGCAACATGAGATTGAAGGAGGTGTGATTCTAGTGGTTTTAGAGTCCAGAGACTTCAACTTGAGGTATTTATTTGGACCTTCTTTAGTTTTGGTATTGATTCTTAGAGTTAGGGTTTTCTAACCTCTTCTGAGGATGGTTATGTGGAGCAATTGGTCCTTTTTCGAGTTTATGCTTTGGATCTGGACTCAAAGAGGTCCAGAGACCTTAACCCTTGGAGCTTTATGAATTATCTTGGGACTCATGAGCTTAGAATGTCATTTTTAGGGCTAAAACACCAAATGAAACCATCTAGATGATATATGAGTGTCAAGGTCTGGACTTTACGTGATTATTACGCTTGGGAATGATAGATCTATGGACTAGAGGAACAGATCTGACCTTAAGAGGTCAATGGAGTTTGTGCATGGCATGGACTTGCCGAGTTGCTCTTGAGACTCGGCGAGTTGAGTCGGGGTGGCCCCGCGATTCTTACCTGGGGACTCGTCGAGTAAAGGGAGGGACTCGATGTGTTAAATGGGACTAAAGAGATTTGTGGACATATGTGGACTCGCCGAGTAGCCCAAGTGCACTTGACGAGTCAGGTCAAATATTAATTGTTGACTTTGGTTGACTTTTAGGGTTTGGTCAACAATGAGGGCCTTTGAGCCAAAGGAGGGGTAAAATGGTCTTTTACCCTTCTAAGGGTGCCTAGAGAGGGATAAGTCTTGTTCTGAGAGTTATATTTATGAGAGTATTACTTTATGTGTTTAGGCGGAGGCTAGATCGTATTTCTACCGAGTCAGTGATTTACCGGGACATCTGAGGTGAGTCTTCTCACTATACTTTACCATGAGTGGTAATTAGAGATATGTGACAGAGTTATCGTATGCTATTATGTGATGTGTTGTGCTGCATTATTTCTATGTGGTTTATATCATGTGTATATCAGAGTTAGAACCGAAAGGTTCACAGAGTTAGGACCAGAGGGTCCACAGAGTTAGGGCCTACGGGCCCACATAGTTATAGCCTCGAGTGGCTAGTATATGTTATGTACGGTACTTTGGGGAACTCACTAAGCTTTATGCTTACAGTGTTATGTGTTTCAGGTACCAGTGATGATCACGGGAAGGCGCCAGTATGATTCGTACACACGCATGGATTTTTTTGTATTTTGATCTTTGGAAATATTTTGTGAAACAAAGTTAAGATACAATGAGATTTTGTTGATAAGTGTGTTTGGAAAAATGTGTTTAAAAATGTGAAAATTTGTTTTAGATTTTACGGTGTTACAATATATATATATATATATATATATATATATATATATATATATATATATATATATATATATATATATATATATATATATATATTAATCATTTCACAAGAAGATAAATACTAATTTCAGTAATGTGTGTTTTATTACTACACCAACGCAATGACAGTGTTTAATGCAATTGGAAATTGGACTGATTATTAAACTAATTTCTACGATTACTGTTTAATTACTACACTAATTTCAATAATGTGTGTTTTATTACTACACCAACGTAATGACAATGTTTAATGCTATTGGAAATTGGACGGTCAATAAGCTGATTATTAAACTAATTTCTACGATGTGTGTTTAATTACTACACTAATCCAATGAAGCAATGAGACTTAACATAAACGGCAGTACGAATTGTTCAAATTCTATATTACTAAATTTAATAATTAAATTCTAATACTAAATTAAACTTAATAAAGGACATAATACAAACACATCAACTTAATTGTTATTTAAACTAATAACATAAAGCTTTTAACTATTATTTGTGATATAACCTAATGTTATATTAATTCGTAAGATTACATTTAAATATAGCACTGTATTTTATGTATTATATATACCGAGTTGAGGTTTGCCTTCAGGGATTAAGGGTATTTTCATCCCCGTCCTCATCCTCGTTACATTAAAAAGGGTTTGCCGGTTAAATCGTATTCGGGTATCTGATTCTTCCGATGAAAGCCCCGTTGAAGAGCTCATTCAAGAATCATTTCAAGAGACGGAAGTCCAACCACAAGCACAAGAAAAAAGGAAAAGGGAGGGCTCCATGTCAAGGGTGGACGGGTGATGAAGAGAGGCCACTCGCTCAATCATGGCTAGATGTGTCGGAGGACCCGATCCACGGTGACGATCAAGACTCAAAAACTTTCAAAGAAAAAGTTTGGCGTAACTTTTGTAAATGCATGAAAAAGAATACCCGCAACCCGAAATCACTTTACTCTAAGTGGAGGACCACCAATCGAGCCATAATGGATTTCAACGGCATCTATATGAACGCCATCAAAAACCTCTAAAGCGGTGCAACTGAGTTGGATGTCATGGCTAAAGTTCGAAAGATTTGCAAGGCAAAAGTCGAAAAAGCTTTTGCCAATGAGTCATTTTGGGAAGTTGTGAAGGGCAGTCGAAAAAGGATAGGGTTAAAAACTGCCGATGATTACACAGGGATGTCCAAACGAAGCAAAACTTTCGAGACCACCAACAATCAATCTCCCGATGCGCGTATGGGAGGGATTGACATCAACGAAGATCCTTATAGAGTTCCAACTTGTCCTATGGGAAGAGACAAAGCAAAAAGAAAGTTGAAAGGAGCATAAAGTATATCGATTGAAGAGGAGGAGATAAGGAACTTAATCAAAGGGTTGGACGATAAGCTTGAGGTTTTTTTGGAAGTAGAAAAGTTAAAAGAAATGAACTGTGCTAAAAAGGAAAAGAATCGTGCATTATAACTTTACTTAACACCCACGGGAGATCACCTGTCTGAGGAGAATCATCGGATTGTTAACAACGCAAAGCCAGATCTTGCTATAGAATGGTGGTCAAGAATCGATACAAAGAATGAGGATAATTCACAGTGTGGTAATCCATAGCGATCTTCGCCGCCATTTGACCGGTCATCTTTGGACGATGGACAATCTTGATCTAATATGCCACCAGAAGAAGAATTCAAAGGTCAGTCTTCGGAGGAATACTCATTGCTTTAGTGTGTGTGTTTTTATGAAGCGAGTTTTAGTAATGAAGTCTTTTTTTATGTATTAAATCATGTTTTAGGTCTTAATTAGTATTAAATCATGCTTTAAGGTATTGTAATCATTTTTATTTAATATGAAGTGTTTGTTGTTAAAAAAAAATATGTCATATTAATTAATTCAAAAAATTGTTTGTGTGATATTAAAAAACTATTTTATATAATAATAAATAAAAAATGTTTGTTTATTAAAATAAAGTAATTAAATTAAATTACAAAAAGAAAATAAAAAAATATATTTTATATAATATTAAATAAAAAATGTTTGTTTATTAAAATAAATTAATTAAATTAAATTAGAAAAAAGAAATAGAATGTTAAGAGTATTGTCATTCCCTACCAAATGCTAAGATTAGTTGTTAAAGAGAGAACAATAAGGTGACATTAAAAAAGTTGTGCTAGGAGTGTCGCAATTCCCCTTAGCCTTATGAGATGTGGGAGGATTTAAGATCATTTGTGCCACCACATGTAACATAACATACATTCATTCCAATTTGATTTGTCAATTTTTGTTTTATCTTTGCGATTGACTTAGAATGACACTTAAGGAGGATGATGAGATGCCTTATTGGTTATGGTTTGACACTGGGCATGTAGACTCTTCTGGGAGCATAAAACAATGGTAGTGGATTTGGGGCTCCCACTTGGAATACAAATTCTATTATATTTGGTGTTAACTAAACTTATAACGGGACATTTATGACAAAAAATGACATTTTGGATTTTGAATTGTTGAATACAAATTGTTTATTTCAAACAGTTTTTTTTTTTTTTTTTTTTTTTTTTTTTTTTTTTTTTTTGTAACATAAAAATTATTCTAGACAGCAAATCTTGAACACTTGTTCACAAGAATAACAGTTAGACGCTATCATTCAAGGGACTCAAGCTTTCAAACTTATGCATACAAACATAAAAAATTACACTTTCGTAGATGTAGCTATGGAATTAAAGTTAAGAGTTTAGTTTCTTCGAGTGATTAATACTTACGTACGTGTTTACTTTGATCGCCCATATCCGCCGGATAAAAAAAACAAGATTGTGGGTATATTGAGTGATATGATGAAAAATACGTAGCATTTGATACATCAAAAATTTTATTGAGAGCGCTACTAAGTTGTCTAAGACAATTGAGTAGTTGATTAAGATGACAGAGTGAACCCAATATGCAAAAACCAATAGAAACAAAGTAATTGGTGAATGGACCAAGTTTTAGTGTGAAAAAACCAATAGAAACATAGTAATTGGTGAATAGACCAAGTTTTAGTGTGGAAAAACCAATAGAAACAAAGTAGTATGGTGAACCAAAAGTCCAAAATATATATCTAAATACAAGAATGGTTAACTCCTACACTATATTATATCATCCATACATGAACTAGTGCAATATTTTAATACACACAAATACATGTATAATAAGTAACTTATTATCCAAATACATATACTTATGTGTATAACTAGTATAATACATCCATACACACCCAAATGCACAAATAATTGGGGTACTACATTGTTTCTAAATCCTGACAAATACATAAATAATTATACCAATACATCACACAAATACATGAATGATAAAATTAATACATTGCTTGCAAATTTAATATCAAATACACCTCTTAAATTGACGACCAAAACAAAATGAAATTTATACACTTTACCAATCAATGGTACAACTTTCGGGTGTGCATCTACACAAAATATTACTTGCAAGACTCCTTACTTGGCTGTCAAATTAAAGACTACTCTTTCTTTCAACCAACACGACACTCAAACTCAGCCATAATCAAATTAGTTTATATATTAAAAAAAAAAAGATATCTTCTTGTACCATTTCTTTCCCGTTTCTGGATCTTCAGCCAAAGAACTTTCTGGGTCTTCAGCCAAAGAAGATGGTTGTTGCCCTTCTCTATCTTTGTAACGATCGCAGCCTTGTTTCTTCTTCTTCCTTTTGATCTCAAGTAGCAAAACAGCCTCATCACCATCATTCTTTTTCATACCTTCCTATCAAAAATCAAACCCAAACACCCACTTAAGCCCTGCCAAAAAAAAAAGAACAGGGGAGCTGCAAGAACATCCCCAATCCACATACCTGCTACTGATCGGAGCAATACACCTCATCACACTTCCTCTTTTCCCCCTGTCGAAAAACTGCCGCCAAACACCCTCCCGGGGTTGCTGTCGCTCCAATCGAACCAATTCTTGCCCCTCGTACCTCTTCCTCGTATTTCCTACGCAACCAACTATCGGGACTGAAGCAAGCAACCGAGAAGCTGCTTAAGCAGCTCCTCGTTGCACCCACAGAGACCACAGTTACTTCGAGGCTTTTACCCTTCGGTCTCGTCGAACCTCGGAGAAGGCGATCCTTCACGCGATCGATCACTGAAACCTCGTGCCACCTGCAAAGCCTTCGTGCTTCTCTCCCGTCATCTTCGTTCGTTCTCCCTTCTGGCCCACCGATTGTTCCTTCGCACCTGCCGTTCATCCGTGTTCGACTGCTTTCGTTCGTATCTTTTCATTTCCTTTGCCTGATGAAACCAGGAAACGGGGGTTAAAAGCCCTAATTTCGTTTAGCTTGTCAAATGACCAAACTAACCTCCTTATTAAATCATGTATTCAAAACCAAGTTTCTAATTTATTACTATTATTATTATTATTATTATTATTATTATTATTATTATTATTATTATTATTATTATTATTATTATTTTATGGTTTTCATGGGCTTTATTATTTTAGTTATTTTGATGTTTTTAAAAATTAATCATTAATCATATTAATTCATTGCCCTAATTAGTTGAATGTCTTTATAATAGATTTGAAAGGTACTTGTGTATTATTTTTATATGGTGAATAAAAATGAAAGAAACTACATATTAATGTTCAAAATATATTATATAAAATATTTTATCATAAAATGCATAAAACATGTTACATAGTTCAATGACCGACTTCTAAGCTTATCTTCTTATTTATCTTCTCATCTATTTGACAAGTGTTTGGATGAATTATTAATCTTATCAAATTATTATCATTGAAATCATTTTGCTGGAAGATAAATACTAATTTCAATAATGTGTGTTTTATTACTACACTAACGCAATGACAATCTTTAATGTTATTGGAACTTGAACTGTCAATAAGTTAATTATTAAACTAATTTCAGTAATGTGCGTTTAATTACTACACTAATCCAATGAAGCAATGAGAGTTAACATAAAAAGAGTGCAAATTGTTCAAATTCTCTATTACTAAACTTAATAATTACACTAAATTATTTTTTTGGAAACAACAATCATATATAAAAACCCCGCACAACAAGAAGCTGGTCATGGGAAAAATAGGAACAATGAACTATTACAGTTTAGAATGCAGAAAAACTATGAAAGGAAAGGAGAGGTACTCCACTCATCCCAATTACATATAGTACCTTTACTCTTACATTTAAGCCACCGAAACGTCATTGACTTAATGTAAGCAACACCTCTTCTTGGATTGATAAATTCGCCCTGAAAAATTTTGTCATTCCTAAATTTCCATATCCCCCACAATAAACCATAGCAAATAGTCACAAATCTCTTTCTTTTTACCAAAGAGCTACCCCAATTGTTTGCGTAATTAATCAGATCATCGACGCTTGTAAACTAAGAATTATCAACTCCACACCACCTGAAAATCATATCCCTAATACAATGTGCATAGTGATAGGAAATTAGCAGGTGGTACGCACCCTCCTCATGCCTGATACAAGAGCCACACACGGACGAGTGTAGAACTATCCCAAGATGAGAAAGAGCCATAGCCATGGGTATCCGCCCTTGAACTTGACGCCACATGAAGCCGATGACTTTAATTGGAACTTCTTTACACCATATGATAGAAGGAGTTTGATGGGGGGGGGGGGAGATGATCAATTTTCTTCCTAAGAAGCTCCACCTTGTACTCACCATCTGTCGCAAGAATACACAGCCAATAATCATCACCCCTCATGAGTTTAGTAGAGGCAATGTCACTGTATAGCAGGCCTAACTCTTGTTCCAACCCTCCTGATAAAGGACATAATCTCCATGAAACTTTGTTAGCTACAATTTTTTGAGCCACTGATAAAGGATATCTGACTTTTAGGATTTTGTCTCCCACCCACACATCTATTGGTCAAAGGTTAACCTGGTAATTAGGAAAAAAAAAATAAAACTCGTGCAAGTCATGACCATTAGAAATTAGATTGTTCCTAGTATTTCTCACTTCCAGTTAATGTTTAGTAGTATAAATGACATAGATTAGAAGTCACAAACAATGAGTCGAAATTTCCTTGTACAACAACTCAATCATTAGGTTACTAGTCTTCATTCAATAAAAGTGAATCATTTGATTGCTTATTTCTAGTTTTACCCTTGTGAGTTTGTTGTTGTTTACTGTTCCATTACTTGATCACCAACATTTGGTATCAGAGCCTCAATAGATCTTGATCATTTTTGTTCCCATGTATCCTAGATTCTACAATATGACAGCCCCATCATCATCCAATCAGTCCAAGGATAACCCCTTCACTCTGTAGTGCCCAATGTTGACATCACTAAACTACAATACCTGGTCAATTAAGATGGAAGTCCATAGGTTATGGGATGCGACTGAGCCACCTACCGGAGTGGTTGTGGATGAGAAGAAGAGAAAGCAGGCTCGAGCTTTCATTTTCCAGTCTATACTGGAGGAGATACTTGCACAGGCTGCCAAGAAGAAGATAGCCAAGGAGGTTTGGGACTCACTCAAGTCACGGTATATGGGTGCAGAAAGGGTCCAAAAGGCCAGGTTGTGGGTACTGAAAAGTGAGTTTGAAGCACTCCAAATGAAGGAAATAGAAACCATGGATGATTATGCAGGAAAAATATAATCTATGATCTTTAAATTTGGTAGTGCAGGGGGCAATATTAGAAGATGAAGAATTGGTAAGGAAGCTGTTTGATACAGTCCCAGAAAGGTTTATAAACCTAGTGGCATCGATTGAACAAAGTTGTGACATGGAATCAATGCCATTTGAATGAACAATTGGGCATTTGAAGGCTTATGAGGATAGGATCCGGCTCCGAAAGACAAGCACACAGGTAGATAATGCCCTGTTACTTGCAAGGTAGAAAGCTCATCAACCCACTGGAGTCCAGCCAATCCAAACTCAACACGTGGTCGAGGAAAGGGCGGAAGTAACAACCAAGGAGGAAGAGGCAGTTCAAGAGGGCAAGCGACATCTCGTGGAAGAGGTGGGCGTTGGGTGGTGACTCAGGACAGGAGGCAAACAATACCAACAAAAAGCCATGAGACAAAAGCAACACAAGATGTTATAAATGTCAAGAGCTTGGTCATTATGCATCTGAATGCAAGGCAAAGAAGCAGTAGGACCAAGAAGTAAACTTGGCTGCTGATGAAGAGGAACTAACTCTATTGTTGACTGTTTGTGGAGAAAAGAATGTCGAAGTGGTCCTGTTGAATGAAGAAAAAGTCTACCTGAGCCAACTCAAGGAGTGTTATGAAGAGAACATATGGTATCTAGACAATGGGGCTAATAACCACATGACCGGTTGCAAGGCCTTATTCGTTGAACTAGACGAGAAAGTAACGGGGCATGTTCGATTCAGAGATGGGTCTAAGGTTCCAATCAAAGGAAAAGGTGCTCTCCTATTTGATTGCAAGAATGGCGACCAATTTATCATCCCAAACGTGTATTATATTCCTTCCCCGCAAAGTAATATAATAAGTCTAGTACATATGACTGAAGAGGGGTATAATATAGGGATGAAGAAGAAGTTTCTAAGAATGTATGATGAAGCAGGATGCTTAGTTATGAAGGTGTAGAGGTCCTAGAACAGGCTTTATAAAATAAAGCTTATGCCTAGGAAGCCTGTATGCCTTACCATGAGTATAGATGATGACTCATGGTTATGGCATGCACGTATGGGTCACACAAACTTAATGTTACTTGGATAAATGACACATAAGGCAATGGTGACAGGTATGCCCCAGATGACTCACCCATCACAAGTTTGTGAAGGCTGTATGGTAAGCAAGTAGGCAAGACAGAGCTTTCCAAATATGACCCAGTAGAGAGCAAAAGACCCACTCCAGCTGTTACACGCAGACCTCTGTGGACCCATGACACCTCCAACAAAAGGCGGTAATCAGTACATCCTACTGATTGTAGATGACTACTCATGTTATATGTGGGTATAGCTGATCAAAACCAAAGCCGAGGCCTTCAACATGTTCCAAAAATTCAAGTCACGAATTAAAGGGGAGAGTGAGTATAAGAGCAATACGTTACGAACTGACCGAGGAGGCGAGTTTAACTCCACCCAGTTTGCTAATTTCTGTAAACACGCTGGAATTCGCAGGCAATTGACGACTCCACACACGCCTTAGCAAAATGGCATTGTCGAGAGGTGAAATCGAACAATTTTGGAGATGACTCGATCATTGCTCAAGGCCATGAAACTACCCGATCAATTATGGGGTGAGGCAATACGACACTTGGTGTACCTACATAACATAATTGGGACAAAGTCCTTGAAAAATGTAACTCCATATGAGGCTTGGAAGGGGTCCAAGACATCCTTCATACACCTGAAGGTCTTTGGGTGTGTAGGGTTCACTACTAGAAAAAAGGCCTTTTACGATGCTCATTGCGCGTCGTAAAACGCTCAGACGACGCGCAAATGCGTGTCAAGGAAGGCCCTGTCATAAAGAGAGACGACGCGCATTTATGACGCGCATTTACGACGTGCGGTTATGACACGCAATGCGTATCAAGGAAGGCCCTGTCATAAAGGAAGACGACACGCATTTGCGTGTCGTAACCTTACGACGCGCATGTTTATGACACGCAATGCGTATCAAGGAAGCCCCTGTCAAGAAAGGCCATGTCATAAATGAAGATGACACACATTTTTGCGTATCATAATTTTAAATGTTTAAAAAAATATTATTTATAGATTTGCTTATTTTCAAATTAAATTTGTATTTAATGTTTAATAATAGATAATAAAATATCATATACAAAAATTGAATCCATTGCATAAATTTAATGTCATACAAATAATCGTTCCATGGAAAACAAAACATGCAATACAATACAACAGTAAGTAAATGTAACGTATTGCAGGAACTTTGAGAGGCTGCTGGGCATGGAAGGAGGTTGCTAGAGCTATCAGAACCTGCACATGGCAAATCAGTAACTTAACATGCAATACAATACAATATTAAAATGATTCTTTGGATCATTTTGTAAATAGGATTTATTCTTTACTCTGCCTCTGCTAAATTTTATTAGTCATCAAACAAATTATATTATGTACAAAGATAAACATAAATAACACCAAATATAATTAGGACAGATAATCATGCTTCTTTACCTATACCTATACCAATGGATTTCAACAACCATTACCTAACACAGAATAAATAAATCTATACAAATGATATTATCCAAACACATATTCAACCTTCTACAAATTTTTCCATAATTTAAGAAGGTGTAACTACCTGTTGGTCAAAGATTTCAGCTCTGTCAAGTCAACAGGTAGCAGGTGTGCATCTAAGGAAAATGAAGAAAATCATTATGAGAAATGGCAAATATGGAATTTAGACAACAATAAAGGATGGTGATATATAAAGCCCAACTCCAAAGAAGAAACAACAATGGGAAAATAAAAAAAATACTCAGTTGTTAATAATGGGAACTTAAATAATTATTCCTTTTCTTTTCTTGGTTAACTTCATGCAGGTTGAAAGAAGTTTTGTAACTAAACGACCAACTAAAACATTAATAGGAACAGCTTTTATCATGGAAAGCAACAATTTAAGGCACAAATCATCACCATGACTGTAATCCATGAGGGATTCCAAAAACTTTATCCTTTGAGGCCTACCTAATTTCCTTCAAGATATCAACAACCTTTTTAGGGAGCACTTCCACAGATTGCAACTGCCATGTAAATAAGAAAGGTATAAATTAACTTTATAAAGTTACGGATAAACAACATATGGCAAGCAAGAATACCTGTACTAGATTAACCAAGGCTATAAAGGACACATGAAACAAGTGCAAAAAGATACCTATACTACATAAGGTCATATTAGTCAATTGCATTAATTAATATTCCTAGAATGATTTTGGTGATGTAATTATTGGGATGAATGTGAAGATAGTTTTGTAGATTTGGTAGTAGGTTACCTTGGATTGGTAATTGTCTTGGACTTTTGTAAATTTGGTAATAGGTTACCTTTTTTTCTTTTCTTTTGAATTTATTGTCCCTGTTGTCATGGAACAACATTAGCACTGATGTAGATCCCAATACCAAGACTTTTACCTGTTTGGAAAATATTTCAAACAATAAAAAAGACATATTGTGAATAAACTAATCAAATAGATTATGGACAAACTAATTCAGTTTTATCAAATAGATTATGGACAAACTAATTCAGAATATGGAAAGCTTGTGATTGTTCCCTGTTGTAACTTGTGTCTTTATCAGATGATGATGATAAAGGAGGGTGCATGTTTAGGGCATGTATGCTTTCGATATATGTAGAGGCACATTACTGAAGTGAAAATTGCAAGAGTTGTGATCACCATGCATAGCAATAAGATGATTAATACAGCTTTGCTGGAAAATTGCTTCTTCAAAGATTGTGCCTCACTCAAAGATCCTGTGAACAACAACATGATGTGTAAGATTTTTATATTTAGTAATTCTACGAATAACGAAAGATCAGGAATCAAGATTTAGTTTACCAGAGTTGCAATTGTAGGACATGAAGCAATTAGTTTCATGACTTGTAGCCACTTCAGGGAGTTTACCACTGGGACATGTGCATTTCCATCTGTTTTTACTTGTATTTTCTGTGTTTTTTAACATTTTTTTTCATAAATATGTATTAACTATTAAATATATGTACTTCAATTTAAATGGTCAAATCATACCAGAGATGCAGTTACAGTAAGAAGAGCAGTTTGGTGGAATGACAACATGATGGTTTAGTTGGTTTGCATAGCATGTACATGTCCACTTGTTGATGCATATATCTATGGTTTACAGGTGGACTAATAGGTGATGGGGGTTGTAAGGCAAGAAGTGAAGACATTAGCAGGAAACTCATGACTTTGTGGTAGGGTTTCATGTGCTTCACATGCTGCAAGTAGAATACAGTCTCTTAGTGAAGTTCCCGAAGAAGAAGAACTTGAGGGAGTCCAATCTAGGAGATATATACATATAAATGATATTCAAGCATTTAGTCAAACAATAATAACAATGTTGTCAAGAAATAAATAGTTAATAATACCTCTATGAAGGCATTGAAAATCATCCCTGCAGCAAAACAATCAAAAACATATATGGAGGGAGTCTTGAGCCATGAGTCAAGGTCGCTGATAAGAAATGGAAAAGAACCCTTTAAATTTCAGGAGAATAGAACTAGTGATTAGAAGGAATGATTCAAAAATTAAATCAAAAATTCACAATTAGATTTTCAGAAAGAATTATGTAAGGAGGAGCGGAGTAAGAGAAAAGAACTCTGAGTTTTGTTAAGACTAATTCAAAGATTTCTTACTTGAATCTTTTCCAAAAACTATATGTCCATCTCCTTAGTTGCCTCGTTTTCTTCATCTTATATTAGCAAGCGTGCCGGTGGTTGGTGCTTAGAAGAGCTAGAAGAATCGAGATTTGCTGAAAGATCTTGGGTTAAGTGAATTGGGCCCCTAAACCCTAGCTTAATTATAAATAAGGTAAGGCCGGCCCTGAAGATAGAATAATTGGTAACACCATCTCCCAACACACGTTGGCATTCAGTTTTGATCAATGTGAAGTCTTCCTCTTTCTTAGATTCATTAGCCTGGCCACAAGCAATCTCCGGCCTATCATCCTTTTGATTCGCCGATTCACGCTTCAACAAAACCGACAATGGAACATGCTCACTCTTATTGCAGGACAATTCCTTGATCGCTTCTAGTATCCAGATTTATAAAGTCAATTTTATAGCTTCTCCTATTCCAGCATGATATACTCGATAAAATCCTATAAGATCAACAAAAAAAAATCCTTATCAATCAAACATTCTGAAACGATTGCCTTACATCTAAAAAAATTCGAGTAAAATAAACATAAGATTCAAAAGAATGACACATAAATACTAATTTTCATAAGTCGTAACAACGATAGGTGCATTCTTCATGTTTCTTTTCTTTTCGTCTGTGTCTCAGAGTGACACTAGGGCTTGAAATTCTTAATCTTCAGAGTGACATTAGAGCAGAGATCTGATGAGAAAATTAACAAGTAAGGTTAGAAGTAGGGGAGAAGAGGATCGGAGACGAGAAAGAAGGAGGGAGAGGGGAGAATCGATTGCAAAGATCAAATATAGATAAAGGCAATAAAGAACAAGGCGGGTTCGTAGAGCCATGTGTTCCAAGACAGAATAAACCATTGATTTATGATCTTCAACCTCTAATTCGAGTTTGATACCTCTTATTTTTGATGAAAGAGGAGACTCAAATCTGAGAGAAAAATGAGGAGTCGATAATTAGGGCAAGAGGGAAAGAAGAAAAAAAGGAAGACCAATCGGGAAATCGAAGCAGATCTTTACCATATGCGTTCATAAGAGGGCGGAGTGGATATTAGCGAAAGCAGCGATCGTCGATTCTGATTTCCTTTTCTTCGATTGAACACCCAAGAGATCTTATTCCTTTTCTTCAAATTCTCATTTGCCTCCCAACCCCGGAAGACGTGGAATCGATGCCCTCTATTTTTGGAAGTCGGATCGATGGATACTCGTCCTTGTTAGATTTTTTTTAGGCTTCAAAATTGATAGATTTTTTTTTCGATTCTTTCAAGTTTGAATCAGAAAATGAGAAAGAGTTAGGGAAATCAAGAGTGCAATGCTCGTCCTTGTTAGGTTGAAGATGAAAGATAGATAGAAGATAGAAAAAAAAAGGCGGGTTTTCAAAAAATTGGGGATTTCATTTCCCCCCTTGTCTACTAAAGGCACGTTTCATTAAAATTATAAAGCGATAGGTATAGACGACGCGCGTTTAAGATAAAGCACCCTCCGTGTTTTTAATTTTTTTTCTTGAGACACTAAATTAAGGGCACACAATAAAGCGTGACGTAAATCCTTAAATTTTTTGGAGAGATAACACTATTTTAAGGGCACGTCCTTTTGCGTATCGTTAATTATCGCGTGTCATAAAAAGCGCGTCATTAAAGGTCTTTTTTCTAGTAGTGGTTCATCAAGAAGTTGCGTGGTCTAACAAAATTGAGTGATCGGAGTGAGGCTATGGTGTATTTGGGAACTGAAAAAGGAACTAAGGGATATCATATGTATAATCCCAATAGTCGACGGATAGTAGTAGCCAGATACGTGAAGTTTAACGAAGCAAAACCTTGGGCCTGGAGCAACGAGTCAATGTGGGAGCCCCTTACAAGCCGTCTACAAAGTACACAAACCCAACTTGACTCTCATAGTTGGTGTATATGTAGATGATCTTATAGTCACTGGGTAAACTGAGAAGGGAATCCAGGAGTTCAAGGATAAAATGAAACGTTTGTTTGACATGAGTAATCTGGGATTGCTTTCATATTACATGGGAATTGAAGTTTCTCAGGGTAAGGAAGGCATATTGTTCACACAAAAGGGGTATGCTGAAAAGATTCTAAAGGTATCAGGGATAAAAGGATGCAATAGTTCATAGTACCTAATGGAGCCAAAACTACATTTAACCAAAGATGTAGATGGTGAACCCGTGAATGCAACAATGTATAGATAGCTAGTTGGAAGTTTGAGATACTTGGTCCATAAAAGACCAGACCTTAACTACAGTATTGGAGTGGTGAGCAAGTTTATGCAAAACCCCAAACAAAGTTATTATACTACTATAAAACATATCATGAGATATGTGAAGGGAACAACATGGTATGGACTGATGTACCACATGGGAGGTGATGGAAGACTCGTGGTTTACAGTAACAGCGGTTAGAACAATGAGTGTGAAGATAGAAGAGGAACCACTGGAGTAGCTTTCTACTAATCAAGAAATCTCATAACATGGGCATCACAAAAACAGAAAACTATAGCACTAAGCTCATGTGAAGCCAAGTTTATGGCTACAACTGCAGCTGCATGTCATGGACTATGGTTAAGGAACATGTTCACTGAGTTGATGGGAAAGAACGCACAAAAGGTGAAGCTGTTAATTGAAAACCAATCTACAATATCACTCATAGGAAATCTAGTGTCTCATGGATGAAGTAAGCACATAGACACAAAGTTCCACTATTCGTATGTTTGTTGAAAGGGAACAGATTCAAGTGGAGCACGTAAGTGGAGATCAATAGAAAGTTGATGTTCTAACAAAAGCAATGCCAATGATAAAGTTTCCTGAGATGGGCACACTAATTCGCATAGAAGATCTGAAGAAGAAAGTTCAACCTTGAATGGGAGAAATGTTCGTCAAAGGTTGACCTGTTAATTAGGAAGAAATAAAACTCGTGCAAGTCATGACCATTAGAGATTAGACTGTTCCTAGTATTTCTCACTTCTAGTTAATGTTTAGTAATATAAATAGCATAGATTAGAAGTCACAAACAATCAGTTCATATTTCCCTATACAGCAACTCAATCATTATGTTGCTAGTCTTCATTCAATAAAAGTGAATCATTCGACTGCCTATTTCCAGTTTCACCCTTGTGAGTTTGTTGTTGTTTACTATTCCATTACTTGATCACCAACAACATCATGCCAAAATAAAGTTTTTTCCACAGTTTCACCATCAACCTAAATATGTCCGATAAATTCATACCTCTTTTTATAATCTCTTTCTTGGCCCACACTATATTATTCCAAACACTAGGAATATTATTGTTTGACAGGTTTTCATATGATTTACCAGTAAGGTTGTGTATACCATTTATCACCCGACTCCAAAGAGAGGGTGAATCGTGTTTCAATCTCCACCACTACTTGACTATGAGTCCGATGTTAAGAGCTCTAACAGAGCCAGCACTAAGACCTCCATCCTCCTTGGAAGCCATCACTTTATCCCATGTTACCCAATGGATATTTCTTTCATTTGCGTTGCCTTTCACACTAAATTAATAACCTAAAGGACTTAATACCAAAACATAAACTTAATCGCTATTTAAACAAATAACATAAAGCTTTTAATACTTATTCGTTATAACCTAATGTTATCTTAAGTCGTAAGATTACAATAAAATATAACACTATATTTTACGTATTATATATACTGAGTTCAGGTTTTCCTTCAAGGATTAGGGGTATTTTCATCCCAATCCTCATCCTTGTTACATTAAAAAGGGTTCGTCAGTCAAATCGTATTCTGGTATTGGGTTCCCTATCAATTACATGGCATTTTACCATCCATATTCTTAATAATTAGGATAGACATCAATGGAAAGATAATCGAGGTAGATCTGAAGGATAGAAGTCTTGAACGTGTATGTTATAACTTTTTTATCTTAAAAAACCCGGTTTTCTAGGTTTGACCACATTGGTTCTGGTCCAATTTATAGTTGAAATCATTGTTGAATGAACTCAGTTATAAGCGGTTTTCAGCCATTAAAAAACCAGGTATCCTAATTTGTTCCTTGTTTAACCAGTTGAGCATGTCCGATTTTCAAAATAAGGTTTTGGTCCATTAAGCTGAACGGGGTGGGGCTTGCCACTGGGTCACCAAGGCTTGCTACAAGGAAGAGTACACCGCCCCGTAGCTCTCGCTAGGGGGTTGACAAGGGTTAATCGTCAACAGCATGGCCAGAAGCCAGATAAAGCAATGGAAGAATTTCATTGGTGCATACGAATTGGAACAGATTTAAAATACTTTGACTCCTTTAATTCCCAACCAATTCTTTAATTTCCAACTGCCTAATTCAATTCTAAATTTACTTTCCACAGTAAATAAAGTTAATAAAAAACGTTTTTTATAATAAATTTAAAATTTATAATACCATTTCTCTATTTTCACTAAAAAAAACATTTTTTAATATTAAAAATTAAAAATTTCAACTACCATTCAACTACTATAAATCAAACCACATTCTTAGTATATCACACACACACACACACACAAAAAAAAAAATATAATTATCTCCCTCACATAGTCTCTAAATTCACCAACACAAAAATGTCTTCATCTCAACCAAAAAAAACCAAAGACCCAAAAAAAAGAAATCTTCAAACCTTCCATCACTAAACCTTCCACCTCGAAACAATCAATTACAAGTAGTAGTGGGTCTAAGGCTCCAAGGTAGGCCCACTAGTATGAGTTATGGTTAAGATGATTGTCTTTGTGATAATTGTCGGGTACGTGTTATGTGTTATGATTATGTGCTTGTATGCGATGATGTTAGGTATGTGTTATGTGTTATGATTATGTTCTTATTGTTGGAATAGTATTTAAGGCTGCAACTATATTTGGTAAATACTTGACCCGATTGAGCATGGTCCTTTTGGGTTGCCTTCACTATAGCAACTTGATAGGATGATTTACAATGAGAGTTGAAATATTATAAGGAATAATATTATTGTTATTTGATTAATATAAGTCATAAATTAATTAGGAATTAATTTGGTGACTTAAAGAGATTAATTAAATAGAAGG
Source organism: Lactuca saligna (assembly GCF_052625555.1). Taxonomy (NCBI): domain Eukaryota; kingdom Viridiplantae; phylum Streptophyta; class Magnoliopsida; order Asterales; family Asteraceae; genus Lactuca; species Lactuca saligna. The sequence goes on along the minus strand of NC_136422.1, from coordinate 176,725,447 downwards.
GCTTAAACTGTCAAGTGTGTGATAGTTATACTTTAGGCTATAATCCATTATGGATAATGTGGTGGACGATTTTAGGGGCTTAAGATAGACCGAAAATCCGTCCAAGGTTATCATGAAAGGGATTAGGATTGATTAGGGCTTAAGTTATCTAATTAGGGTTTAAAGGTAAAACCCTAGGAGCCTTACAAGTATAAATAGACCCTTGGGGTCATGGAAATTGGCACCCTTGTCTGTAAAGGAACCCTGGCCGATTTCTAAGTCCCTCCCCACTCTCTCAAATCATCCTCTTTCAAGTTGGTGTTTGTAAGTCATTAGAGGAGTGACAATTATGACTCCAAAGCTCCAAGAACAAGAAGATCAAACAAGTAATTCAAGGTAAAATTATAACTCTGATTTCTCTTTGTTATTATGCTAGAATAACCATTATAAGTATTGGATTCATGCATGTTCAATTAGAGAAACCTAGATCCAAGCATTAGGGTTTGTATGTGCACATAGGAATGTTTCATATGGCCAAAACCCATCAGTGGTATCAGAGACTAGATTGGTTTCTATTGAATTGATGCATTGGTTGCTTGTTTGATGCTTGCAAGATTTGTTTTTTGTGTCTGCCTGATGAACTCGGCGAGTCCATTGTGGTACGCAGAGAGTTCGAGCGTCAGAAAGAGCTAACTTCGAGATTTCTTGCTGTTTATCCTTTTGATACTTACCTTAATCATATTAGGTCAATATAAATTTGATTTTTAGATATATTTGAGTATATCTTTGACCTAATTGAAGATATTTATCAATTAATTAAATATTAGTTTCCTTATGTGATAAATGATTAATTATTTTAATTAAATTGGTAAATTATTTTGCAAGAAATAATCAAATAAATCAAATATGGATAATCATGTGATTAAATGTTAATTTAGATTATTTGTTATTTCATCCTCTATGTTTTGACAAGTTTAAAACCTGCCCTCAAGTTTTGAAATTTATGTTTTGTGGTTAAAAGTTTAATTTGGACAATTTAAATTTCAAACCGTAGAATTTTACAAGTTTAAAATTCAACCCTATACTAATATAATGTTACAAGATTAATATATATATATATATATATATATATATATATATATATATATATGTGTGTGTGTATATATATATATATATATATGTATAATTAAAATGCTAGTCTTACCGTTAGTAGGCCTCATTCACGAAGTCGGTCTATAAGGTGGGTATAAGGTTGCTGCCTATAAAATGGCGCTTAATGGGTGGACACTACACCCACCGCTTGCTTGATCGGTGGAGGGTTGTTAGCCGAACGGGTAGGATAGGGCAACCTCATCTCCTCATTAAAAGTATAATACGAAATACAAAGTAACTACATGTTTTTCAAAATTCCCAATCCTAGTTACTTTAGGAAAAGTGAATTGATGCAATCCCATGAAATTACACTTTGCACCCTTGCGAATAAGGTAGTGGAGCGTGTGTGGTTTACCGGCACACCAATTGGTTCTAAGAAAAAGTGGCAAAGGGTGATTCATTATTTATCATAGTTCGATGGAGCGTGTGTGGTTTACCGGCACAGCGAATAGGTGTTCATTACAATGAAGGCACCATGTGAATTTGCATGGTAATTCACACCCACTTTGTGATCCTTGGTATCCCAATCACAAACAAGAGGGGCATATCAAGATTTAAACATGCCATTGAAAAGTTTCAATGAATCTCATCCAAACCTAGGAATTCTCAATACATTTAGAACTTAAAAGTATGTTTTCATGGTGGAGAATTAGTGAATCGCCATTCACTTACCTTCAAATTGTTTGCATGTTAGATTACGGCATCCCTTTTCTAATATGTAAATATTGTTGTTGGATCCTAGCCCTAATTTTCTTATTGGGTGATAATTAAGGATCCAAATTCTTGTTGGGTTTTAGCCATAAGAACTTTCCTATGTGCGTATGCAAAACCCTATTGCTTGGATCTAGGCTTTCTAATAAACATGCTTTTGAATCCAAGACTTCTAATGGCTAATTAGGTTAAACAACAACATTAAAACAGATCTAGAATCATACCTTTGAGTTCCTTGTTGATCTTGTTGTCTTGGAGCTTCTAGAGTCACAATTGTCACTCCTCTAATGGCTTACAAACACCAATAGCAAGCAAGATGATTTAGGAGAGAGGAGAGGGGAGGAATTCGGCCAGAGTATCCTTGCTTAAGGTTGTGTTTCGAATTCCCTCACCCATAGGGTCTATTTATACTTGTAGACTCCTTAAGGGTTTCACCCTAAACCCTAATTGGATAATCTTCTCTTAAGGCTATCCAAATCCATTCCATAGATAACCCTATGGACGATTTTGAGCTATCCTAAAGCTCCTAGAATCCGTCCAAGGTCAACCCTAATGGATTTATAGTCTAAAGCTTAACTATCAAACAATTGACAGTTTATACCCTCTTATTTAATTAATCTCTTTAAGTCACCAAATTAATACCAATTAATTTATGACTTATATTAATCAAATAGCTAAATATTATTTCTTATAATATTTACTCTCTCTTAACAAATCATCCTTCAAGTTGCTATGGTGAAGGCAACCCAAAAGGACCATGCACAACCGAATATAGTTACTGCCTTAGACACTATTCCAACAGTCTCCCACTTGGATAAGTCTAGTAACTATACAAGTATAATACGGTTTGCAATCGTAGCTCTCAAAGACGCTGTCAACTCTGATCTAATCAATCTTGTCCTTTAGATAAGGGATCGTACAGTCCTCTGTTAGATATCATGCTGACAATCCTATGGAATGGTTAGTCTAGCATTTAGATTTCTCGATCTTCGATTTATTTGACATAGAACTTAATCGAACACATCAATTCAGTTCTGACCGGGCCCGGCACATAAGTCAAATCAAATCATCGAGTGGCCAGGATATCTCTTCTATCCTCTTAGGATAAAATTTACAGATAAACTTCGACTTATATGCATTTACTTATTCATTAACCAACTATACACAACAATGCGTTTTATAACATCAAGTTACTGATGCGTTTTCGCATTATCAATGCACAACCAATTAACAAATAATAAACCATATATCTAGGTTTTAAGACCATATGATATTATCGTCTCGCGATCACCTTTTATATCGTATTCCATAAGGTGATTCCAGCAAGCGCGGGTTTATTCCAATGCTCAAAACCAGTTCATAAGCACTCATGAACGTTGCGGCAACCCTTGCTATGTCTAACACGATTTAGACATTCTACACACCAATTCATGACAATCTTCATTCATATCTACTCCCAACATATGAACGATTGTGGATCATTTGAATAATTCAATTATTCCTAATAACCTCAATTATTCTGGAAGTCAAAACATGCAAAGTGAAACAATAGTTAAACAACTAACATGTGATAGTAACTTTACTCATAAATAAAACTCCTTTATTTAATCATCAAATGTCAATTACATTTATCTATTATATGTTTCTAATACTATCTAATCTATGCTAATATCATCCTTCAGCCCAATACTCCTAGCATGCTGCAAGTGCTTAACCCTACTCAGTCCCTTCGTAAGCGGATCTGCTGGGTTGTCTTCTGATGATATCCTCTTCACTACGAGTTGTCCTTCTTCTACACGATGTCTAATAAAGTGATATTTTCTGTCGATATGTCAAGATCTACCATGATCCCTCGGTTCCTTGGTCAAGGCAACCGCACCTTCGTTATCACAGAAAATCTCCATGGGCTCCTTTATGGCCGGTACAACTCCAAGATCACCAATGAGGTTCTTTAGCCATATTGCCTCCTTCGACGCTTCGCTCGCTGCGATGTACTCTGATTCGCACGTTGAATCAGCTACGGTTTCCTGCTTGGAACTTTTCCATGTCACTGCTCCTCCATTTAGGGTAAAGACCCAGCCCGACTGCGAACGGTAGTTGTCCCTGTCGGTTTGAAAGCTGGCGTCACTATACCCTCGCACCTTCAAGTCATCACTCCCTCCAAGGACTAAGAACCATTCTTTCGTCCTCCGAAGGTACTTAAGGATGTTCTTCACCGCAATCCAATGTGCTTTGCCAGGGTTCCCTTGATATCTGCTAACCATGCTCAAAGCGAAGGCTACATCAGGGCGAGTACAAGTCATAGCGTACATGATTGAGTCAACTGCGGAAGCGTATGGTACTCGGCTCATTTCTGCTATCTCAGCTTCGGTACTCGGACTTTGAGTCTTACTCAACTTGGCATTTCCTTGTATCGGTAGTTCTCCCTTCTTTGAGTTTTCCATACTAAAACGTTTTAATACCTTCTCCAAGTAAGTATTCTGACTAAGTCCAATTAGTCTCTTACTTCTTTCTCTTACTATCCTTATTCCCAAAATGTAAGAAGCCTCTCCGAGGTCCTTCATAGCGAAGCACTTCCCGAGCCAGGACTTAACCTCCTGCAGAGTCGGGATGTCGTTTCCTATGAGTAATATGTCATCGACATATAGAACGAGGAATCTTACTACACTCCCACTGGCTTTGACATATACACAAGATTCGTCTTCGCTTCGTACAAATCCAAACTCTTTGACTTTCTCATCGAAGCAAAGATTCCATCTGCGAGACGCTTGCTTAAGTCCATAAATGGACTTCTCAAGCTTACACACTCTATTCGGATGCTTCGGATCCACAAACCCCTCTGGCTGAGCCATGTAAACATCCTCAGCCAACTTTTCGTTAAGGAAAGCGGTCTTGACATCCATTTGCCAAATCTCATAATCATGAAATGCGGCAATCGCTAGCATCACTCTAATAGATTTAATCTTCGCAACTGGTGAGAAGGTCTCATCATAGTCAACTCCGGGAGTTTGAGTAAAGCCCTTCGCAACCAATTGCGCTTTGTATGTGTGTACGTTCCCATCCACGTCGGTCTTCTTCTTGAAGATCCACTTGCACCCTACGGTCTTACGTTCGGGTACGTAATCAACCAAATTCCAAACTTGGTTATCGTACATGGATTGGATCTCGCTATCCATCGCCTCTTTCCATTTCGCAGACTCCGGGCCTGCCATGGCTTCCTTATAGCTATTAGTTTCATCAAGATTTACTAGTGTACCATCACTAATATACGTGTCCCCTTCGGTAGTAATATGAAAACCATAAAACTGGGGTTGAACTCTAACTCTATCGGAACGTCTAAGAGGTAAGGATTCGTCAATCGGTTCAACCGGAGTTTCCTCCTCGGGTTGAACGCCAGTGGTAGAGGTTCCTTCATTTATCGATTCTTGAATCTCTTCAAGTTCGATTTCCCTCCCACTGTCTCCTTGGCTTATGAGTTCTCGCTCTCGGAAAACTCCTCTCCTCGCAACAAAGATAACATTATCTTTCGGTCTATAGAAGAGATATCCAAAGGAAGTTTGCGGGTAGCCGATGAAAATACATCGCTCACTTCGAGGTTCAAGCTTGTCGTGAGTATCTCGTCTTACGAAAGCCTCGCAACCCCAAACCTTGATATGTGCCAACGAGGGAGCTTTCCCCGTCCACATCTCGTGAGGTGTTTTGGCAACCTTCTTAGTAGGGACTCGGTTAAGGATATGGGCGGCAGTCTCTAAGGCATACCCCCAAAAGAAGATAGGTAGTGAAGCACGACTCATCATAGAGCGAACCATATACAATAAGGTTCGATTACGCCTTTCTGCCACACCATTCAGTTGCGGTGTCCTAGGAGGCGTCAATTGTGAAACTATTCCACACTCCTTGAGATACTCGTGGAATTCAAGACTTAGGTACTCTCCTCCTCGATCGGATCGAAGCATCTTGATTTTCCTGCCCAATTGATTCTCCACTTCATTCTTGAACTCCTTGAACTTTTCAAAGGTTTCTGACTTTTGCTTGATTAAATAGATATACCCATATCTACTATAATCATCGGTAAAGGTCACATAGAAGCGGTTCCCATCCTTCGTGGTTGATCTAAAAGGTCCACATACATCGGTATGTATTAGGTCTAATAGTCCCTCACCCCTTTCACAAGTGCTCGTGAAGGGTGACTTAGTCATCTTTCCAAGCAAACAAGACTCGCATGTGTCATCTTCCCTAAGGTCGAATGACTCCAACACTCCATCCTTTTGGAGTTGGGCTATGCGTTTCTTGTTGACATGTCCAAGACGACAATGCCACAAGGATGCTTTATCCATACTAGTGGAAGAATCAATATTCAAAACATCATTTCCTAAGTTATCAACAATCATAACAGTTTCATATATTCCATTACATGGTATAGCTTCAAAGTAAAAGACACCATTTAGATAAGCCAAAATAGAACCATTCTCATTATTAAAAGAAAATCTAAAACCTTGTCTATATAAACCATGAAATGAAATGATGTTTCTAGCCATTTCTGGCGAATAGCAACAATTGTTCAAATCTAAAACTAAACTATTCTTAAGCACTAAAGAATACTCTCCAATCTTGGTCACAGGCGACGATCTTCTGTTCCCCATGATTAGATTGATCCTTCCTTGCTCCACATCCCTACTTCTTCTTAGTCCCTGCACATTAGAACAAATGTGATAACCACAACCGGTGTCAAGAACCCAAGAAATAGCATGATTAGAATCGTTAGATTTGATTGCATATATACCTGCGAAAGATGGCTTGATCTTTCCTTCCTTGATGGCTTGCAGGTAGTCCGGGCAGCTTCGCTTCCAATGTCCTATCTTGTGGCAGTGGTGGCACTCTGCCTCCTTCAGGTTAGAGCAGGGCTTAGAGGGATCAACTTTGGTCCCACTAGAAGAGGAACCATCTTGGGCTTTCACCTTTCGATAGTTATTTGAAGAAGCTTTCCTCTTCTTTCCCTTCCCTTGACCAATAGCCAAGACAGGAGCAGCAGACGGATTGGGAGTTGGTGCAACAGACTTGTCCTTGAAATTGCTCTCAGCAACCCTCAAGAGACCATGGAGTTTACTTAGAGTGACCTCCTCTTTATTCATGTGGTAGGTCATCCTAAATTGATTATACATTGGAGGCAAAGAGTGAAGCACCATGTCGATTGCCAAGTCTTCGCCGAAGTCAACATTTAACTTGCGAAGGCGGTCGACATACCTTTGCATCTTTTGCAAGTGCACGGTAAGAGATTCTCCATGACCCATCTTGGCGGAAATCATGTTAGTGAAGATCTCGTAACGCTCTTGTCTCGCGTTTTGGTGGTACCTCTCCAACAAGTCTTGATGCATCTCGTATGGATACATGTCCTCGTAGGACTTTTGGAATTCGGAGTTCATGGTGGCGATCATGATGCAATGTACTTTCGTCGCATCTCGCTCATGAGTTTCAAAGGCGGTGATTTCGGCGGGAGTAGCAATTTCGGGGTTGATTTTCTCGAGCTTCTCATCGAGGACATACTCTTTATCCTCATAGCGAGAAATGGTGCGAATGTATCTTATCCATTCGCCAAAGTTCGTTCCATCGAAGGTGACCTTTTGGCAAAGGCTCGTCAACGTGAAAGAACTAGCAGCAGCGTTGTTTGCGTTTGACATCTATAGAAAGGACAAAGATAGATTAGAACAAGAATCCCTAATTATCACCCAATAAGAAAAATTAGGGCTAGGATCTAACAATAACATTTACATACTAGAAAAGGGATGCCGTAATCCAACATGCAAATAAATTGAAGGTAAGTGAATGACGATTCACTAATTCTCCATCACAAAACTTAAACTTTTAGTCCTAAGTGTTTTTGAGAATTCCTAGGTTCGGATGAGATTCATTGAACTATTCAATGGCATGTTTAAATCTCGATATGCCCCTCTTGTTTGTGACTGGGATGCCGAGGATCACAAAGCGGGTGTGAATTACCATGCAAATTTACATGGTGCCTTCATTGTTACGATCACCTATTCGATGTGCCGGTAAACCACACACGCTCCATCGAACTATGATAAACAATGAATCACCCTTTGCCACCTTCGCTTAGAACCAATTAGTGTGCCGGTAAACCACACACGCTCCACTAACATCTTAGCAAGGTGCAAAGTGTAATTTCATGGGATTGCATCAATTCACTTTTCCTAAAGTAACTAAGATTGGGAAAAAAAATTTAAAAAAAAAGGTTTAGTTACTTCGTATTTCTTATTATACTTTTAATGAGAGGATGAGGTTGCCCTATCCTAACCGTTCGGCTAACGACCCTCCACCAATCAAGCGAGCGGTGGGTGTGAGTGTACACCCATTAAGCGCCATTTTATAGGCCGCAACCTTATACCCACCTTATAGATCGGCTTCGTGAATGAGGCCTACTAGCGGTAAGACTAGCATTTAGTCATACATATATATATTATTCTAGTAATATCATATAAGTATAGTGTTGTATTTTAAACTTTTAAAATCTAGGGATTGAAATTTAAGTTGTCTAAATTAGAATTTTTAATCACAAATATAAATTTCAAAACTATAGGGTAGGTTTTAAACATTTAAAACATGGAGGATCAAATAACAAATAATTTCAATTAACAATTAATATCTTAATTATCTTTATTTGATTTATCTTTGATTTCTTTGAAGATAATTACCAAAAATAATCAAAATAATTAATTAATTATCATATAAGGAAACTAAATATTTAATTAGTTGATAATTACCTTTAACTAGATCAAGATAACACTTATATTTATCAAGAAATCAGATTCATATTGATCTAATTAGTTTATGGAAAGTTTGGATAAGATAAACACAAAGAAATCCCGAATTTGGCCCTTCCTGACGCTTGGACTCGCCGAGTGCACAAAGGGACTCGCCGAGTCAGGTCTACTCGATGAGTCCACCTTGGAACTCGACGAGTCAGTGACTCAAAACCCAAAAATTCGAATTTTGCAAGTTTGTTTCAGTTATTCAAGCAACAATTTGTAGAAAACCAATTTAGGCTCTGATACCACTGTTGGGTTTTAGCCATAAGAACTTTCCTATGTGCGCATGCAAAACCCTATTGCTTGGATCTAGGCTTTGTAATAAACATGCTTTTGAATCCAAGACTTCTAATGGCTAATTAGGTTAAACAACAACATTAAAACAGATCTAGAATCATACCTTTGAGTTCCTTGTTGATCTTGTTGTCTTGGAGCTTCTAGAGTCACAATTATCACTCCTCTAATGGCTTACAAACACCAATAGCAAGCAAGATGATTTAGGAGAGAGGAGAGGGGAGGAATTCGGCCAGAGTATCCTTGCTTAAGGTTGTGTTTCGAATTCCCTCACCCATAGGGTCTATTTATACTTGTAGACTCCTTAAGGGTTTCACCCTAAACCCTAATTGGATAATCTTCTCTTAAGGCTATCCAAATCCATTCCATAGATAACCCTATGGACGATTTTGAGCTATCCTAAAGCTCCTAGAATCCGTCCAAGGTCAACCCTAATGGATTTATAGTCTAAAGCTTAACTATCAAACAATTGACAGTTTATACCCTCTTATTTAATTAATCTCTTTAAGTCACCAAATTAATACCAATTAATTTATGACTTATATTAATCAAATAGCTAAATATTATTTCTTATAATATTTACTCTCTCTTAACAAATCATCCTTCAAGTTGCTATGGTGAAGGCAACCCAAAAGGACCATGCACAACCGAATATAGTTACAGCCTTAGACACTATTCCAACAATTCTAATCTATCTTTGTCCTTTCTATTTGTAAATGTCGAACACGAACAAGACTGCTGCAAGCTCGTTCACATTGATGAGCCTTTGCCAAAAGGTGACTTTCAATGGAATGAACTTTAGCGAATGGATAAGATACATTTGCACGATCACTCGCTATGAGGACAAGGAGTATGTCCTCGATGAGAAGCTCGAGAAGATCAATCCTGAAATCGATACTCCGGCTAAATTCACAGCTTTTGAAACTCATGAGCGTGATGCAACGAAGGTTCATTGCATCATGATAGCCACTATGAACTCCGAATTCCAAAAGTCCTACGAGGACATGTATCCGTACGAAATGCACCAAGACTTGTTGGAGAGATACCACCAAAACACGAGGCAAGAACGTTACAAGATTTTCACTAACATGATCTCTGCTAAGATGGGTCATGGTGAATCTCTAACCATGCACTTGCAAAAGATGCAAAGGTATGTCGATCGTCTTCGCAAGTTGAATGTTGACTTTGCGGAAGACTTGGCAATCGACATGGTGCTTCACTCATTGCCTCCGTGTTACAACCAATTTAGGATGACCTACCACATGAACAAAGAAGAGGTCACCCTAAGTAAGCTCCAAGGTCTCCTTAGGTTTGCTGAGAGCAATCTCAAGGACAAGTCCATTGCACCCACTCCCAATCCACCCGATGCTCCTGGTTTGGCCATTAGGCAAGGAAGAGGCAAGAAGAGGAAGGCTCCATATAAGAGCCACCGCAAGGGAAAGTCCCGAGATGGTTCCTCCTCTAGTGGGACAAAAGTTGATCCCGCTAGGTCTACTTCTAACCCAAAGGAGGCAGAGTGCCACCATTTCAACAAAATAGGGCATTGGAAGAGAAGCTGCCCAGAGTACCTGCAAGCTGTGACAACCCGATATTTCAACTCTTTGTAATGGCCTAATAGGTCAAGTATTGTAACCATTTTTGAGTTAATAAAAATTAACATTGATAATAAAATGTCCAAAAAGTTTCTATTTAACTACCTACTATGTTTTATATCCTTAAACCGGGATCGTACGTAAAAAGAATGCCCAAACCCGGCTTCGTATATTGAAATTAAGATTTTTCCAATTTCGGCTTAGCAACAGACAACTAAAACCTCGAATCGGAGATCGAGCAACTTTTGGCCGGAATGACTTAAACGAGAATCGAAGATCTCGACAATGGTAATTCAGCGGTAAAAAGTCTGGCAAAAACCGACGTCAGATAAAGAAGTTATGAATTTTTAAATAAATTCCTTAATCACGTCATTTTAATAAATAAATAATAAAAATAATTTCAGAATTTGCCGATGGAATCTAAACAAAAGTTGTAGATCTTAGTCTCACCTTCGCGGGGATATAAAGAACGTCGAAAACGGAGTTCGTATGAAGAAGATATGATTTTTTTGAAGATTATTAAATAAATTATATATAAATTTAATTATAAATTCTTGGTATTATCCGAAGGAGTCAGCAGATAGGGCCGAAGTACGCGCCGCGTACCCTCGTACTCCCCGCATACTCTAGGCCAAGGCCTCGGATCGTCCACGTCCCGGTCTATGCGAAGCTAGCCTGTCCCATCCGAAGTCCAAGGCAGTCGAGGACTCGGTCATGCGTGACGTACGCGTACGCCCCGCGTACCGAGGCGGTTCCAGCCTCCTATAAATTGGATGCGAGGATTCTCGGAAAAATTGCTCATTCTCTCTCACTTTTCTTGCGTTTTGCCTCGTTTTTGGTGCCCGCACTACCCCGAAGCCCTGGTCATTTTGTGCAAGTCCCGAAGGTCGATTTTACTCTCGAGATTCCCGAGAATCCTGAGCAAAATCCGTTTCCTGAGACGAAACTCTGCCCGGTTTTCCATCTCGCTATCTTCGAACTTTCAAGTGAGTTCATACCCCTTAATTAACCCTTTTAATATTCTAAACGCTTTTATATGCTTTCTATGGGGGGGGGGGGGGGGGGGGAATACAAGTAAAACACACGACTACTATCGGGTGTTATATATAAAGATTATTATACACTTTTATTAAGTGGAATCATGTGTGATTTATAAACTTTATAGGGAACTCCCGTATGCAAAAATATATTACAATAGCATTCTATCTTTAAAACTATAAATGGTTGTAATGCATGTATAAACTAAACACTTTTCCTAGATTTAATGTATATGTGTCAATCTTAGACTCTACAAAAATCTATGCTTTCATAACAAGTGATTCCTTTTCTAGATATTCTAAAACAAACGAGGCACACTCTTAGAAAACTATAATAGGTATAGTTTTATGAGGATATTTCTAACTTTTACATACTAGCAATACGATTTTCAAGAAATCACTTTCATGTACAATAACAAATGAACAATTCAACACGTAAATCTGTTTTTATACTACGGTTCTGTGAGACATTTACTTCACGTACGTTCAAGTACGCATTTCAAGTCCTGTATTATATACCAGAATCTCTTGGAGGGGGAGCATGGTGTTTGTGTATAGATCTATACGGGCTTGACAACCCACGCCCTGACTGTTAGCTACATTCCACCGTTTGGGGTGACAAACGTCATAACATTCCAACGCCTGAAGAACGTTGTGTATAGGCATTCAAAAATACATTGATTTTAGAGGTTTTCAAACATATTGGTTACTTTTACACTTACATACATTTTGGAAACAAACTTTGGTCTGGAAGGAAGACTACTTTTATACTAGTAGAAAATACAGGATTTTCTAAACACAAACAAACAAGGACAAGATATTTCGTTTCATACATACATTGTCATTAAATACTTATGAAACTCACCAGCTTAAATGTTGATCTACTCTTTCAAAATTACTTGTGTGTCCCAGGAATTCAGTAACTACATGTATCATTATGCTTTTGATGAAGAGATGTTGCGGCGCTAGTTTAATCTAATATTTTGACATCATATTTGTAATTGGTTTTAAACATGTAACTTTTGACAAATGTAAACTTTCAATTATATATATATATATATATATATATATATATATATATATATATATATATATATATATATATATATATATATATATATATATATATGATGGTTGTATTGCTTTCTTTACTATGTATTCACTTGTTACGCTACCACATGAAGTCATCCGCCCCCGAACGTTTCTGCCGTTCAGGTTTGGGGGTGTGACAGATTGGTATCAGAGCAATGTTTATAGTGAACTAAGTATATCGAACCACATAAGATATAGAAACTATAAATGCTTAAGGGATTAATACTCTCTGACAAAACGATTTTATTTACGCCTAAGCCGCGTTTCGTATAACTTAAAAATGTTAGTTCATTCAAGTACAAATACATGCATACAACACATTATTTTCATGTTTATTAACTATACAACAAGTATTTAGACAAGTTGGACACTGCAATTAAAACTCAATATGTGTAATCAGATTTGGGACAAATATAGCGTGATCAACTATATTTGCCCGAAATCGGACCAATGTATATCGAGGAATGCTCGTAGTGAGCAACAAGTCAAAACTTACCAAAAACATCACAAAGATCAAACACAAGAATTTAAATACTATAGGAGTATTTGGTGCATACACTAGATAAATTAGTATTACATGTGTCAAGTTTTATTCAAATCTTATAACCCTATTCTCGTATAGTCAAATGGATGGATTTCACCCACATGGAGACCCCTACTACCCACAACAAGGCAACGAACGATGGATTGAAGAGGATCCGGAGGAGGACGAAGAGCCCATTGAGTTGGATGGTGGGGACAACTCCGAGACAGACTCAGAACCGGAAATAGTCAACCCTCCACCCATTAGGAGGAACTTTCAAGTACCGACTCCCGTCTGGGGAAGTCACCTCGTCCACTGGAGCCAACAACAAAGTATACTCTCTCCTTACGGCATGTGCCGAGATTTCTACGATGTCCGAGGTGGAGGTTAAGTCGATCGGGCACTCCCGGTCATGGTGGGAAAACTCGCCAACCAGTCCTACCAATCGGGGGTTCAAGAAAATCGAATCCGAGAGGTTAACGTGGAAGTACAAATCCACACGGCCGATATCAACCGCCTAGAGATGTTGCAGAACGACATCCGCGTTCACGCCGAAGCATTCCAAGCACTTGCGAATGCAACCTTCGCAGAATTGAGGGAACAACAAGCCGCCCTTGATAGGCTTCTTATGGAGTCGAAGTAATCAGATGCAGAATCGAGCTCCAAGCGCAACACACGTCGCAAGTAGTACTTGTGAAAACCTCAAATTTTGTTATAACTTAGGACCTCGGCTAAAAGTCTTCAAAATTTCTCGAGCTTTGTAATCGGAGACCCTTATAAGGGTCAAATTTTCATGATCGTTGTATCAACTTTTATATTAATATAAGTGACACTATTATTACTACGTTGAGTATTTCGTTCAAACCTTGAAAAGTCTTCGAGAAACCAAATACTTGTTTCATAATTTCAGTCGTACAAATAACTTTCATTTTTCTATGCTATCATCTGTTGTTGAACCATGGCGATTTGGTTCATGAGACACATTCATTTGTCACTTATTCTTATCTATATCATCATCTTTTAAACGTATAGTTAAAGATGCCGCCACGCAGGAATACCAGACGTAACCCTATCAATGAAACACCAATACCACCACCACCTTCACCTCCTCAATTTGATGCTGTCATGTTCCAAGCAGCAGTCACTGCAATGGTAGCAGCTACCATGTCACAGCTCAATAACTCGATTACTAATGACTCGAGAACTGGCACGCACCTATCTAACCATGGCGAGAGTCATGAACAACCCCGAGAATGCACTTATAAGGACTTTACTAATGCCAAACCCCGTATGTTTTATGGAACTGGTGGTGTGATGGCTCTGAGACAGTGGATTGAAAGGACAGAATCAGTCTTTGAAATCTGCTCCTGCCCCGAGCACAACAAGGTCAAATTTGCAACCTTCATACTCATTGATAAAGCTTTGACTTGGTGGAACGGCCACGTTAAAGTACTTATTCTAATAGTGGCAAACTCCATAAGCTGGGAGAGCCTCAAAGCCATGATGATGAGAGAATACTGCCCACAGGGAGAGATTCAAAGGCTTGAACATGAACTCTGGACTCTCGGATTGGTTGGTACCGACATCGCAACATATACCAACAGATTCTATGAGTTGGCAATCCTTTGCCCAGATATGATTGCTCCTGAGAGCAAGAAAATAGAGAGGTACATATGGGGACTGACGCCCCAAATACGGTCAAGCATGTTAGCCTCCAAACCTGACACCTTTGAAAGTGCTAAGGAACTGGCACAATCTCTGATTGACTACGGAGGCCATCGGAACTCAACCGTTTCTGCACCAGAACCACAGAGAGGAAACAACAACAACAACAACAACAACAACAGGAAGAGAGTATGGAATAAAGGGAAGGGTGAGTCTTCCCAAGAATCCGCAAAGAAACAACTGGTTTCGGTGAATGCGGCCACGGTACCTACTACAGCTCCTACAAATACCTACCCAACAAAGCCTTATGAAGGTAACCGTCCAAAGTGCACCAAATGCACTTACCACCACTATGGACCTTGTCGGGAAATGCAGTGCGCCAACTGCAACAGAAAGGGACACACAACCCATTTCTGCAAGGAGCCCGCAAAGCCGATCAGTTAAGTCCCCAGTGCAGGTATAGGCCAGACTTGCTACGGTTGTGGCGAGGTGGGTCACTATAGGAGGAACTGCCCTAAGACAGCAAACACCAGCGGTGTGGGACGAGTTTTGACTATAGGCCACGACGAAGCTATAGCTGACCCAACTGTAGTTGCTGGTACGTTCCTCCTCGATAATTCATATGCATGCATATTATTCGATAGTGGAGTGGAGAGAAGCTTCGTGAGTCAAAACTTTATTCACTTACTTAAACCTAAACCTAGCAAACTAGAAAAATCATTCACTGTAGAGATGGCCAACGGAAAAACCGAAAACACTAACTACATATACAGGGACTGTATGTTAACTTTAGACGGTCATTCTTTCCCAATCAATCTAATGACGGTCCCTATTAAAAGTTTCGACGTCATAGTCGGCATGGATTAGTTAAGTCTCCTTCGCGCCGACATCATGTGTTTTGAAAAAGCAGTTCGTCTTAATCTCCCTAACAACGAAAGATTGGTGATTTACGGCGATAAATCAAGTACGAACCTTCGTATCATTTCGTGCATCCAAGCTCGAAGGTGTTTACGGAAGGATTGTTGGGCATTCCTAGCGCACATCGTCGATACAAGCCAGGAACTGAAGGACATAAAGAACATTCCAGAAGTATGCGATTTTCCCGATATCTTTCCAGAAGAACTACCAGGATTACCACCACAACGCCAAGTCGAATTCAGAATCGACTTAGTTCCAGGGGCTACCCCAGTAGCGAAATCGCCTTATTGTCTAGCACCAGCAGAGATGCAAGAACTGTCCAATCAACTTAATGAAATCCTGCAAAGAGGATTCATAAGACCAAGTTTCTCACCTTGGGGAGCACCGATCTTGTTCGTAAAGAATAAAGACGGATCGTTCCGTATGTGCATCGACTACAAAGAGCTGAACAAACTTACTATCAAGAACCGTTACCCTCTACCCCGTATTGACGACCTATTCGATCAACTCCAAGGAGAAAACTACTTCTCGAAGATAGATCTACGATCCGGATACCACCAATTACGGGTACTTGAGGGGGATATTCCCAAGACAGCTTTCCGAACTTGTTATGGACACTACAAATTTGTAGTAATGCCATTTGGATTAACCAACGCGCCAGCAGTATTTATGGACCTAATGAATAGGGTATGCCGTCCCTACTTAGATCAGTTCGTCATCGTCTTTATCGATGATATACTTATCTACTCCCGAATTAAGGAAGAGCATAGTCAATACCTACGAAAAGTCTTAGAAACACTGCGGTCGGAGAAACTCTATGCGAAGTTCTCTAAACGCGAATTTTGGATTCGAAGAGTCGAATTTTTGGGCCACGTGGTTAGCGAGAATGGGATACACGTAGACCCCTCCAAAATCAAGACCATCGAGAACTGGTTGGCACCAAAGACACCTACAGAAATTCATCAATTTCTAGGTCTCGCTGGCTACTATCGCAGATTCATAAAGAACTTCTCTAGCATTGCGAAACCTCTTACTACATTAACCCAGAAAGGCGTGGCCTTTGACTGGGAAGCAAAACAAGAGAAGGCGTTCCAAAAACTGAAACAAGCCTTGTAAACTACATCGATACTATCCCTCCCCGAAGGGATAGAAGACTTCGTAGTGTATTGCGATGCGTCAAATCAAGGACTTGGTTGTGTTCTTATGCAGAGAGGGAAAGTTATTGCTTATGCCTCCCGACAGCTTAAGACACACGAAGTGAACTATACGACACATGATCTTGAGTTAGGAGCAGTGGTATTTGCTCTGAAGATCTGGAGACACTACTTATACGGAACAAAGAGTACTATTTTCACTGATCAGAAGAGCCTTTAACACATTTTCGATCAGAAGGAACTCAACATGAGACAACGGCGATGGGTTGAGTTACTAAATGACTACGAATGCGAAATTCGTTATCATCCTAGCAAGGCCAACGTGGTAGCTAACGCCCTCAGTCGAAAGGAATACACTGGTCAGAGGGTTAGATCTCTGACTATGATTATCCATTCCCACTTATCCACACAAATTAAAGAGGCACAAATGGAAGCTTTGTGACCGGAAAAAGTGGCGGGTGAATCCCTGCGGGGAATGGAAAAGAATCTAGAAGTCAAGGGTGGCTGAGCATATTATCTTATGAACCGAATCTGGATGCCGAAACATGGCGGGTTCAGAGACGTAGTAATGACCGAAGCACACAACACGAGGTATTCCGTTCACCCGGGTTCAGATAAGATGTATCTGGATCTTAAGAACTTGTACTGGTGGCCTAACATGAAAGCAGAAATTGCTACCTTCGTAAGTAAATGCCTTACTTGCGCTAAGGTTAAGGTCGAGTATCAGAAACCTTCAGGATTACTACAACAACCGGAGATACTAGAATGGAAATGGGAACGGATTACTATGGACTTCATAACCAAGTTGCCCAAGACGACGGGTGGACTCGACACCATATGGGTCATCATCGACAGATTGACCAAATCCGCACATTTCCTACCCATCAAGGAGACTGACAAAATGGAAAAGCTTACAAGAACTTACTTAAGGGAAGTAGTGCGACTGCATGGTCTTTCGATATCCATTATCTCCGACCGAGATAGTAGATTCACTTCAAGATTCTGGCAGTCACTACAAGGTTCCCTGGGGACTAAGCTAGACATGACTACAGCCTACCACCCATAAACAGACGGGCAGAGTGAGAGAACGATATAGACTTTAGAAGATATGCTGAGAGCCTGTGTGATTGACTTTGGAAAGGCATGGGATATCCATTTACCCCTTATCGAATTTTCATACAACAATAGTTATCATACAAGCATAAAGGCTGCTCTGTTCGAAGCCCTCTATGGTCGAAAGTGCAGATCCCCTCTGTGCTGGATTGAAGTTGGCGATACCCAGTTAGCTAAAGGAAGAATTCCTGAAAGCACTCTTACCGGTCTGAAAATCATACGAGAAACAACAGAGAAGATTGTTCAGATTCGTGAACGATTGAAAGCCTCTAGAGACCGATAGAAAAGCTACGCTGACCAAAGGAGGAAATCTTTGGAATTCCAGGTAGGAGACCACGTTTTATTAAAGGTCTCACCGTGGAAGGGTTTAATACACTTTGGGAAGCGTGGGAAACTAAATCCAAGATACATAAGGCCTTTCGAGATTCTTGCCAGAATCGGCCCTGTGGCTTACAAGCTTAACCTACCGCGTGAACTTAGTAACATACATCCAACCTTCCACGTCTCAAACTTGAAAAAGTGTCTGTCCGATGAGACTCTTGTTATTCCACTCGATGAAATCGAGATCAATGAGAGCCTCAACTTTGTGGAAGAACCAGTAGAAATCATGGACCGAGAGGTCAAACAAACAAAACAAAGTCGCATACCCATCGTGAAGGTTTGCTGGAACGCCAAGCGGGGACCTGAATTCACATGGGAACGCGAAGATAATTTGAGAAAAAAGTACCCTCATCTCTTTCATGTTCACTAGTGTCCTTACTACTTTAAATTTCGGGACAAAATTCCCTCTAACGGGGGATGATGTGACAACCCGATATTTCAACTCTTTGTAATGGCCTAATAGGTCAAGTATTCTAACCATTTTTGAGTTAATAAAAATTAACGTTGATAATAAAATGTCCAAAAAGTTTCTATTTAACTACCTACTATGTTTTATATCATTAAACCGGGATCGTACGTAAAAAGAATGCCCAAACCCGGCTTCGTATATTGAAATTAAGATTTTTCCAATTTCGGCTTAGCAACAGACAACTAAAAACTCGAATCGGAGATCGAGCGACTTTTGGCTGGAATGACTTAAACGAGAATCGAAGGTCTCGACAATGGTAATTCAGTGGTAAAAGTCTGACAAACACCGACGTCAGATAAAGAAGGCATGAATAGGATCATCCACGTCCCGGTCTATGCGAAGCTAGCTTGTCCCATCCGAAGTCTGAGGCAGTCGAGGACTCGGTCATGCGTGACGTACGCGTACGCCCCGCGTACCGAGGCGGTTCCAGCCTCCTATAAATAGGATGCGAGGGTTCCCGGAAAAATTGCTCATTCTCTCTCACTTTTCTTGCGTTTTACCTCGTTTTCCGTGCCCGCACTACCCCGAAGCCCTAGTCATTTTGTGCAAGTCCCGAAGGTCGATTTTACTCCTGAGATTCCCGAGAATCCCGAGAAAAATCCGTTTCCCGAGACGAAACTCTACTCGGTTTTCCATCTCGCTATCTTCAAACTTTCAAGTGAGTTCACACCCCTTAATTAACCCTTTTAATATTCTAAACGCTTTTATATGCTTTGTATGGGGGGGGGGGGGAATACAAGTAAAACACACGACTACTATCGGGTGTTATATATAAAGATTCTTATACACTTTTATTAAGTGGAATCATGTGTGATTTATAAACTTTATAGGGAACTCCCGTATACAAAAATATATTACAATAGCATTCTATCTTTAAAACTATAAATGGTTGTAATTCATGTATAAACTAAACATTTTTCCTAGATTTAATGTATATGTGCCTATCTTAGACTCCACAAAAATCTATGCTTTCATAACAAGTGATTCCTTTCTAGATATTCTAAAACAAACGAGGCACACTCTTAGAAAACTATAATAGGTATAGTTTTATGAGGATATTGCTAACTTTTACATACTAGCAATACGATTTTCAAGAAATCACTTTCATGTACAATAATAAACGAACAATTCAACACGTAAATTTGTTTTTATACTACGGTTCTGTGAGACATTTACTTCACGTACGTTCGTGTACGCATTTCAAGTCCTGTATTATATACCAGAATCCCTTGGAGGGGGAGACTTGTGTTTGTGTATAGATCTATACAGGCTTGACAACCCGCGCCTTGACTGTTAGCTACAGTCCACCGTTTGGGGTGACAAACGTCATAACATTCCAACGCCTGAAGAACGTTGTGTATAGGCATTCCGAGTCAATAGTATGGTTATAAAGCTCACAGGAGGTATTAAAAATACATTGATTTTCGAGGTTTTCAAACATATTGGTTAATTTTACACTTACATACATTTTGGAAACAAACTTTGGTCTGGAAGGAAGACTACTTTTATACTAGTAGAAAATACAGGATTTTCTAAACACAAACAAACAAGGACAAGATATTTCGTTTCATACAAACAGTGTCATTAAATACTTATGAAACTCACCAACTTAAATGCTGATCTACTCTTTCAAAATTACTTGTATGTACCAGGAATTCAGTAACTACAAGTATCATTATGTTTTTGATGAAGAGATGCTGCGGCGCCAGTTTAATCTCATATTTTGACATCATATTTGTAATTGGTTTTAAACATGTAACATTTGACAAATGTAAACTTTCAATTATATATATATATATATATATATATGATGGTTGTATTGCTTTCTTTACTATGTATTCACTTGTTATGCTACCACATGAAGTCATCCGCCCCCCGAACGTTTCCGCCGTTCAGGTTTGGGGTGTGACACAAGCTATCAAGGAAGGAAATATCAAGCCTTCTTTCGTAGGTATATATACAATGAAATCTAATGATTCATCTCATATTATTGCTTGGGTCGTCGATACTGGGTGTGGTTACCACATTTGTTATGAATTGGATGCACTAAGAAGAAATAGGGATATGGAGCATTGAAGAATAAATCTAATCATGGGGAACAGAAGATCGTCGCTTGTGACCAAGATTGGAGTGTATTCTCTATTGCTTAGTAATGGTTTATGTTTAGATTTGAAAATTTGTTGCTATTCGCCAAAAATGGCAAGAAACATAATTTCATTTCATGGTTTGTTTAGATAAGGATTTATATTTTCTTTTAATAATGAGAATGGTTCTATTTGTGGTTATCTAAATGGTGTCTTATATTTTGAAGCAATACCATGTAATGGAATTTATGAAACTGTTATGATTCTAGATAACCTAGGAAGAGATGTTTTATGCATGGATTCTTCCAATAGTATGGATAGAGCATGCTTGTGGCATTGTCGTCTTGGACATGTCAACAAGAAACGCATAGCCCAACTCCAAAAGGATGGAGTGTTGGAGTCATTCGACCTTAGGGAAGATGACACGTGCGAATCTTGTTTACATGGAAAGATGACTAGGTCACCCTTCACTAGCACATGTGAAAGGGGTGAGGGTTTATTGGACCTAGTACATACTGATGTATGTGGACCGTTTAGATCAACCACAAAGGATGGAGACCACTTGTATGTAACTTTTACCGATGACTATAGTAGATATGGGTATATCTACTTAATCAAGCAAAAGTCAGAAACATTTGAAAAGTTCAAAGAGTTCAATAATGAAGTGGAGAATCAATTGGGCCAGAAAATCAAGATGATTCGATCCGATCCAGGAGGAGAGTACCTAAGTCTTGAATTCCACGACTATCTAAAAGAGTGTGGAATAGTTTCACAATTGACGCCAACTTGGACACCACAATTGAATGGTGTGGCAGAAAGGCGTAATCGAACCTTGTTAGACATGGTCCGCTCTATGATGAGTCGTGCTTCACTATCTATCTCATTCTGGGGGTATGCCTTAGAGACTGCCGCCCATATCCTTAACCGAGGCCCTACTAAGAAGGTTACCAAAACACCTCACGAGATGTGGACAGGGAAAGCTCCCTCGTTAGCACATATTAAGGTTTGGGGTTGCGAGGCTTTTGTAAGAGAAGATACTCACGAAAAACTCGAACCTCGTAGTGAGCGATGTATTTTAATCGGCTACCCGCAGAAATCCTTTGGATATCTCTTCTATAGACCGAAGGATAATGTTGTCTTTGTTGTGAGGAGAGGAGTTTTCTGAGAGCGAGAACTCATAAGCCAAGGAGACATTGGGAGGCAAATCGAGCTTGAAGAGATTCAAGAGTCGATAGATAAAGGAACCTCTACCGCTGGCCATCAACCCAAGGAGGAAACTCCGATTAAACTGATTGATGAGTCCTTACCTCTTAGACGTTCCGAAAGAGTTAGAGTTCAACCCCAATTATATGGTTTTCATATTACTACCGAAAGGGACACGTATATTAGTGATAGTACACTAATAAATCTAGATGGACCTAATAGCTATAAGGAAGCCATGGCAGGCTCGGAGTCTGCGATGTGGAAAGAGGCAATGGACAACGAGATCCAGTCCATGTATGATAACCAAGATTGGAATTTGGTTAATAACGTGCCCGGACGTAAGACCGTTGGGTGCAAATGGATCTTCAAGAAGAAGACCGACGTGGATGGAAACGTACACACATATAAGGCGCGATTGGTTGCGAAGGGCTTTACTCAAACTCCTAGAGTTGACTATGATGAGACCTTCTCACCAGTTGCAAAGATAAAATCTATTAGAGTGATGCTAGCAATTGCCGCATTTCATGATTATGAGATTTGGCAAATGGATATCAAAACCTCCTTCCTTAATGGGAATTTGGCTGAGGATGTTTACATGGCTCAGCCAGAGGGTTTTGTTGATCCGAAGCATCCAAATAGAGTGTGTAAGGTTGAGAAGTCCATTTATGGACTTAAGCAAGCGTCTCGCAGATGCAATCTTTGCTTCGATGAGAAAGTCAAAGAGTTTGGATGTGTACGAGGTGAAGATGAATCATGTGTATATGTCAAAGCCAGTGGGAGTATAGTTAGCTTTCTCGTTTTGTATGTCGATGACATACTGCTCATAGGAAACAACATCCTGACACTGCAGGAGATTAATTCCTGGCTCGGGAAGTGCTTCGCTATGATGGACCTCGGAGAGGCTTCCTATATTCTGGAAATAAGGATAGTAAGAGAACGAAGTAAGAGACTAATAGGACTTAGTCAGAACACTTACTTAGATAAAGTACTAAAACGTTTTATTATGGAAAACTCGAAGAAGGGAGAATTACCGATACAATATAATGCCA
Organism: Lactuca saligna; assembly: GCF_052625555.1. NCBI lineage: Eukaryota > Viridiplantae > Streptophyta > Magnoliopsida > Asterales > Asteraceae > Lactuca > Lactuca saligna. The sequence continues at coordinate 176,702,207 of NC_136422.1, read as the reverse complement.
AGCTGAGTAAGACTTAAAGTCCGAGTACCGAAGCCGAAATAGCAGAAATGAGCCGAGTACAATACGCTTTCGCAGTTGGCTCAATCATGTATGATATGACTTGTACTCGCCCTGATGTAGCCTTTGCTTTGAGCATGGTTAGTAGATATCAAGGGAACCATGGCAGAGGCCATTAGATTGCGGTGAAGAATATCCTTAAGTACCTTCAGAGAACCAAGGAATGGTTTTTAGTCCTCGGAGGGAGTGATGACTGAAGGTGAGAGGGTATAGTGATGTCAGCTTTCAGACTGACAGGGACAACTACCATTCACATTCGGGCTGGGTCTTTACCCTGAATGGAGGAGCAGTAACTTGGAAAAGTTCCAAACAAGAAACCGTAGCTGATTCAACATGCGAATCAGAGTACATCGCAGCGAGCGAAGCATCGAAAGAGGCAATATGGTTAAAGAACTTCATTGGTGATCTTGGAGTTGTACCTACCATAAAGGAGCCCATGGAGTTTTTCTGTGATAATGTAGGAGCGGTTGCCTTGACCAAGGAACCGAGGGATCATGGTAGATCTCGAAATATCGACAAAAAATATCATTTTATAAGACATCAAGCAGAAGAAGGACAACTCGTGGTGAAGAGGATATCATTAGAAGATAACCCAACAGATCCGCTTACGAAGGGACTGAGCAAGGTTAAGCACTTGCAGCATGCTAGGAGCATTGGGCTGAAGGATGATATTAGTATAGATTAGATAGTGTTAGAAACGTATAATAGATAAATGTAATTAACATTTGATGATTAAATAAAAGAGTATTATTTATGAGTAATGTTACTGTCTTATGTTAATTGTTTAACTATTGTTTCATTTTGCATGTTTTGACTTCCAGAATAATTGAGTTTATTAAGAATAATCGAATTATTCAAATTGTCCAAAATCATTCATATGTTGGAAGTAGGTATGAATGAAGATTATCATGAATTGGTGTGTAGATTGTCTAAATGGTATTAGACATAGCAAAAGTTTGCTACAACGTTCATGAGTGCTTATGAACTAGTTTTGAGCATTGGAACAAACCCACGCTTGCTCGAATCACCTTATGGAAAATGACAAAAAGGGTGATCGCAAGACGATAATATCATATGGTCTCCAAACCTAGATATATGGTTTGTTATTTGCTAATTGGTTGTACATTGATGGTGCGAAACCGCATCAGTAACTTGATGTTATAAAACGCATTGTTTTGTATAGTTGATTAATGAATAAGTAAATGCATATAAGTTGAGGTTTATCTGCTACTTTTATCCTTAAGAAGGTAAAAGTGATATCTCGGCCGATCGATGATTTGATTTGACTTATGTGTCGGGCCTGGTCAAAACTGAATTGATGTGTTCGATTAAGTTCTATGTCAAATAAATATGAAATCGAGAAACCAAATACTAGACAAGTAGTTCCATTTGATTGTCTGCATGATATCTATACAGAGGGCTGTACGATCCCTTATCTAATGGACAAGATTGATTAGATCAGAGTTTGACAGCGTCTTTGAGAGCTACGATTGCTAATCCGTATATATAGTTACTAGAATTATCCAAGTGGGAGACTGTTGGAATAGTGTCTAAGGCTGCAACTATATTTGGTAAATACTTGACCCGATTGAGCATGGTCCTTTTGGGTTGCCTTCACCATAGCAACTTGATAGGATGATTTACAATGAGAGTTGAAATATTATAAGGAATAATATTATTGTTATTTGATTAATATAAGTCATAAATTAATTAGGAATTAATTTAGTTACTTAAAGAGATTAATTAAATAGAAGGGCTTAAATTGTCAAGTGTGTGATAGTTATACTTTAGGCTATAATCCATTATGGATAATGTGGTGGGCGATTTTAGGGGCTTAAGATAGACCTAAAATCCGTCCAAGGTTATCATGAAAGGGATTAGGATTGCTTAGGGATTAAGTTATCCAATTAGGGTTTAAAGGTAAAACCCTAGGAGCCTTACAAGTATAAATAGACCCTTGGTGTCATGGAAATTGGCACCCTTGTCTTTAAAGGAACCCTGGCCGATTTCTAAGTCCCTCCCAACTCTCCCAAATCATCCTCTTGCTAGTTGGTGTTTGTAAGTCATTAGAGGGGTGACAATTGTGACTCTAAAGCTCCAAGAACAAGAAGATCAAACAAGTAATTCAAGGTAAACTTATAACTTTGATTTCTCTTTGTTATTATGCTAGAATAACCATTATAAGTCTTGGATTCATGCATGTTCAATTAGAGAAACCTATATCCAAGCATTAGGGTTTGTATGTGCACATAGGAATGTTCATATGGCCAAAACCCATCACTTATATACCCTGATGTTTTTGTAATAATTGTCTGGTACGTGATTGTATGCCATGATGATATGTGATATGTGATAGGAGGGGTAGGTTAGACCCAACCACCGGTCGAAAGGATCAAAGGGGTAGGTAGTACCCAGTTATGTTAGACAACTTATGTTATGTGCTATGATATTATGTGGTAGTTGTAGGGGTGAAATAGTCCCTGGAGACCGGTCGTGAGGACCAAAGGGGTAGGCCAGCACCCAGATATGCTAGACAAGGTTACCAGTCGAGAGTACCGAAGGGGTAAGCCATCACCCAAATATGCTAGGCAAGGTTACCGGTCGAGAGGATCGAATGGGTAGGCCAGCACCCAGGTACGCTAGGCAAGGTTACCGGTCGAGAGGACCGAAGGGGTAGGTCCGACACCTAGATATGTCTGGCAGTATGCATTATGTATGGTATATGGTATGATGGGGAAAGTCAATAAGCTTTGTGCTTACGGTTTTTAGTTTTGGTTTCGGGTACTTCATTGTTAAAGGAAGGAGTCAGATCGGTCACAGCGCATCACACTATCTTTCCTCACATGAGATCTTTGGGATTTCACTCGGATATAATGATTTTTATGATGACATGCTTGATTATTGGCGTACTAATTTTGACATGATATGTTACTATGAATGTTTTCTTATACTGTTGGTTTTATACTGACTTAATTATAAAAAAAAAAAAATTTAGCATGTATTTTTGGGATGTTACAACTAGAAGGACTGGTTGGGCCTTAAGGTAAGGCTCATGTAAGGGTTTTGGGCCCAATTTGGACAATTTGGCCATTGGTTGATTAATTACCCGTTGGGTCTTTCAGATTGTAGTTTGGGTTATAGATTTGGTCAAGGTTAAGTTAAGGGTAAAATGGTCTTTTACCCCAAGTATGAAGTTTTGGTTATGGATTAGATCTCAATTGTTAATTAGGTGTTATTTTGTTATAGATCGTTCGCGGAGCTCCCATTTGGTAGCCAAAGGTGCTTCAGTATGATTCAACAGTGCGAGGTGAGTCTTCTCATTATATCCATAGGTTGAAGGCACCAATGCCGACCCCTTATGTGTTATGTGATATGCTAGTTGTCTCTGTGATGCTTGCATGGAAGACCCCGAGGGGGGGGGGGAGCCCGTTGTATTTGGATATCCGACCATAAGGGGGAGCCCATGGCATTCCAGGTAAAGAACATAGGGGAGCCCATGACATATCAGATAAAGACCATGGCGGAGCCCATGGCAACTATTTGTATGTTACATGTTGATTTGTGGTTGTACGTTGTATGGTATTTTAGGGAACTCACTAAGCTTTGTGCTTACGATTTTCAGTTTATGTTTCAGGCTCACTGGTTTTCAAATGGAAGGGCTCGGGATGATTGCAAGGCATACACCACACGTTTATGTTTTCTGTGAAATACTCTGAATTGTCCATGCTTTGTTGAAACTAAATTACTTTGGTTTTTATGGGAAAGATGTGCATTAACGATTTATTAATCTAAAAATTAAAAAAATTTATATCAAGATTTTTGGGGTGTTACATATGTTGTGGTGATCTGTCAAATTTGTATCCTGGTATACAGGATGTTTCTATCCTATAGTTATATGCTAGATCTTTGTATATATCTTTATATGATAGGATCTTATAGTATTGGTATACTAGTTATCATCTAGTCGAGTGCCGTAGGGGTTGTATTTTATGACATCCCATAGTTTAGGTCAAAGACTATGAACAGTCAAGTTCACAAAACCTCTTGGTAATTTGACGCATTGAGGTTTAGTGCATCTTATGTGAAATAAATGAGTTCATTTCAACTATTATAAGATATCAGATGGTATCTTACCTCCAAATGTGTAAACAGGTAAACGAATCAACCAGCTCAAACTGCAACCTTAGTTAATGCGTCTAAAAAACAGAAATTTCATATTAAGTAGTTGCGAGTAATACAAAAACTCTAGTCTCATAGTACGTGTTTCCGAAAATATAAGGAACGTCCAAAACGGAGTTCGTATGCAAAAGATACGACCATTTTAAGAATCGAAACCAGTATAATACTGATTTTCTTAAAACTGCTAAAACTGTTACTATTCGTTGAGGAACTTCCAAACTCCAGATGGAAATTTCGAGAACATTTTTGGACTAAGATCATAGTCTAATATTTAATTTTATACTTGAAATATTTTTAGTAAAAATATTCATAAAAATTGAAAAAAAAAGTCGGACGTTTTCAGATTTATTGATCGCGAAATATTAAACTATTGATTTCGTCATAATTTATATTATTGTTATTGTATTACGGCAAAATATAAGAATCCAAATCTGGTTGACATGAATTTTAAGGATGGAAGTAACCCTATATTTCTAAATTCGTGTTCAAGTATATACATTTATGCACAGAACATTAGTTACGAATAGTTATAAGAATTTCCTATAGTTTTCATAAAATATACTATATACATGTGTCTATTGAACATAAATTAACTATAATATATATGTAATAATAAGTGTGTCATTTCAGTAATATTATATACAAGAATATATATATATATATATATATATATATATATATATATATATATATATATATATATATATATATTTGTCATAGATGATTTCCTCAGCTTAATAATAAAACAAATATGATAAAAACTTTGGGTTATTATTTATATAAAGCTCAAATCTTATTCATATGGTCCATTTAACCCATAAAATGATACACATATATTATATTGTTAAATGGGCATCAAATAACAACTATACAATTACATTTTATGTATATGAGATTGTCACCAAAATACCTAAAAACATATACAAGTGTAAGTACATTCTTCATAGGACCAACAATGTATAGAAAAATACACACACAGCCCACAAAATACACATATAAAGCAATAGAGTTTGTACTCTCCAAAAATCCTTCAAGGATTCATACATACACAAATGGACATCTATCAATGCTAACATACCCAATTTTACACACAAAGTAAACATCTTTTTATACGAAACCATACACAAAATTCTTTTTATACAAAACCATATAAGAAGGAAAAGTGTTCTTCTCAATTGAAGAAGTCAGTGAACAGCCCCCTCAAATCCTTTCTCTTCTTCAAATAATCATCCAGTCATACCTTCGACACATCCATAAATAATTTATACAAGTATTGTTATACTCTTATAATCTGCCATTCAATCTCTTTTGAACAAAGAAATCACAGAAAAAACAAACCCACCTTAGAGTTATGTCATGGAGTTTAATCATCACAACATCCCTCGTTCTTTTCCCTGTCAAATAAAACAAACCAAACACCCCCAAATCACTGTTTTCTACCTCCTTCGATCAACCAAGCACTGTGGTGCTCCGGTAAATCATCGAGGCAGCAGCCCCAAGCCAAACGCATATTGATTTCTGTAAAAAAAAAAAATAATAAAATAAAAAATAAAATAAGAAGAAGAACCGGAAGCAACAGGGGGCTACCCCGATCCACCCACCAAGTCTTACTGGAGCAAAACATCCGTCGCATGTTGAGGACTGCTACCGGAGACCTCACCAGAAGCTGGAGGCGCTGCTTGACATGCTTCTACCGAACCCCTTTTTCGGCCTCGCATTCCACTCCATCGCTGCACCCACTGAGACCAATGAAACCTGTTCTATCCTCCCTCTCGCTCCTTGGTATCGGCCTCGTCGACCTTGGAGATGCACACTCCGCCTGCGACCGATCCAGGACCTTTTTATTTTGAAATAAAAGTGTGGTAATTTGGTGTCTACTTACTGGCTCTGGCTGATCGTACACATCACATCCTTTCTTGATTATTTTGAAAACAATTTTGAAAATCATTTTTTAGAAACCTTTTTATTTCCTTAGTTTGAGACTGGATTCACATGAGTGTTCCTATAATTCACTCAAACCAAGGCTCTAATACCAACTTGTAACAACCCAAAAATTTCAACAAATTTAAACCTTTCAAAAGAAACCCATTTATTAATAAAAGTTTTTACAAACTATTATTTCCAAAACATTATTTAAAATTAGAGTCTCCTAAGATCCATTTAGTAGTCACGCCTTCGCCCAGCCACTGTCCACTAAGGTACCTGAAACCATAAACAAAACTGTAAGAACGAAGCTTAGTGAGTTCCCCCAAAATACAACCACACAAACAGATAACCTAGCAAAAAACAACATGCATACCTAGCCTTCATCCTGACTGTAATGCTGCACTGGCCTACAATCCATATGGTATGCTCACAGAGCCTTCATCCTTTCTGGAATGCCATATCGGACTGTAGTCTATCTGGTACGCTCACAAAACCTTCAACATGAATGTTACGCCTCATCGAGCCTTCATCCTATCTTGAACGTTCTACGAGCCTTCGGCCTGACTGATACGCCCTTCAGGCCTGTAGTCTATCTGGGACGCCCTGGGTCTCTTGGCCTTCAGTCTATACTGTTCCGCATCAACCTAACCACAAATAAACTGTGTCAACATATACACAATACATAAGCTTACATATAAATTACCGATATAAACATTATTGGGTTTGTTGACTGGAAGCATAAAGCAATACAATCTCAACCCAACCACATTACGTCAACATATGCAACCGGTAAACATATAGCAAACAACAGATAACATGAAGATCTAACAGATCACTAAGCATAGAACCATCCTACATACGAGGATACAAATCTAACAGATGAATACAACATAGCACCATGATACATACAAGCATATAGATCTAACAGATCGCTACAACATACAAACATCCGATAAACCAGGATAATAATACAATACGCCGACCTTGGAGCCTTTGACCCAAAAGTGCAGTGAGGAAAATTCACCTCGCATACCGGAAAAAATTTGATGAGGTCCTAAATCCGAATCTCAAATCTCAAAGCAACACCTACTCCAACCAAAACACCAAACACAATCAAACTCCCAAAATACCCTCAAGATCCAACTTGGTCAAACTTGGAGAAAGTCAAAGTCTGTTAGTCAAGGTCCAAAATTCAATATCTCTTCCCAACGGAGTATGCCCAGCATACTTTGATGTTGACAAAAAGCGTGCAGTTGACTGCGTGTGTGCAACGTACCACCAGGTACACCGAGCGTACGCAACCCAGTCTGAAAACTCCATTAAGAACTTATTCCATTAAGTTCTTACATCCAAAAATCAGATCCAAGCCCAAAATGATGTCCTGAGTCATAAAGTTTCCAAATTTATGACTTTGCATGGTTATAAAGTGCTTAATGTCCAAAACCCTAAGTTCTTAACCCAAGAAGACATCACAACTCTTAAATGAAAGGGATAGAAGGGCCAATATCACATTTTTATAGTTCATAATAGTTTTATAATGGATAAAGTTTCTAAATTTATCCATTAGAATGGTCGCAACAAACAAGATCTAGTCTATAAGTCACAACATACTTCTAGTACGCCCAAGGTACGTAGGGTGCCTCAGTATACCCAACGTACGCCCGACGTACTCAACATAACCAAAAACTAACCAAACTTCAAACAGGCATAACTTTTCCGTTGTAACTCCGATTTTGACGTTCTTTATATCCACAGAAAGGTAACGAGAAGCTCTACATATTTATCAACTCATACGTGCCTCTAAATTTTCAAAAAAAAAGTCCAAAATTCATAAAATACTGAACTGACACTTTACCAAAATACCCCTTGGCGCCAAAACACATACCAAACTCCCGGATTATCCAAATTACATTACCCACACCCAAATGGGTCTAAATCTCTTTTCTCAGAGGCCCTAAGCCTGATGATACTCGGTTATCGGGTCACTACCACCACAAAAGAAACGATTCGGAACAGGGTTTTACAAAATGCTTTAAAGATCTCAAAAATGTCAAAGGATTTCAAGAGGGTTGAGATTAGGGTTTTCAAGAGGCAAAACAATGAAAGAGGCTAAGGATGGGTAACCCTAGCCCTCTCTTTCCATAAAATATCAAAATATTAAGGTTTGATCATCACTCCAATCTCACGTCATGAGCATTCAAAGTCTGAGGTCTCTTGAGAGTCAAAATCACGGGTCAACAAGTCAATGGGCATTCAGGGCGTGACCACTATGTTCACGTCGTGACCTTCAACCAAAGAAAATATTAAAGAAATAAATACCTCCACGATCAGAGTGTTACACTAGTTATGATTTATGAACTAATTATTAATTAGGGTCTTATTTGATGATATTTAGTGTGGAGGTTTCCCGAATCAGATGTCCGAGCATTTATCGGGTTGTTTCAGTAGCTTGTGGTGAGTCTCCTCCGAATACTTAGCGGTTCGAAGGCACCAATGTCGGCTCATCATTTATTATGATTAGGATGTTAGTTGTATGTGTGACTCTTGCATGTGCGGTATATGATATGAATACCGGTTGGGGTCCGATGCTAGGCGGGGCCTGCTGAAGATCCAGATCAGGCAGTAGAACCCTTCTAGACTTGCAACACCCGAACATGGTTTGCATTATGGTTTGTTCTCGAGGTTATCGTTCGTGTATATCACCTTTGTCGATACATGGCTCTCAATTTTCAGTATATTGATCGTTTCACTGAATATATTTCCAAACTTTTAAGAGAAGAAACGGAGGACGTAACAAGCATGATCGTGGCCATGTTAAGTTTAATCGATACTCCGATTGTGGTAAATGTTGTCCAAAGGTATCATCCTATCATTTCTCTTTTTCTATTTCTTATCTTTTTGTCATTTTTGTTTTGTAGTTATTGAAATCGAATTTATTTTCGTATAATTTTATTCAACTTTTGATCGTATGATAATATGTATACCGGTAATCATATTGTGAATCAATTAATAATCTTTTATGACTTCCAACTGTTGATATCAGGATAAGGTTATCAAGCGATTTCTTGTGAGGAACATAGTTGACCAAGCTGCAGTTAGAGATGATCAAGAAGCTTGTGCTTTTGAACGTAAGTGTTGTAGTCATTCAATATCATTGCTGTATATGTTTATCGTTATGCTTAGTTGATTACTCTTTTGTTTTAGAATACACTCTTCCAAAACTGTACCTGAAGATGCAGTACTATGTTTCTTGTGCAATTCCCTAGAAGGTTGTTAGAGTTCGCTCAAGGGTTGAAAGGAGGAACCGTGAAGCTCCAAAGACATTCTCTCGTCCAAGGGTATTCACAAATAGTCTATAGTATAACAATTCTCATTCATATACTGAAAATGTGTTGCAGGATGATCTCCCCAAACCTGGTCAAGCACCCCGCCCAGGTGGTGCTACTGGGCCATCTTATGACAACCCGAACCATTTTTCGTTTCCGTTATCCAAATTCCATTAATAAAATTTGAATTTTATTAAGTTTCAATCAAAACTTCATCGTTTAGGGTGTCATCTAGTTTTATATAATTAAATTTATATAAGCAAGTAGGAACCAAATCACGCGAAAACCCGAAATCCTTGAAAAAAAATAGTTTTCGGCCTAAGTGAGTGTACGAACGCACACCTGTTTATGGCCACACACCCGTGTACGGCCGCACACCCGTTTACGGTTGGTGTCAGACCATACCCCCAGCCTATAAATATAGGACCCCACCCTCATTTAAACACTCTTGGCCGAAAACTCTCTCATTCTCTCTCTATAAATTCTGACCGTACTCACTAAAAACACCTCTTTTCTTCCGAAAATCATCGAGAATCGCCATTAGGAGTGGTTTTGGAGCATCTAGAACACGTTTTTCATCGATTCCATCACCCCTTGTTGTTGAGTGTACGACCGTACACGCTGCAAACCTTCAAAGGCCGTACACCCTTCAAAGAGGTGGTTCATGGTCGTACACCCCGTTCATGGCCGTACACCGCGTTCACGGCCATACGCCCCGTTCACGGCAGTACACATTTTCCTGAGTGGTGCATCGGATTGAAAACCCACTTTCTCGATTCAATCAAGTCCCGGTAACATTCCTTAACCGAAAGCAAGTGTTTTTCTAACACTTTATCTCACAAAATCGCTAATTTAGATACATATATGTATTTATTTGATATTAGGATTAAGTTCCACATACAACAACTCGTGGATCTTCCAGTTCAACGTTTTCACACGAAAAACTGTGAGTTCATACCCCTACACTTTTATGGTTTTTAAACGTTTTCAGGGGGAATATAAGCCAAACAAAAATGATTTTGTGAACCTAAAGAATTTTAACAAGTTTAAAACTTATGCAATTGATACAGACAAACGATTCTCACGTTTTATAAAATATTTAGATGTTTTATCCCTTTTGTACTACATTGAGCATAAGGGACACTTTCAACTTGAAAACATAATTGCATAGTTTTCAGAACAGTTTACAAATCAGGTACAAAACGTTTCAATCAAACTATAATGGGCATAGTTTCGGAAATTCAATATATAGCTTTTACCGATTCAGAGTTCATACACGAGTAAACATATAAACTATGACAGATTTAGTTTATGATATACATTACTACAAGAATACAACATTTAATAATTATTTAAGTATAACTATTACCTTATACAGTATTCAACAAATTTAAATACACGATAACAATACATAACTACACGTAAACTAGATTATACAGGATTGTGAGACACTACTTCAAAATTGTACCCTTAGGTGTACTGAATTAAATCCTATCATAGTATAACCAAAGTGTCCTGTAGTGAGAGCATGAGATTTGTGAATAAATCTATCCGGGACTGATAATCTCACACCTGAACTACTAGCTACAGTTAGGAAGACATATATGCCTTGCGTGATAAATGTGATTTATCCGATAGTTGAAGAACATCGAAAAGGTCACTAGGTCATATCAAGCATGGTTATACGACTCACAATAAGTATAAACTAACCTTTGTTTACGGGATTTCATTATTCGTTATTTTTATTTTCAATAATAAAAATATTATACATTACACTAGAAGGTTTCCAGGGATATAATACATGATTTTATTTTAAGTAATAAAACTATTATACATACTGGCAGTAGCCAGGGTTTTTTAAACAGAACAGACATTACATACTGGCGGTAGCCAGGGTTTTTCAAACAAAACAGGCTTTACATACTGGCAGTAGCTAGGGTTTTCAAACATAACATACTTTACATACTGATGGTAACCAGGGTTTTCAAACAGAACAGACTTTACATATTGGTAGTAGCTAGGGTTTTCCAACAGAATGTACCATACATACTAGTAGTAACCAAACATACAAACTATCATGTTTCTTATACTACAAAAGATACAACAACAAACATTCACAATTAGTTCTATAACCCCTTAGTTTATGCACTAGGGTTACGTATGAACAATACTAGATAGGTCGTGGAGTATGTGATTTCCGCCTCATGCCCTGTTCATTGTTTGGTTGTGAGCTTAGGGTAGATCCACATAATCTACTGTCTGTTCGATATTGGTTTATACATGACTAGTATGAACTAAGTGGTGATAGAAGGAACTGGTATTATCATGCTTTTACTAAAGAAAATATTATATTTTCTTAGAAACATACAAACAAATTCATGGATTCATCAACATGTTTTCATTACAAAAATATCACTTATGCACTCACCAGCTTTATACTGATACTCTTTCAAAACTGCTTGTATTCTCAGGGAATTAGTAGATAGGTACCTCCTGAAGTTTTGAGAAGATAGAGCGTTTAGAGTCACGTCTTTTTCTTTTGATTATACTTTTGATGTATAAAAACTAGAATAAAAAAGATGTAAACTCTTTTTCATATATTATCAATGTAATGGTTGTGTTTACTATGATTACTATGATGCAATGATTGTGATACTACAAATGACATCATCCACCCCCGAATGTTTCTGTTGTTTCGGTTTCGGGGTGTGACACAACTCCTGTGAGCACCTGAAGATGAAGATGCTGAGGATTCTCTATGATTATTAGCCTTGAAGTTAATTTTGGGTATGTTTTTGTTATATCATCTTCATTTAGCTTTCTTTAGCCTAGCATTAGTTTGGTGCATGTTGTCAATGTTGTTCCATGACAAGTATTTTGGAAATCGTTAATTTTATAAGATCATTTTGTTTGTTAGTATAGGCAATATCATTAGATAACAAGATTTGTATGTTTGAACTTTGAATTCACAATTTCAAATCAAGCTTTTGCTTAAACAACTATAAATATATTTGGGTGAGTTTCGAATCAAATAGGCAATTGAAGAAAAAACATAGATAAGAGAAGTATGTTGGATTAATGTCTAAGTCAGTAACCATATTTGGTATATACTTGTCCCGAGTGTGCATGGTCCTTTTGGGTTGCCTTCACCAAAGCAACTTGACAAGGTAATTTGATATGAGAGAGGAGATATTATGATTTATTAATATATTATAAGAATAATATATTAAAGGAGAAATCATATTTATTTGATTAGTATTAGTCATAAATTAATTAGGAATTAATTTGGTGACTAAAAGAGACAAATTAAATAAAGGGGTATAAACTGTCAATTGTGTGATAGTTGAGTTTTGGGCTAGTAAACCTAATGGACTAAGGGGGAACGAAATTATGATGAAGGATCATCATATTTTCGTCCAAGGCCTCATTCCAGAAGGTTCCTTGGGCTGCTTGGTGGCTAAGCTGTCCATTAGGGTTTTGACTGAAACCCTAGCACCCTATAGTATAAATACATGCCCTATGCTTCAATTTAAGGCCACTTGATTCCAAGGGAACCCTAGGGCCGAAATTAGCTTCATTCCCTCCTCTCTCTTAGTTGCCTTCTTGCTTCAAGGTGTTTGTGAGCCATTAGAGGCACTACAATTGTGGTGCTTGCTTTCAAGAGTTCAAGAGAGTTCAAGAGATCAAGGAAACTAGTTGTTATTGCTATATAACAACAAAGGTATGTTTTTCCACACTTCTATGTAAATTTCGAAAATCATAGAAGCATGCCAAGGTTTATTTTGTGTTCATATAGTTGTATGTCTTATAGTGAAAACATAGATCCAAACTAGAGTTGTATGCACACATAGGATTGTTTGTACAAAACCTAACAGTGGTATCAAAGCCATTGGTTTTTTGTTTTCAATTGGATTTGATGCATATTATGAACTTGACAAATTAGGGTTTATGGCAAGTAAACCCTAAGGCTTGGTGATTTTCGCAAATTAGGGTTGCCAAACCCTAGTTGGCGATTTTTTGATAGGGTTCTTGAAACCTTTTTGCCTAGCCTCCAAATTTCGAAATTAGGGTTATGAAACCCCAAGGATTTCGAAAATCCCTTGTCCCCAAGATAAGATCCCAAGTTTTTAGGGATATGGATAATACTATCTTTGTGATTATCAATTTAATTGTTTAAACTAGATAATTGAAGATCTTGTATTATCCTTTCCATATATTTAAAATAAAAGGATTAAATAAATTAATAGTTTAATTTTATGATAATCCCTAAAGATTTAATACTTCAAATTAATTGTTTGATTTTGATAATTATTAAATCAAAGATTTTTTTTGGTGTTTAAAATTTTAAATTAAATAGCCTTAATTCCGAAAATTTTAAATACACATTAAGATACTAGTATTTTTGAAATGTTTTAAAATACACCCTTATACAATTATGATATTATAAGATTAATTATTATATATGTATAAGAATAAGCTAGTCTTATCGCTAGTAGGCCTCATTCACGAAGCGAGTCTATAAGGTGGGTATAAGGTTGCTGCCTATAAAATGGCGCTTAATGGATGTACACTCACATCTACCGCTTGCTTGACTGGTGGAGGGTCGTTAGCCGAACGGATAGGATAGGGCACTTAATTCCTCATTAAAAGTATAATGGAAATATTAAAGTAACTACATTGTTTTGCAAATTCCCACTCTTAGTTACTTTAGGGTAAAATGTGAAAATGATGCTAATCCATGGAATTACACTTCGTACCCTTGTCAAACGTTGATGGAGCGCGTGTGGTTAACCGGCACATCAATTTGGGGATGACATTGGTAGCGAAGGGTGACTCGATGTTTTTCATAGATCAATGGAGCGTGTGTGGTTCACCGGCACATTGATTAGGTGATAAAGACATTGAGTGCACCGCGTTGATTCGCATGGTTATTCACAAATTTGTTTGCGATCCTCGGCATCCCAGTCGCAAATTTGAAATGCATATCGAGATTTAAACATGCCATTGAAAAGTTCAATGAATCTCAAAGATCTAGGAGTTTTCAATACATTTAAAACCTAAATTGCTTTTTCGTTTTTCATGGTGAGAATTAGTGAATCGTCATTCACTTACCTTCAAATTATTTACTTTTAGAGTACGGCATCCCTTTCTAAGTTGTAAATAATGTTGTTGGATCCTAGCCCTAATTACTCATTTGGGTGTTTAATTAGGGATTCATTTCTAATCAAACTTTGTTCCTTTCCTTTTTCAGATGTCTGCAAACAACAACAACAACAACGCTTCTGGGTCATTCTCGTTGATGAACTTGTGTCAGAAAGTGACATTTGATGGTTCAAACTTCAACGAATGGATGAGGTATATCCGCATGATCACACGCTACGAGGACAAAGAATATGTCCTCGATGAAAAGCTTGAGAAGATCATCCCAGATGTTGCTACTCCTTAGGAATTGGCCGCCTTTGAGGCCCACGAGCGTGATGCCACGAAATTTCACTGCATCATGCTGGCCACCATGAACCTCGAACTCCAAAAGTCCTATGAGGACATGTATCCATATGAAATGCATCAGGATTTGCTGGACAGGTATCACCAGAGCGCGAGGCAAGAGCGCTATGAGATCATTACTAACATGATCACCGCTAAGATGGGGAGTGGAGAATCCCTAACCTCTCATTTGCAGAAAATGCAGAGGTATGTTGATCGTCTTCTCAAACTTAATGTTAAGTTTGATGAGGATTTGGCTATTGACATAATCCTCCACTCCTTGCCCTCCTGCTACAATCAGTTTAGGATGACCTACCATATGAACAAAGAGGAGGTCTCCTTGAGCAAGCTCCAAGGACTCTTGAGGACTGCTGAGAGCAACCTCAAAGACAAATCTGTTGCACCGTCCCCTGCTGTGGCCGCTCCTGTGATGGCGATAGGTCAAGGAAAGGGCAAAAAGAGGAAGGCTCCATGTAAGAGCCACCATAAGGGGAAACCCCGTGATGGTTCGTCCTCAAGTGGGACCAAAGTAGGCCCCGCTAGACCCTCTTCCGATCCTAAAGAAGCAGAGTGCTTCTATTGCCACCAAAAGGGCCACTGGAAGCGAAGCTGCCCACAATATCTGCAGGACATTAAAGATGGGAAGATCAAGCCCACATTTGCAGGTATGTATTCTATTAAATCTAATAACTCATCATTTGCTACTTCATGGGTTCTTGATACAGGATGTGGTTATCACATTTGTTCTGATTTGCAGGGCCTAAAAAGAAGTAGGGAAATGGAGCATGGGAAGATGAACCTGATTATGGGAAACAGAAGATCATCGCATGTGACCAAAGTCGGTGTTTATTCTTTGGTGTTGAGTAATGGGTTAGGAATAGATTTAGAGAATTGCTGTTATTCACCATATATGGCAAGAAACATTATTTCTTTTCACGGGTTGTTTAGACAAGGTTTCAGATATTCTTTTGATAATAGTAATGGTTCTATTAATGTTTATTTGAATGGTGTCTTTTATTTCAATGCATTACCTTGTAATGGGATTTATGAATCTGTGATGATTGTTGATAATTTCGGAAATAATGTTTTGAATATTGATTCGTCTACTAGTCTAGACAAAGCATGCTTGTGGCACTGTCGCCTTGGCCATGTCAACAAGAAACGCATAGCCCAACTCCAAAAGGATGGAGTGTTGGAATCATTCGACCTTAGGGACGATGATACATGTGAATCTTGTTTACTTGGGAAGATGACCAAGTCACCCTTTACTGGCACTTGTGAAAGGGGTGAGGGTTTATTGGATCTCATACACACTGATGTGTGTGGGCCCTTTAGATCCACCACAAGGGATGCTTGCCGCTTCTACGTGACTTTTACAGATGATTATAGTAGATATGGATATATCTACTTGATCAAGCAAAAGTCGGAAACTTTTGAAAAGTTCAAAGAGTTTAAGAGTGAAGTGGAGAGTCAGCTGGGCAGGAAAATCAAGATGCTTCGGTCAGACCGAGGAGGAGAGTACCTAAGTCTTGAGTTTCACGACTATCTAAAAGAATGTGGAATCGTTTCACAATTGACGCCTCCGAGGACGCCACAATTGAATGGTGTGGCTGACAGACGTAATCGGACCTTGTTGGACATGGTTCGTTCTATGATGAGTCGGACTTCGTTACCAATAGCTTTCTGGGGGTATGCCTTAGAGACTGCCGCCCGTATACTTAACTTAGTTCCCACTAAGAAGGTTTCCAAGACTCCTCACGAGATGTGGACAGGGAAGGCTCCCTCGTTGGCACATATTAAGGTTTGGGGTTGTGAGGCTTTCGTAAGACGAGAGACTCACGACAAACTTGAATCTCGAAGTGAGAAGTGTTATTTCATCGGCTATCCACAGAAGTCTTTTGGCTACCTTTTCTATAGACCGAGTGACAATGTTGTCTTCGTAGCTAGAAGAGGAGTTTTCCGAGAAAAGGAATTGATAGGCCAAGAAGACAGTGGGAGGCAAATTGAACTTGAAGAAATTCAAGATCAAAGCGATGAAGGAACCTCTGACACTGGCACTCAACTTGAGGAGGAAACTCCTGTTGAACCTGTTGACGTGTCCTTACCTCTTCGACGTTCCTCTAGGGCTAGTGTTCCACCCCAGTTTTATGGTTTTCATATTACTACTGAAGGGGATACGTTTATTAGTGATAGTACACTAGTAAATTTGGATGAACCTAGCAACTATAAGGAAGCCATGGCAGGCCCAGAGTCTGCAAAATGGAAAGAGGCTATGGACAGCGAGATTCATTCCATGTACGACAACCAAGTTTGGAATTTGGTTGATAATGTACCAAGTCGTAAGACAGTCGGGTGCAAGTGGATCTTCAAGAAGAAGACGGACATGGATGGGAAAGTGCATACTTATAAAGCGCGATTGGTTGCGAAGGGCTTTACTCAAACTCCCGGAGTTGATGATGATGAGACCTTCTCACCAATTGCGAAGATAAAGTCTATTAGGGTGATGCTTGCCATAGCTGCGTTTCATGATTATGAAATATGGCAGATGGACGTAAAGACCGCTTTCCTTAATGGAAAGTTGGCTGAGGATGTCTACATGAATCAGCCAGAGGGTTTTGTCGATGTGAAGCATCCGAATAGAGTATGCAAGCTTGAGAGATCTATTTATGGATTGAAACAAGCATCTTGCAGATGGAATCTTTGTTTTGATGAGAAGGTTAAAGAGTTTGGCTTTCTGTGAAGCGAAGATGAATCTTGTGTGTATGTCAAAGCCAGTGGGAGTATAATAAGCTTCCTCGTATTGTATGTCGACGACATACTACTCATAGGAAACGATGTCCCAACCTTGCAGGAAGTCAAGTCCTAGCTTGGGAAATGTTTTGCTATGAAGGACCTCAGAGAAGTTGCTTATATTCTAGGAATAAGAATAGTAAGAAACAGGGAAAAGAGACTGATAGGACTCAGTCAGGATACATACTTGGAAAAGGTGCTAAAGCGTTTTAGTATGGAATATTCCAAGAAAGGGGAGTTGCCAATCCAAAGCAATACCAAGCTGAGTAAGACTCAGAGCCCGAGTACAGAGACAGAGATAGCTGATATGAGCCGAGTACCTTACGCTTCCGCAGTAGGCTCTATCATGTACGCTATGACTTGTACTCGCCCTGATGTGGCCTTCACTTTAAGCATGGTCAGCAGATATCAGGGGAATCCTGGTAGAGCACATTGGATTGCAGTTAAGAATATTCTTAAGTACCTTCGGAGGACCAAGGAATGGTTTCTAGTCCTCGGTGGGAGTGATGACTTAAGGGTACGAGGGTACAGTGATGCTAGTTTTCAGACGGATCGGGATAACTTCCGATCGCAGTCAGGCTGGGTCTTTACCCTGAATGGAGGAGCAGTGACTTGGAAAAGTTCCAAGCAAGAGACCGTAGCTGATTCAACGTGCGAATCAGAGTATATTGCGGCAAGCGAAGCGTCAAAGGAGGCTATATGGTTGAAGAACTTCATTGGAGACCTTGGAGTTGTGCCATCCATAAAGGAGCCCATGGAAATTTTCTGTGATAATGAAGGAGCGGTTGCCTTAACCAAGGAACCAAGGGATCATGGCAGATCTCGACATATCGACAGGAAATACCATTTTATTAGACATCGGGTAGAAGAGGGACTCCTCGTTGTGAAGAGGGTATCGTCAGAAGATAACCCAGCAGAACCCCTTACGAAGGGACTGAGTAGGGTCAAGCATTTTCAGCACGCTAGGAGCGTAGGGCTGAAGGACGATATTAGTTTAGATTAGATAGGTAGGAAACTTGTAATAGATAATGTCATACTCAACAATTGATGATTAAATAAAAGTGTGTTATTTATAAGAAAGTTTATATCATGTGTTGATTATTTATCTATTTTTCCGATTTTTGCATGTTTTGACTTCCTGAATAATGAGATTATTCGAACAGTCCACAATCACTCATATGTTGGAAGTAGATATGAAGAAAGATTATCATAAATTTGTTTGTAGATTGTCTGAAAAGTTTTAGACATAGCAAAGGTTTGCTGCAAAGTTTATGAGTGCTTATGAAATTAGTATTGAGCATTGGAACAGACCCACACTTGCTGGTATTACTTCATGAATGTCATCACAAGTGATCGCAAGATGATAATATCATATAATCTTTAAACCTAGAGATATGGTTATTGTTTGCTAGTTGATTATACATTGATAATGCGAAAACGCATCAGTAACTTGGTGTCATAAAACGCATTATTGTGTATGGTTTAGCTGGTAAATGATAAAGGCATATTAGTCGACGTTTTTCTGTTCCTTTTATTCTATGAGGATAAAAGCGATATCTCGGCCACTTGATGATTTGGTTTGACTTATGTGCCGGGCCCGGTCAAGATGAAGTTGATGTGTTCAACTGAGTTCTATGTCGAACGAATCAGAGATCAAGAAACAAAATGTTGTACGATAAGTATCATTAGCATGATATCTAGAACAGAGGATTATACGATCCCTTATCTAAAGGACAGATTATTGGTCAGAGTTGACAGCGGCTATTGGAAGCTACGATTGCCATCGGGTACGAAAGTAATACGTGAGATATAGTTACTAGACTTATCCAAGTGGGAGACTATTGGATTAATGTCTAAGTCAGTAACCATATTTGGTATATACTTGTCCCGAGTGTGCATGGTCCTTTTGGGTTGCCTTCACCAAAGCAACTTGACAAGGTAATTTGATATGAGAGAGGAGATATTATGATTTATTAATATATTATAAGAATAATATATTAAAGGAGAAATCATATTTATTTGATTAGTATTAGTCATAAATTAATTAGGAATTAATTTGGTGACTAAAAGAGACAAATTAAATAAAGGGGTATAAACTGTCAATTGTGTGATAGTTGAGTTTTGGGCTAGGAAACCTAATGGACTAAGGGGGAACGAAATTATGATGAAGGATCATCATATTTTCGTCCAAGGCCTCATTCCAGAAGGTTCCTTGGGCTGCTTGGTGGCTAAGCTGTCCATTAGGGTTTTGACTGAAACCCTAGCACCCTATAGTATAAATACATGCCCTATGCTTCAATTTAAGGCCACTTGATTCCAAGGGAACCCTAGGGCCGAAATTAGCTTCATTCCCTCCTCTCTCTTAGTTGCCTTCTTGCTTCAAGGTGTTTGTGAGCCATTAGAGGCACTATAATTGTGGTGCTTGCTTTCAAGAGTTCAAGAGAGTTCAAGAGATCAAGGAAACTAGTTGTTATTGCTATATAACAACAAAGGTATGTTTTTCCACACTTCTATGTAAATTTCGAAAATCATAGAAGCATGTCAGGGTTTATTTTGTGTTCATATAGTTGTATGTCTTATAGTGAAAACATAGATCCAAACTAGAGTTGTATGCACACATAGGATTGTTTGTACAAAACCTAACAAAGTATTCATATCCACTCAGCTCATTATAAAAACTCGGTGATACAAAATAAATGGAAATAAGTAATTCAAATTTAAATGAAAATGCAATTGAAGTGCACCTTTAACACTTTCCATGTTGAATTACGTACATATTATGTTGAATCTTATGTTTATTTTATAACATATATTTTTTTCCAAGTTCAAATTGGGAAAAGATCTATAAAAACAAAATTGTTGTGTCTTATATTTATTTTGCTACATATATTTGTTTTCGAGTTTAAAATGGGAAAAGATTTGTAGCAAAAAAAATTCTATGTAACAATTGTATGTCCTTACAATGTTGAATGCTATTGGAAATTGTCCTATCAAAAAGTTGATTATTAAACTACGAGAAATTAAATATTTTCTTATTTATCTTCTTATCTATTTGACAAGTGTTTGGATGAATTATTAATTTTATTAAATTATTATCATTGTAACTAGATATGTTGCCCATGCTCTACATGGGTCGTGTGCGTCTGATTTGAGTGTCATTTTTTGTTAAAAGATGCAGGTGAGATAATTCGACCCCTAATTTTCACAGACGAAGACGGATAGATAGAAGCAGGAAAAAATAATAAATGTGCGGACCAATAAAAAAGAATATCAAAAGAAGAAAATGACAGACGGAAGAAAGTGTAAGGGACGGGAAAAAACAAAAAAATAATAAAAATATGAGGACAAACCCGGACTTTGCTTGGGACCGTTGTGTTTTTTATGAAAAAATATAAAGTTTAGACTATAATGACCAAAAGTATCAAAATGGCTAAAGAATTAAAGAGGTTGAATTTAGTAAGTTTTTAGAAAAGTGACCAAAGATGTCAATTCCTTAAAGTTTTGTGGCCAAACTTTGAATATTAAAATGTTCCTAAATATTATAAAAAATTTTATTACAAGGACCAAAGGTGTTAAAATGACTAAAGAATAGTAGGCAAAATTGACAAAAAGCATGCATGTTCACTATTCCTAACTTTAAACTTTTTAAATATATATATATATATATATATATATATATATATATATATATATATATATATATATATATATATATATATATATATATATATATATGTAACATCCGGATTCCCAGATATATTATTCTAATATTTTGTTTTTGGAATTTGTGAAGGAACTCGGCGAGTTGATGCCTAGACTCGCCAAGTAGGGTCGCGGATTATCATCCGGCTTCGCGTCTGGACTCGGCGAGTCCATTAGTGGACTCGGCGAGTCCACGCTGTTTAATGAAACCCTAATCGCCCGGGGTTGGAGCCTATTTAAGGGCACTCATAGCCTCCCATTGCGGCTACCAGTCCGTTGAGAGAACCCTAAGTGAGCTAAATCGTTTGCGAGGAAGGAGAAGCCATATTTGGTCTTTCTATCTTTTGTTTAGCAAGAAGAAGGTGATCAAGAGCAAGAGGAGACTGAAGGAGGTGTGATTCTAGTGGTTTCAGAGTCCAGAGACTTCAACTTGAGGTAATTATTCGGACCTTCTTCAGTTTTGGTATTGATTCATAGAGTTAGGGTTTTCTAACCTCTTCTGAGGATGTTTATGTGGAGCAATTGGTCCCTTCTCGAGTTTATGCTTTGGATCTGGACTCAAATAGGTCCAGAGACCTTAACCCTTGGAGCTTTATGAATTATCTTGGGATTCATGAGCTTAAAATGTCATTTTTGGGGCTAAAACACCAAATGAAACCATCTAGATGATATATGAGTGTCAAGGTCTGGACTTTACGTGATTATTACGCTTGGGACGGACAGATCTATGGACTAGAGGAACAGATCTGACCTCAGGAGGTCAATGGAGTTTGTGCATGACATGGACTCGCTGACTAAAGGGATTCTTACCTGGGGACTCGTCAAGTAAAGGGAGGGAATCGATGTGTTAAATGGGACTAAAGAGATTAGTGGACACATGTGGACTCGCCGAGTAGCCCAAGTGCACTTGACAAGTCGGGTCAAATATTGATTGTTGACATTGGTTGACTTTTAGGGTTTGGTCAACCATGAGGGCTTTTGAGCCAAAGGAGGGGTAAAATGGTCTTTTACCCTTCTAAGGGTGCCTAGAGAGGGATAAGTCTAGTTCTGAGAGTTATATTTATGAGAGTATTACTTTATGTGTTCAGGCGGAGGCTAGATCGTATTTCTACCAAGTGAGTGATTTACCAGGACATCTGAGGTGAGTCTTCTCACTATACTTTACCTTGAGTGGTAATTAGAGATATGTGACAGAGTTATCATATGCTTTTATGTGATGTGTTGTGCTGCATTATTTCTATGTGGTTTATATCATGTGTATATTAGAGTATATCAGAGTAAGAACCGAAAGGTTCACAGAGTTAGGACCAGAGGGTCCACAGAGTTAGGGCCCACGGGCCCACAAAGTTATAGCCTCGAGTGGCTAGTATGTGTTATGTATGGTATTTTGGGGAACTCACTAAGCTTTATGCTTACAGTGTTATGTGTTTTAGGTACCAGTAATGATCATGGGAAGGCGCCAGTATGATTCGTACACACGCATGGATTTTTTTGTATTTTGATCTTGGGAAATATTTTGTGAAAGGAAGTTAAGATACAATGGGATTTTGTTGATAAGTGTGTTTGGAAAAATGTGTTTAAAAATGTGAAAATTTGTTTTAGATTTTACGGTGTTACAATATATATATATATATATATATATATATATATATATATATATATATATATATATATATATATATATATATATATATATATGTATTAATCATTTCACAAGAAGATAAATACTAATTTCAGTAATGTGTGTTTTGTTACTACACCAACACAATGACAGTGTTTAATGCAATTGAAAATTGGAAGGTCAATAAGCTGATTATTAAACTAATTTCTACGATTTGTGTTTAATTACTACACTAATCTCAATAACGTATGTTTTATTACTACACCAACGCAATGACAATGTTTAATGCTATTGGAAATTGGACGGTCAATAAGCTGATTATTAAACTAATTTCTGCGATGTGTGTTTAATTACTACACTAATCCAATTAAGCAATGAGAGTTAACATAAAAGATTGTTCAAATTCTATATTACTAAATTTAATAATTAAATTCTAATACTAAATTAAACTTAATAAAGGACTTAATACAAACACATCAACTTAAGCGTTATTTAAACTAATAACATAAAGGTTTTAACTATTATTTGTGATATAACCTAATGTTATATTAATTCGTAAGATTACAATTAAATATAGCACTATATTTTATGTAGTATATATAACGAGTTGAGGTTTGCCTTCAGGGATTAAGGGTATTTTCATCCCCGTCCTCATCCTCGTTACATTAAAAAGGGTTCGCCGGTTAAATCGTATTCGAGTATCTGATTCTTCCGATGAAAGCCCCGTTGAAGAGCTAATTCAAGAATCATTTCAAGCGCCAGAAGTCCAACCACAAGCACAAGAAAAAAGGAAAAGGGAGGGCTCCATGTCAAGGGTGGACGGGTGATGAAGAGAGGCCACTCGCTCAATCATGGCTAGATGTGTCGGAGGACCCGATCCACGGCGACGATCAAGACTCAAAAACTTTCAAAGAAAATGTTTGGCGTAACTTTTGTAAATGCATGAAAAAGAATACCCGCAACCCCAAATCACTTTACTCTAAGTGGAGGACCACCAATCGAGCCATAATGGAGTTCAACGACATCTATATAAATGCCATCAAAAACCTCCAAAGCGGTGCAACTGAGTTGGATGTCATAGCTAAAGTTTGAAAGATTTGGAAGGAAAAAGTCGGAAAAGCTTTTGCCAATGAGTCATTTTGGGAAGTTGTGAAGGGCAGTCGAAAAAGGCTAGGGTTAAAAACTGCCGACGATTACACAGGGATGTCCAAACGAAGCGAAACTTTCAAGACCACCAACAATCAATCTCCCAATGCGCGTATCGGAGGGATTGACATCAACGAAGATTCTTATAGAGTTCCAACTTGTCCTATGGGAAGAGACAAAGCAAAAAGAAAGTTGAAAGCAGCATAAAGTATATCGACTGAAGAGGAGGAGATAAGGAACTCAATCAAAGGGTTGGATGATAAGCTTGAGGATTTTTTGGAAGTAGAAAAGTTAAAAGAAATGAATTGTGCTAAAAAGGTAAAGAATCGTGCATTGTAACTTTACTTAACACCCATGGGAGATCACCTGTCTGAGGAGAATCATCGGACTGTTAACAACGCAAAGCAAGATCTTGCTAAAGAATGGTGGTCAAGAATCGATACAAAGAATGAGGATAATTCACAGTGTGGTAATCCATAGCGATCTTCGCCGCCATTTGACCGATCATCTTTGGACGATGGACAATCTTGATCTAATATGCCACAGAAGAAGAATTCGAAGGTCAGTCTTCGGAGGAATACTCGTTGCTTTAGTGTGTGTGTTTTTATGAAGTGAGTTTTAGTAATGAAGTCTGTTTTTTATGTATTAAATTGTGTTTTAGGTCTTAATTAGTATTAAATCATCCTTTAAGGTATTGTAATCATTTTTATTTAATATGAAGTGTTTGTCGTTAAAACAATTATGTCATATTAATTAATTCAAAAAATTGTTTGTGTGATATTAAAAAACTATTTTATATAATAATAAATAAAAAATGTTTGTTTATTAAAATAAAGTAATTAAATTAAATTACAAAAAGAAAATAAAAAAAATATATTTTACATAATATTAAATAAAAAATGTTTGTTTATTAAAACAAATTAATTAAATTAAATTAGAAAAAAAATAGAATGTTAAGAGTATTGCCCCTCCCTACCAAATGCTAAGATTAAATGTTAAAGAGAGAATAATAAGGTGACATTTAAAAAGTTGTGCTAGGAGTGTCACAATTCTCTTTAGCCTTATGAGATGTGGGAGGATTTAAGATCATTTGTGCCACCACATGTAACATAACATACATTCATTCCAATTTGATTTGTCAATTTTTGTTTTATCTTTGCTATTGACTTAGAATGACACTTAAGGAGGATGGTGAGATGCCTTATTGGTTATGGTTTGACACTGGGCATGTAGACTCTTCTGGGAGCATAAAACAATGGTAGTGGATTTGGGGCTCCCACTTGGAATACAAATTCTATTATATTTGGTGTTAACTAAACTTATAACGGGACATTTATGACAAAAAATGACATTTTGGATTTTGAATTGTTGAATACAAATTGTTTTATTTCAAACAGTTTTTTTTTTTTTTTACATAAAAATTATTCTAGACAGCAAATCTTGAACACTTGTTCACAAGAATAACAGTTAGACGCTATCATTCAAGGGACTCAAGCTTTCAAACTTATGCATACAAACATAAAAAATTACACTTTCGTAGATGTAGCTATGGAATTAAAGTTAAGAGTTTAGTTTCTTCGAGTGATTAATACTTACGTACGTGTTTACTTTGATCGCCCATATCCGCCGGATAAAAAAAAACAAGATTGTGGGTATATTGAGTGATATGATGAAAAATACGTAGCATTTGATACATCAAAAATTTTATTTAGAGCGCTACTAAGTTGTCTAAGACAATTGAGTAGTTGATTAAGATGACAGAGTGAACCCAATATGCAAAAACCAATAGAAACAAAGTAATTGGTGAATAGACCAAGTTTTAGTGTGAAAAAACCAATAGAAACAAAGTAATTAGTGAATAGACCAAGTTTTAGTGTGAAAAAACCAATAGAAACAAAGTAGTATGGTGAACCAAAAGTCCAAAATATATATCTAAATACAAGAATGGTTAACTCCTACACTATATTATATCATCCATACATGAACTAGTGCAATATTTCAATACACACAAATACATGTATAATAAGTAACTTATTATCCAAATACATATACTTATGTGTATAACTAGTATAATACATCCATACACACCCAAATGCACAAATAATTGGGGTACTACATTGTTTCTAAATCCTAACAAATACATAAATAATTATACCAATACATCACACAAATACATGAATGATAAAATTAATACATTGCTTGCAAATTTAATATCAAATACACCTCTTAAATTGACGACCAAAACAAAATGAAATTTATACACTTTACCAATCAATGGTACAACTTTCGGGTGTGCATCTACACAAAATATTACATGCAAGACTCCTTACTTGGCTGTCAAATTAAAGACTACTCTTTCTTTCAACCGACACGACACTCAAACTCAGCCATAATCAAATTAGTTTATATATTAAAAAAAAAAGATATCTTCTTGTACCATTTCTTTCCCGTTTCTAGATCTTCAGCCATAGAACTTTCTGGATCTTCAGCCAAAGAAGATGGTTGTTGCCCTTCTCTATCTTTGTAACGATCGCAGCCTCGTTTCTTCTTCTTCCTTTTGATCTCAAGCAGCAAAACAGCCTCATCACCATCATTCTTTTTCATACCTTCCTGTCAAAAATCAAACCATAGTTACCTAATTCGCTCAGAAGGCCACGAACTGCGTACCAAATCGTTTCGTACCCAATCGAGTACGAAAGCGTTTCGAACGTGACCTGGATCGCAAAGCGGTACGGTGTCGAGATAGTTCCCAATCGAAATCTGGAACAAGTTTGATTCAGTAATCCAATAGTTCCAAAACACGATTTTGGGTTCAATTTCTGAAATTAGGACGTCAATTTATGATATTGGTATGCCGATTTTTTGGAATGGCAGGAAACTGCCGACTGTTTCCACATTGACTCTTAGACTCTTAATTCTTCTAATTCACTGAACCATCTTACACACTAATGTTCAATTCCTTATTCTGGGTACTATAATTGTGTATATAATACTCAATTTGAAATCATCTTCTAGAATGATTGTTTGTGTATTCTATACCACTGTTCCAATTCTCAATTTCTACAAAGTCTATACGTACCAGACTAGCACTAACATGTATGTATACCTACAAATACATATTGAATTCCATCATCCAAATCTGTTCTACACTTCTACTCTTCTCCTTCTTCATTCTTCTTATTCTACTTTTGTTTTTGTTCTATTTTTATTTCACCGAATTAACTCAAATTTCATGTTTTGGTTTTGGAATTTGGTACACCGTACCATACTAAATTGTATACCGTACCGGATCGTTCCGAAATGAACCTACCCCCCTCCGTACCGGATACGGTTAATATGGCGAACTGCGTTCCCGATCCTCGTTCCCGTACCGAAGCGAACCACGAATTAGGTAACTATGAATAAAACCCAAACTCCCACTGAAGCCCTACCGAATGCCAAAAAAAAAAAAAAAAAAAACAGGGGAGCTGCAAGAACATCCCCAATCCACATACCTGCTACTGATCGGAGCAATACACCTCATCGCACTTCCTCTTTTCCCACTGTCGAAAAACTGCCGCCAAACACCCTCCCGGGGTTGCTGTCGCTCCAATCGAACCAACTCTTGCCTCTCGTACCTCTTCCTCGTATTTCCTACGCAACCAACTATCGGGACTGAAGCAAGCAACCGAGAAGCTGCTTGAGAAGCTCCTCGCTGCACCCACAGAGACCACAGTAGCTTCGAGGCTTTTACCCTTCGGTCTCGTCGAACCTCGGAGAAGGCGACCCTTCTCGCGATCGATCACTGAAACCTCGTGCCACCTGCAAAGCCTTCATGCTTCCCTCCCGTCATCTTCGTTCGTTCTACCTTCTGGCCCACCGATTGTTCCTTCGCACCTGCCGTTCATCCGTGTTCGACTGCTTTCCTTCGTATCTTTCCATTTCCTTTGCCTGATCAAACAAGGAAACGGGGGTTTAAAGCCCTAATTTCATTTAGCTTGTCAAATGACCAAACTAACCTCCTTATTAAATCACGTATTCAAAACCAAGTTTCTAATTTATTATTATTATTATTATTATTATTATTATTATTATTATTATTATTGTTGTTGTTGTTTTATGGTTTTCATGGGCTTTATTATTTTGGTTATTTTGATATTTTTAAAAACTAATCATTAATCATATTAATTCATTGCCCTAATTAGTTGAATGTCTTTATAATAGAATTGAAAGGTACTTGTGTATTATTTTTATACGGTGAATAAAAATGAAAGAAACTACATATTAATGTTCAAAATATATTATACAAAATATTTTATCATAAAATGCATAAAACATGTTACATAGTTCAATGACCGACTTCTAAGCTTATCTTCTTATTTATCTTCTCATTTATTTGACAAGTGTTTGGATGAATTATTAATCTTATCAAATTATTATCATTGAAATCATTTTGCAGGAAGATAAATACTAATTTCAATAATGTGTGTTTTATTACTACACTAACGCAATGACAATCTTTAATGTTATTGGAACTTGAACTATCAATAAGTTGATTATTAAACTAATTTCAGTAATGTGCGTTTAATTACTACACTAATCCAATGAAGCAATGAGAGTTAACATAAAAACAGTACAAACTGTTCAAATTCTATATTACTAAACTTAATAATTACACTAAATTATTTTTTTGGAAAAAACAATCATATATAAAAACCCCGCAAAGCAAGAAGCTGGTCATGGGAAAAATAGGAACAATGAACTATTACAGTTTAGAATGCAGAAAAACTATGAAAGGAAAGGACATGTACTCCACTCATCCCAATTACATATAGTACCTTCACTCTTACATTTAAGCCACCGAAACATCATTGACTTAATCTAAGCAACACCTCTTCTTGGATTGATAAGTTTGCCCTGAAAAATTTTGACATTCCTAAATTTCCATATCCCCCACAATAAACCATAGCAAATAGTCACGAATCTCTTTCTTTTTACCAAAGAGCTACCCCAATTGTTTGCGTAATTAATCAGATCATCGACGCTAGTAAACTGAGAATTATCAACTCCACACCACCTGAAAATCATATCCCTAATACAATGTGCATAGTGATAGGAAATTAGCAGGTGGTAACACACCCTCCTCATGCCTGATATAAGAGCCACACACGGACGAGTGTAGAACAATCCCACGATGAGAAAGAGCCATAGCCATGGGTATCCGCCCTTGAACTGGACGCCACATGAAGCCGATGACTTTAATTGGAACTTCTTTACACCATATGATAGAAGGAGTTGGATGGGGGGGGGGGGATATGATCAATTTTCTTCCTAAGAAGCTCCACCTTGTACTCACCATCTGTCGCAAGAATACACAGCCAATAATCATCACCCCTCATGAGTTTAGTAAAGGCAATGTCACTGTATAGCAGGCCTAACTCTTGTTCCAACCCTCCTGATAAAGGACACAATCTCCATGAAACTTTGTTAGCCGCAATTTTTTGAGCCACTGAACAATTATTGACCGAATCAAGATTGTATAAGTCAGGATATCTGACTTTTAGGATTTTGTCTCCCACCCACACATCTGTTGGTCAACGGTTAACCTGGTAATTAGGAAAAAATAAAACTCGTGCAAGTCATGACCGTTAGAAATTAGATTGTTCCTAGTATTTCTCACTTCCAGTTAATGTTTAGTAGTATAAATGACATAGATTAGAAGTCACAAACAATCAGTCGAAATTTCCCTGTACAACAACTCAATCATTAGGTTACTAGTCTTCATTCAATAAAAGTGAATCATTTGACTGCCTATTTCTAGTTTTACCCCTGTGAGTTTGTTGTTGTTTACTGTTCCATTACTTGATCACCAACATTTGGTATCAGAGCCTCAACAGATCCTGATCATTTTTATTCCCATGTACCCTCGCCTGAGTCTCTAGCTCGATCTCTCTCTTCCGAGCATTTTCCTAAAGCTCGGCAAACGTCCGGTATGAGGAGTTCGATACGAACTCCTGAATATCTCTCCTCAAAATACTCAAATAACGGCTCATTCGTGCCTGCTCAGTAGACACGTGTTCAGGGCAGAACATTGCCCTCTTATGAAACATCCTGGTAATTGCCGTAACAGACTCCGTACCCTTCTTGAGGGTCAAAAACTCTTGTGCCAACCGATCTCGTTCCACAGAGGGAACGTACTCATCACGAAACATGGTGGTGAACCTCTCCTAGGTCACAGCAGCAAGCTCTGCTGGAGAATAGTGTGCTGTCGCGAACTTCCACCAGTCCTTCGCCCCTAGGCGAAGCTGGTTCTGCGCAAACCGAACCCTCAAGTGCTCCGGGCATGAGCAAGTATAGAAACATCCCTTAATTTCAGATACCCATCTCATCGCTACAATCGGATCTTGCATCCCATCAAACTCTGGTGGCTTCATGTTGCTAAACTCCCTAAACAACAACGAGTCACCCCCTTGCGGCCTAGAAGCAGCGACGGCTGCAGTGGCCGCTGCGACAGCAGCCTTAGAAAGAGCGGTATAACACTCATCAAAAGTCTCAATCAGCATGGTCTTAATAGACCCGAACATCTCTGGTATCTCTGCCTTGATGGCTGCAGCCACCTCTTCATGGATGATCCGGCGGATCTCCTCATCACTAGTCTCGCTGCTCTCTGGCATAAGTCGTGTCCTCACCATGATCTACCTCTGAAATACAACATACGATATATTAGAAATTCATTCGAGCATACTCGAACTCGATAACGCATCCCTCCTTGATCTCTAGCATCCCGAAGATTCTTACTTGAATTGTACACCACCCCAGTGTTTTCAGCAGTACGGGCCCAATACTACTGTCCGCAACGTATCAGTGTACACCCCAAGTCCTCCTCTTAGGATCCTAAGTCCCAAGTACTCTATTATGCATAATCCACTCTCTATAGATCTCTCATAGCTCCTCACTGCTACCAACTCACTCTTAAGCATCTCATAGCAGCTCACTTTCCCCTAGGCTAAGGCATCACAAATCAGGCCACCCTAGTCCTAATAGGAATACCTAGCCCATTCTAGTAAGAGAATACATCATATCAATCTCAAAAATATATAACATAAGGGTATTTTGGGAAATCACCATTCGGGCGCAGACTGATCGTACACATGTCTCTGCTCTGTGTTTCTCTAAAAATCTTTTACTTCTTTTAGAAAACTTGGTTCTCTTTTGAAACTATTTTCCAAATCCTCAGTTTGAGTTCAAATACTCCCGAAGGTGTACCCGAATCCCTCAAACCAAGGCTCTGATACCAACTTGTAACACCATAAATTTCCAACACAATTTTTCGCATTTATAAAATAACCTAATTCATTTGTAAATCATAAAAACATCATTGTTTGAAACTCAATTTATAACATGTAACAATCCCAAGATCTCATAGCATAAAAATCCCGTGTGTGTACTGATCAAGTCGGCGCCTTCCCGTGATCCTCACTAGTACCTGAAACACATAACACAAAACATTGTAAGCACAAAGCTTAGCGAGTTCCCCAAAATACCACATATAACACATATTAGCCACTCGAGACTATAACTCTATGGGTCCGTGCACCCAAACTCTGTGAACCCTCAGGTTCTAACTCTGCAAGCATGCACAACATAAATCACATAGAAGAATGCAGTGCAACAACAATATATATAAAACACTGTATCACATAACTCTATTTACCTACTCAAGGTAAAGTATAGTGAGAAGACTCACCTCGCGTATCTCGGTAAATATTTGTCTCAGAATAAATGTGATCTAGCCTCCGCCTAATCACACAAAGTAATACACTCATAAATACAATTGAACCCAATCGTAAAGGTCAACGGTCAACTTTGATCGGACTCAACGAGTGCACTAAGGCAACTCGGCGAGTCTATACGTGTCCACTGACTCCCTTGGATCCTCTCTTGACACGTCAAGTACTTCTCTGACTCGACAAGTTTCACCTGGCATAAATCGCGTGGCCACCACGACTCAACTCGCCGAGTCTCAAGAACAACTCGGCGAGTTCCGGCTTGACTCAATCCCCCCTGACTCTCCCTGACTCACTGAGTCGACCTCTCAACTCGACAAGACCAATCGCTGAGTGGTTACGGGCAAACTTCATGCTACTCGCCGAGTCTGTTCTTCAGACTCGGCGAGTCCATGCCATGCATAAACTCAAACTCACTTTTTAGGTTAGATTTGTTCCATACAATCATAGACCTGGCCTCCCCAAGCATGATAATCACGTAAAGTCCAAACCTTGGTGCTCAAACAACAACTATTTTCTCCTAAATTATGTTTTAGCCCCATATCTCATAACTCTAGGTTAAAACTCCCATGAATCCTCATAAAGCATAAGGAATAAAGCTTCTCTCGACCTTTATGGATCCCATCTCAAGCCTCATCACAAATAGGGACGAAATGGACATCAAATCTAACCAACAAAGGGGTCAAGAAACCCTAAACCCCCATGTTCATCATAACAACAGAAAAGGGATCCAAAATATACCTCCAAAATGATGCTCTAAGCTCCAAAATCGAAGGATGTCCACCTCCCTTTCCTCCTCTTAGCTAGAATCTCCTTTTCCTTGCCAAACAAAGCTTCAAAAGTCAACAATGGCCTCTTCTCTCTCCCAAAATGCTCAAAAGCTCTTTAGGGTTTCTCTCTGGGGTTGGTGGCCACTAATGACGACCATAAGCCCCTTTAAATAGGTCTGAAACCCTGGAAATTAGGGTTTCATTAAATAGCATGGACTCGCCGAGTCTAGACGCGAACCAGCGCACAAAACCGTGATCCTACTCGGCGAGTTTAGACTCCAACTCGCCGAGTCTCCTCACAATCACCCAAAAATAAAAGAATAAAAATAATACCTGGGAATCTGGGGTGTTACACTTACGTAAGGGTTTTGGGCGCAACTTGGACAATTTGGCCATTGGTTGATTAATTGCCCTTTGGGTCTTTCAGATTGTAGTTTGGGTTATAGATTTGGTCAAGGTTAAGTTAAGGGTAAAATGGTCTTTTACCTTAAGTATGAAGTTTTGGTTATGGATTAGATCCTAATTGTTAATTAGGTGTTATTTAGTTATAGATAGTTCGAGGAGCTCCCATTCGGTAGCCAAGGGTGCTTCAGTATGATTCAACAGTGCGAGGTGAGTCTTCTCATGATATCCATGGGTTGAAGGCACCAATGCCGACCCCTTATGTGTTATGTGATATGCTAGTTGTCTCTGTGATGCTTGCATGGAAGACCCCCCCCCCCCCCCCCCCCCCCCCGGAGGGGGGGGGAGCCCGTGGTATTTGGATATCAGACCATAAGGGGGAGCCCATGGCATTCCAGGTAAAGAACATAGGGGATCCCATGACATATCAGATAAAGACCATGGCGGAGCCCATGGCAACTATTTGTATGTTACATGTTGATTTGTGGTTGTACGTTGTATGGTATTTTGGGGAACTCACTAACCTTTGTGCTTACGGTTTTCAGTTTATGTTACAGGCTCACTGGTTTTCAAATGGAAGGGCTCGGGATGATTGCAAGGCATACACCACATGTTTATGTTTTCTGTGAAATACTCTGAATTGTCCATGCTTTGTTAAAATTAAATTACTTTGGTTTTTATGGGAAGGACGTGTATTAACGATTTATTAATCTAAAAATTAAAAAAAAAATTATATCAAGAATTTTGGGGTGTTACATATGTTGTGGTGATCTGTCAAATTTGTATCCTGGTATACAGGATGTTTCTATCCTATAGTTATATGCTAGATCTTTGTATATATCTTTATATGATAGGATCGTATAGTACTGGTATACTAGTTATCATCTAGTGGAGTGTCGTAGGGGTTGTACTTTATGACATCCCATAATTTAGGTCAAAGACTGTGAAAAGTCAACTTCACAAAACCTCTTGGTAATTTGACGCATTGAGGTTTAGTGCATCTTATGTGAAATAAATGAGTTCATTTCAACTATTATAAGATATCCGATGGTATCTTACCTCCAAATGTGTAAACAGGTAAACGAATCAAACAACTCAAACTGCAACCTTAGTTAGTGCGTCTAAAAAACAGAAATTTCATATTAAGTAGTTGCAAGTAATACAAAATCTCTAGTCTTATAGTACGTGTTTACGTGTTTCCGAAAATATAAGGAACGTCCAAAACGGTGTTCGTATCCAAAAGATACGACCATTTTAAGAATCGAAACCAATATAATACTGATTTTCTTAAAACTGCTAAAATCGTTGTTATTCGTTGAGGAACTTCCAAACTCCAGATGGAAATTTCGAGAACGTTTTTGGACTCAGATCATAGTCTAATATTTAATTTTATACTTGAAATATTTTTAGTAAAAATATTCATAAAAATTGAAAAAAGTCGGACGTTTTCAGATTTATTGATCGTGAAATATTAAACTATTGATTCCGTCATAATTTATATTATTGGTAATGTATTACGGCAAAATATAAGAATCCAAATCCGGTTGACATGGATTTTAACAATGGAAGTAACCTATATTTCTAAATTCGTGTTCAACTATACACATTTATGCACAGAACATAAGTTACGAATAGTTATAAGAATTTCCTATAGTTTTCATAAAATATACTATATACATGTGTCTAATGAACATAAATTAACTATAATATATATGTAATAAGAAGTGAGACATTTCAATAATATTATATACAAGAATTTATATATATATATATATATATATATATATATATATATATATATATATATGTCATAGATGATTTCCTCAGCTTAATAATAAAACAAATATCTTAATAATAAAACAAATATGATAAAAACTTTGGGTTATTATTTATATAAAGCTCAAATCTTATTCACATGGGTCCATTTAAACCATAAAATGATACACATATATTATATTGTTAAATGGACATCAAATAACAACTATACATTTACATTTTATGTATATGAAATTGTTACCAAAATACCTAAAAACATATACAACTGTAAGTACATTCACCATAGGACCAACAATGTATAGAAAAATACCCACACAATTCACACATAAAGCAATAGAGTTTTTAGAGGGTGTTTGGGGTATCTTTTCAAAGGCAAAAGAACTTTTGGCAAAAGTTCCAAAAAGTCACATTTCCCTGACTTTTCCAAAAAATCAGTTTTTCCTCTTTAAAAAAAAATCCAAAAGAAGCTTTGAAGAAGCTTTTCCCAAACATCTTTTATCCTGTATCTTTTCCCAAAAGTTCTTTTGCCTCTCAAAAAGATATCCCAAACACCCCCTTACTCTCCAAAAATCCTTCAAGGATTCATACATACACAAATGGACAGCTATCAATGCTAACATACCCAATTTTACACACAAATAAACATCTTTTAATACGAAACCATACACAAAAATCTTTTTATACAAAACCATACAAGAAGGAAAAGTGTTCTTCTCAATTGAACAAGTCGGTGAACAGCCCCCTCAAATCCTTTCTCTTCTTCAAATAATCATCCAGTCATACCTTCGACACATCCACAAATAATTTATAATCTGCCATTCAATCTCTTTCGAACAAAGAAATCACAGAAAAAACAAACCCACCTTAGAGTTATGTCATGGAGTTAATCATCGCAGCATCCCTCGTTTTTTTCCCTGTCAAATAAAACAAACCAAACACCCCCAAATCACTGTTTTCTACCTCCTTCGATCAGCCAAGCACTGGTGGTGCTCCTGTAAATCATCGAGGCAGCAGCCCCAAGCCAAACACATATTGATTTCTGTCAAAAATAAATAAATAAATAAATAAGAAGAAGAACCCGAAGCAACAGGGGGCTGCCCCGATCCACCCACCAAGTCTTACTGGAGCAAAACATCCGTCGCATGTCGAGGACTGCTACCGGAGACCTCACCAGAAGCTGGAGGCGCTGCTTGACATGCTTCTACCGAACCCCTTTTTCGGCCTCGCATTCCACTCCATCGCTGCACCCACTGAGACCGATGAAACCTGTTCTAGCCTCCCTCTCGCTCCTTGGTATCGGCCTCGTCGACCTCGGAGATGCACACTCCGCCCGCGACCGATCCAGGACCCTTGCACCTCGGAGCTGGACGACAAGGGAGCGTAGCCCTACTGCTTATTCCCATCTTCTTCTTCTGTCGACAGAGGTTCCTCCGCCCTCTTCGTGGCCTGCCACGCGCAAGGAATCGGAAGTATCGTCGTTGGCTTCGTGTGCGCCCTTCCTGACTGGAATCGTTCGTTCATGTTCTACTTGCGATCGTACCTTCTATTTGACCGATCAAACATAAGAAGGGACGAAAAAGCCCTAAGTCCTTCCAACTTCGATAAAATGACAAAATAAACCCTGCTGCAACATTTTTTTTAAATAAGCCCCTTTTTGCCAAACATTTGGTTTGTTTAGGACAAAACAGCCCCTCCATAGAGATTTCTTATCAAAACTAGTCTAATTCTCAAACATTAATCCAAATTAACCCATTTCAGTCCCTCCCACTATTTATTTTAAGCAAAGCAGTCCTATTTCGGTTAATTAAATTACCAAACAATCCCCAATAGTTTAAATTCTTTTCGAAACGACCCCGATAGAATTTCAAAGTTCAATAATTATGGATTTGTGGTTTCTTAAGACGAGTTTCTCAAAAGAAACAGAATTTGAAACAATGGGACTCACGCTTCAAGGGTGAGTTCTTACGTCCCTTTTTAATATTTTAATTATTTCGGGTGTGAATGCATGTGCCTATATACTTCGTTTATAGAAATATATTATCATTTATGCGAAAATACAACAAATCTAGTTTATAAAAATGTTATTTAACATATTCTTACAAATAAACTAGTATAAACGTTTTGTATAGGTATTATGGTTATTTTATGGTTAAAGAACTAGTATTTCAAGGATTCAAGTTATTCATATTCATGTATATTTATATGTTTAAATACATAAAGTTTATACATGTACATATGTTCACTACTTTGAAACATACATCTTTATAAAAGCAAGTACATTATACCAAGCATACTCGACTTTTATAAACTTTATACAATGAAATTCATTATGCCTAGTGACTTAATTACAATTAAGTTACGGCTGAGAGCTATTCACATACTTTTTATTTAAGGGCTTTTTAGTGAGGCAACGTTAATTAGTTGAGTCTAAACACTTAGTATACCCACACCACTATAATTGTTAATCTCCGAAGCGAGATAGATATGCATAGATCTATACGGGGTTGACATCCCCGCCTGCGGTTGCTAGCTACAACCTCGACCGGTCAATCGAAGCGGGTGATTAGTGTCTACAATTGTTACTACAAGGTCTAATGAAGCATTGTAGGGAGTACACTCAGTCACATAACTTAGTTATATGAGTCACTAATATAACTAGAATATCTCTCTTTCTCTCTCTCACTACAAACGATGGGATCATTTTCTTTTAAAACTATTTTAAATATGGAATGACTTATATAACAGTACAATTTAGATTTCAAGGACATTCAAAGATTCATTACATGCATAGTTTTAAGTATGGATTTACTTATACAAAAGATACATTTTGGCTTTCAAAGATTCATTACAAACACAATTTTAAGTATGAATTTACTTATAGAAAAATACATTTCGGATTTTAAAGACTCATTAAAAACACTGTTTTAACTATTGTTATACATACAAAGAAAAAAGCTTTTAGAGTTATTAAAAGTATTATTGTTCTTAGCAGAAAACCTGTAACTCCCACTTACCTTGTGTTGACCCTCAAATTACATGTATTCTCAGGAAATCACTAAACAGACATTCAAGACGGACTGGATTATAGGTGACCTAGTTTACTTGCTTTGTATTATATGCTTATCTGTTAAGGCAATTCATGTACTATTATTATATGTAAAAACCTTGTATTTAAATATCAAGATGGAACATGAATGTTATTTTGTTTATTTTGGTAGTTGTGCTATATATTCAGTTTACCTATGATCCACGAACTTAGTCGTACAGCCCGACATGTTCCACCGCCTCTGTCGGGGGTGTGGCGGATTGGTATCAAAGCTAAATTGGCTATAGAGAACTCGTATCCTTGAAAGGGGATTACAATATAGCAACTAGCTTTTAAATAAAAGTATTATTATTATTATTATTAAGTACACTTTTTCATGGCTGCTTATGGTACGGGGAATCTGGTTTGAAGGATGGCATAGAGTTGTTGGATTTTAGAACGGATTAATTGCTAAAATGGTCCTACCATCCGGTGTTTCATGTCTGACCTTCATTTGTACTTGGTAGTCTTGGAGTACAAAATAAAATTTAATAATAATGCAAACCCCACCAACAATAATATAAAAGAGTTCTATATACACTATGACCCACGATGAGAACAATTACTAAAATTCTAACATACCTCCAACTAAAACTATCAACTCAACCCTTTAGGTCAAATGCCTCAACTAAGTTTATTACCGTACACAAGCCATACCATAAATAAACCTTAAATGTATGCCTATATTATTTATTTTTGGGATGGTGCACAACCAACCTTGACCAAAGTGTTTGGTAGTCTACAATGGATTAAAGTTTTAGAGATTGGTGGGTGTTCTCAAGATTCATTGCAGAAACTATGATGCATACTTTAAGGTACCACAGTAATGATGTCAACTTCATATAAGAAAGCAACCTACACTATCAGGCATCATATAATCAAGCAATTCTATCATGAAATTCCTGAAGATCCTTAGCCTATCACTAGCATGTTGTTCTAACATATCACAGTATCAAATAAAAGTGTGGTAATTTGGTGTCTACTTACTGGCTATGGTTGATCGTACACATCGCATCCTTTCTTGATTATTTTGAAAACAATTTTGAAAATCATTTTTTAAAAACCTTTTTGTTTCCTTAGTTTGAGACTGGATTCACACGATTGTTCCTGTAATTCACTCAAACCAAGGCTCTAATACCAACTTGTAACAACCCAAAATTTTCAACAAATTTAAACCTTTCAAAAGCAACCCATTTATTAATAAAAGTTTTTACAAACTATTATTTCCAAAACATTATTTAAAATTAGAGTCTCCTAAGATCCATTCAGTAGTCACGCCTTCGCCCAGCCACTGTCCACTAAGGTACCTGAAACCATAAACAAAACTGTAAGCACGAAGCTTCCCAAAATACAACCACACAAACAGATAACCTAGCAAAAAACAACATGCATACCTAGCCTCCAGCCTGACTACAATGCCGCACTGGCCTACAATCCATCTGGTATGCTCACAGAGCCTTCAGCCTTACTAGAATGCCATACCGATCTACAGTCTATTTGGTATGCTCACATAACCTTCAACATGACTGGTACGCCTCATCGGCCTTCAGCCTATCTTGAACGTTCTACGTGCCTTCGGCCTGACTGGTACGCCCTTCAGGCCTGCAGTCTATCCGGGATGCCCTGGGTCTCTTGGCCTTCAGTCTATACTGTTCCGCATCAACCTAAACACAAATAAACTGTGTCAACATATACATAATACATAATCATACATATAAAATACCGCTATAACATTATTGGGTTTATTAACTCGAAGCATAAAGCAATACAATCTCAACTCAACCACATTACGTCAACATATGCAACCGGTAAACATATAGCAAAAAACAGATAACATGAAGATCTAACAGATAACTAAGCATAGAACCATCCTACATACCAGGATACAAATCTAACAGATGAATACAACATAGCACCATGATACATACAAGCATATAGATCTAACAGATCGCTACAACATACCAACATCCGATAAACCAGGATAACAATCAAATGCGCCGGCCTTGGAGCCTTTGACCCAAAAGTGCGGTGAGGAAAATTCACCTCAAAAACCGGACAAAATTTTATGAGGTCCTAAATCCGAATCTCAAATCTCAAAGCAACACCTACTCCAACCAAAATACCGAACACAATCAAACGCCCAAAATACCCTCAAGATCCAACTTGGTCAAACTTGGTCAAAGTCAAAGTCAGTTCGTCAAGGTCCAAAATTTAATGTCTCTTCCCAAAGGAGTATGCCTAGCATACTTTGATGTTGACTAAAAGCGTGCAGTTGACTACATGTGTGCAACGTACCACCTGGTACACCCAGCGTACGCAACCCAGTCTGAAAAGTCCATTAAGAACTTGTTCCATTACGTTCTTACATCCAAAACTCATATCCAAGCCCAAAATGATGTCCTGAGTCATAAAGTTTCCAAATTTATGACTTTGCATGGTTATAAAGTGCTTAATGTTCAAAACCCTGAGTTATTAACCCAAGAAGACATCACAGCTCTTAGATGAAAGGGATAGAAGGGCCAATATCACATTTTTATAGTTCATAATAGTTTTATAATGGATAAAGTATCTAAATTTATCCATTAGAATGGTCCCAACAAACAAGATCTAGTCTATAAGTCCCAACATACTTCTAGTACGCCTAGGGTACATAGGGTGCCTCAGTACGCCCAACGTACGCTCGATGTACTCAACATAACCAAAAACTAACCAAACTTCAAACAGGCATAACTTCTTCTTTGTAACTCCAATTTTGACGTTCTTTATACCACAGAAAGGTAACGAGAAGCTCTACATATCTATCAACTCATACTTGCCTCTTAATTTAAAAAAAAAAATCCAAAATTCATAAAATCTTGAACTGACACTTTACCGAAATACCCCTTGGTGCCAAAACACAAACCAAACTCCCGGATTATCCAAATTACATTACCCACACCCAAATGGGTCTAAATCTCTTTTCTCAAAGGCCCTAAGCCTGATGATACTCGATCATCGGGTCACTACCACCACAAAAGAAACGATTCGGAACTGGGCTTTACAAAATGCTTTAAAGATCTCAAAAATGTCAAAGGATTTCAAGAGGGTTGAGATTAGGGTTTTCAAGAGGCAAAACAGTGAAAGAGGCTAAGGATGCGTAACCCTAGCCCTCTCTTTCCATAAATATCAAAATATTAAGGTTTGATCATCACTCCAATATCACGTCATGAGCATTCAAAGTCTCAGGTCTCTTGAGAGTCAAAATCACGGGTCAACAAGTCAATGGGCATTCAGGGCGTGACCAGTATGTTCACATCATGACCTTCAACCAAAGAAATATTCAAGACATAAATACCTCCATGATCAGAGTGTTACATTGGTTATCATTTATGAACTAATTATTAATTAGTGTATTATTTGATGATATTTAGTGTCGAGGTTTCCCGGATCAGATGTCCGAGCATTTATCGGGTTGTTTCAGTAGTTTGAGGTGAGTCTCCTCCGAATACTTAGCGGTTCGAAGGCACCAATGTCGGCTCATGATTTATAATGATTGGGATGCTAGTTGTATGTGTGACTCTTGCATGTGCGGTGTGACATCCCCAAAATCACGGCCAGAAAAGACCGGTTTTGTTTATACTTTATTTCAAAATCAGAGTTATCTTTTAATAAAAGGGTTGCGGAATTTGTCCCAAAACAATAATATGATAAAGATTTATCAAAAGCATTTCCATAGAAATGTATTTCATTAAAAGACTCGGGATGTCATGTTCGTACAGATCAAAAGTATAAACAGTACAATATAAGCCTTACTACATTATTTCATATCTACAGGCCTATATCCGTAATCCCTCGTCCAAAACATCACACCTATGCTCATGCGCCACTACCTGTAATGCATAAAACTGAGTGGGTCAGGCTTGGGAGCCTGGTGAGCACATAGGGTTTTCAACCCACAATAAGTTTATTAATTTCATCAATCAACAATAACCCGATTACCCGTTCCCGTTATCCTCACTTTACGTCCCTAAACACCTATCATAAGGGACCTAGCCTAAGGATCATCATCGGGACGGACACTACTGCTAAGGGGATTCCTCAGCAATAAATGTCCTAATAGGCAACCATGTGGGGGATGGAGTACACCGGTGAACACATCGTTCACAACACCTACAGGTTGCGAACCTGCTAGTGTTCCACTGGACTGTCTAGAAGAGTCCGTGGTCGTCATCTATACTCCGCTAGATGACTAGATCAACAACAAAAACA
Source organism: Lactuca saligna (assembly GCF_052625555.1). Taxonomy (NCBI): domain Eukaryota; kingdom Viridiplantae; phylum Streptophyta; class Magnoliopsida; order Asterales; family Asteraceae; genus Lactuca; species Lactuca saligna. The sequence continues at coordinate 176,659,929 of NC_136422.1, read as the reverse complement.
TCGAGGCCTCTCATCATTTTATCACACATCACCTATTACATCTACCCATGTTTTACCCCAACATTTTCGTAGATATAAAATACATATACAGTTTAAATCATTGAAAACATGTATAACAACGTTCATCTAGCATAGATAGCAAGTATTCAGATAATATGCACACATAGCACGTAATTTATATAAAATACTTCATATCTATGTGTAAGTTGAAGGTAACTATGCACTCACCGGAAAAGGTGGTGATTCCGAACTCAGACAGCGCTTCGCTTCTTAAAAAGAATTTTTCTTCGACGAAACCTAGTATTATTACTGCTAGAGTTTAGTTTATTATTCGTCGAGACTAATTAATAGTCTAGCTATTATTATTATTATTATATAAGCGTCAAAAAATACTTATATAACCCATAATAATAGCCCAAGTATTTATTATAAGTTCCTAATAACGTTACTATAATTAAATAAAAGTTATATTAAAAATAGCGTAGGCGTAGCTCACTTACAGCGGGTTTTATAGAAAACCGGGCTTTTCTTGGAGCAGCGTTCCCGAGCCGAAAAGCTCTTCTTCTCAGAGCCTTCGAGCACTCCGGGGCTTCCGCCTCGTGCTAGGGAGGTTCCCTAGGCTTTTCGGGGGATTTCGGGGCTAGAGAGAGGTTCTAGAGAGAGAGAGAGTAAAGAGAAGAAAGAATGGGAAAGGTGTGAAGAAAATGAGGGTGGGAGAGGTAGTATTTATAGGGTGAAATGTGGCTGAACTTGGTGCCACATGTCACCATCTGGTGGCAAGCCTTGGGGAGAAAGCAATGGCCAAGATTGTGCCACATCACCCATTTTCGCACAGCACACTTCCGACTTCTAAAATCCGTAACTTTCACATACGACCTCCGTTTTTGACGTTCTTTATATCCACGCGTAGGTAATAATAAGATCTACAACTTTCATTTTGACACCGTCAGCTAATTCTCGACCGATCTTAAATTTAACAGTACAAGGAGATTATACTGTTAAACGTCTGCGTAAAATTAATAACTTCTACATACGGACTCTGTTTTTGTCTGTCTTTTTACCGTTGATTTCCTATTAATGAGATCTTCAACTCTCATTTATGTTGCGTAAGCCAAAAACCGCTCGAACTAAAATTCGAGTTTCAGGCCGTGCACTGCTAAGCCGAATCTTAGAAAAATCATAACTTCTTCATACGAAGTCAGATTTGGGCGTTCTTTTTATCGATGTTCTTAGTTTAACATATTCTACAACTTTTGTTTAGATTGCTAAGGCTAAAAAGTCTTCTATCGTAAATTCACTATTTACGTTTCCCGGTGTCGTGCCGGTTTTGTCGTAAAACTTCGGCGGGCCATAACTTCTTCTTTATAGCTCGGATTTCGGCATTCTTTATATGCACGGAAACCTTGAGACATATTCTACAACTTTATGTAGAGATATTGGGATTATCTCACACTTTAATTTTGACGCTCATTTTTATTCTTTATTAATTATACATTTATAATTAAATAATAAACACATAAACACACATAATTCACATAATACTCAAATATTTCATATTTATTACTTCAAAAAGAGTTACAATAGTTGACCTAGACTATTACATTGACAAAAATGCTTAGCCCTGAAAACCCGGGCGTTACAATTCTCACCCCCTTAGGATGATTCCGTCCCGGAATCATGCATCAGCAAACAGATGTGGATAGCGACTCATCATGTCATCCTCTGTTTCCCAAGTGAGATTCGGCCCATTCGAATGTTTCCATCGGACTAGCACCAAGTCGACCATCTTGCGTCGTAACTTCTTAGTCTTACGGTCAATAATTGCCTCAGGCTCTTCGATCAGCCTTTTATTCTCATCCATCCTTAATTCCGAGATTGGAATTATGTCGGGAACATCTCCCATGAATTTCCTCAAATAACACACATGGAAGGTGTTATGAATACCATTGAGTTCTTCGGGCAATTCCAGCTTGTAAGCTTGGTTCCCAATCCTCTGAAGAACTTTGAATGGTCCAATAAACCTTGGACTCAACTTTCCTCGTTTCCCAAATCGTATAAGTCCCTTCCACGGTGAGACTTTAAGTAAAACGGAATCCCCAACTTCGAAGGTTATCGGTCGTCTTTTCTTGTCGGCATAGCTCTTCTGACGATCCTGAGCTGCTAACATTCTTTCCCTAATCACCTTCAATTTCTCAGCAGTCTCATGGACTATCTCGGGGCCCATAAACTGCTTCTCTCCGGCTTCAAGCCAACAAGACGGCGTACGACACTTCTGCCCATACAAGGCTTGATAATGAGCCATCTTGATGCTCGAGTGAAAACTATTGTTGTAGGAAAATTCTACCAGAGGTAAGTGCTCGTCCCAATTCCCTTGGAATTCGAGGGTACATGCTCTCAGCATATCTTCCAACGTCTGAATCGTTCTTTCACTCTGACCATCAATTTGCGGATGGTAAGCAGTACTCAAACACAACTTTGTACCCAACTCCTCTTGTAGACTCCTCCAAAACCTTGACGTGAAACGACTATCACGATCTGACACAATCGTAAGAGGGACACCGTGAAGTCTTACAATTTCCTTCACGTAAGCATTTGCGAGCTTATCCATAGACCACTTCTCGTTGGCGGCTATGAAGTGTGCACTCTTGGTGAAACGATCCACGACTACCCAAATCATGTCGTGTCCATTCTTCGTTCTGGGCAGTTTAGTCACAAAATCCATGGTGATGTCTTCCCATTTACCCATGGGTACAGGTAAGGGTTCTAAACTCCCATACGGTTTTTGATGTTGTGCCTTAACCCTCGCACATGTTATGCACTCAGCCACATACTTCGCAACATCGAGCTTCATCGTCGGCCACCAGTAGTAGGGTTTTAGGTCCTTATACATTTTAGTGCTACCGGGATGAATCGAGTACATGGTCTTGTGTGCTTCTTCCATTAGAAGATCTCTTATTCCTCCCGTCTTAGGTACCCAAATTCGATCTTGGAATACATTCAGTCCTCGACTGTTCGTACCGAACACTAACGTTTTTCCCAAACGTTCTTCCTTTCGGTCATTCTTTTCTAAGGCTTCTTCTTGAGCTTTCCTGATACTTTCCACAATCATCGAGACGACTTCAATTCTTAAAGCTCTTGGCCTTCTTCTTTCAAGATTGACTTTCCGACTGAGAGCATCAGCAACAATATTTGCTTTACCTGGGTGGTACAGTATCTCACAGTCGTAGTCCTTGAGAAGTTCTAGCCAGCGTCGTTGCCTCATGTTCAACTCCTTCTGATTAAAGAGATACTGGAGACTCTTATGATCAGTGAAGAGCTTGCACTTCGTGCCGTAGAGGTAATGCCTCCATATCTTTAAGGCGAATACTACCGCTGCCAACTCCAGATCATGAGTGGGGTAGTTCTTTTCGTGCTCTTTCAATTGTCGAGATGTGTATGCTATCACCTTTTCTCTTTGGGTCAGAACACAACCTTACCCGACTCCAGATGCATCACTATAAACTGCGAAATCTTCGACTCCATCGGGTAGAGAAAGTATCGGCGCTTCACATAACTTCTTCTTTAGCTTCTCGAACGCCTCATCGTGTTTCTCACTCCATGTATACGTAGCTCCTTTATGGGTCAAAGCTATTAATGGAGCAGCTATCAAAGAAAAGCCTTGGATAAATCGTCGGTAATATCCGGCTAATCCTAGAAAGCTTCGAATCTCCGTGGGATTCTTCGGACGTTCCCACTTCATTACAGCTTCGATCTTGGCAGGGTCAACCATTATTCCTTCTTGGTTAACAACATGACCCAAGAATTGGACTTCCCGTATCCAAAAGTCGCATTTGGAGAACTTTGCAAAAAGCTTCTCCTTCTTTAACACCTCCAACACTTCTCGTAGATGCTTGCCATGCTCCTCCTGGCTTTTCGAGTAAATGAGAATGTCGTCGATGAACACTATCACAGATTTATCGAGGAATGGTTTACAAACCCTATTCATCAAATCCATGAATGCTGCGGGAGCATTGGTTAGTCCGAACGACATAACCAAGAACTCGTAGTGTCCATATCTTGTTCTGAATGCAGTCTTCTCAATATCCTGCTCTCTCACCTTCAGCTGATGATATCCTGACCTAAGATCGATCTTTGAGAAGTAGCTCGAACCTTGCAGTTGATCGAATAGATCATCAATCCTCGGCAATGGATACTTGTTCTTCACCGTTGTCTTATTCAACTCTCGGTAGTCTATGCACATCCTCATGCTTCCGTCCTTCTTTTTCACGAATAACACCGGAGCTCCCCAGGGTGATGAACTATGTCGAATGAAACCGCTGTCCAACAGCTCCTGAAGTTGCGTCATGAGCTCCTTCATCTCCGTCGGTGCTAATCGGTAAGGTGCCTTTGCTATCGGTGTTGTTCCTGGTAATAAGTCTATACGAAACTCTACTTGCCTATCAGGTGGTAATCCGGGAAGATCTTCGGGAAAGACTTCCGGATAATCGCACACAACCGGTATATTCTGCACCTCTTTCTTTTCTTTCTTAGCATCGATTACGAATGCCAAGTATGATGCACATCCTTTGGACAAACATTTCCTGGCTTTCATCAGGGAGATGATTCCAGAATTTACTCTGCGTTTGTCCCCGTACACCATAAATGATTCCTTTCCGGGTGGGTTTATCCTAACTATCTTCTTTCGGCATAATATCTCGGCATCGTTGGCGCTAAGCCAATCCATACCCAAAACGATGTCGAAACCGTTTAACTCTATGGGTAATAGTTCCTCCTGGAATTCGTTTCCGTTTAGGTCAATGACGATGTTCCTAATACGATTACTAACAGGTACGAATTTGCCACTGGCAACTTCTACAATTAGGGCGTTATCAAGTTTTTCTACAGGTAATGCTAATTTCGCACTAAATTTATGCGACACAAAGGAGTAGTTGGCTCCGGAATCAAACAGTATATTTGCAGGCAAACCATTTACAAGAAAGGTACCTGAAGCGACGTCTGCTGCCTCCTTTGCAACCTCGAGCGTCATCTGGAAGGCTCTCGCCTTCGGCTTTGGTGGTATGTTGGGTCTTCCTGCCTCCTTCTTCTTCGGGCAGTCCTTCAAAATGTGCCCTTCTTCATTACACCCATAACAGGCCTTCTGGTTAAGAGTGCATTCGTTGGCATAGTGCCCAGGCTTTCCGCATTTGTAACAAGTGACCCCTCCATCACACTTCCCAGAGTGCTTCTTCTTGCACTTGTCACACCACTTTGCTTCTGATCCTCCTCCTCTCGAACTAGACTTCGAGAATCTACCTTTCTTACCGGACCTCGAGGATCCGTCAAATTTCCATTTCTCTCCCACTTCCGCTCTCTCCAGACCCTTTTCTCGTATCTGGGTCTCCACATTCGCAGCCCAGATGGCAGCTTTTAGAGTGGTAGTTTGCTTGACCATTGGACCGAAGTCCGCTGGTAATCCGAGGGCAAATTTGTTAACCTTGGAGAGTTCAGTTGGGACGAGGTGAGGAACAAGCTTCATTTTCTCAGTAAAGCTTGCAGCGTATTCAGTAACGCTCATTCTTCCCTTCTTCAGATTCTGGAATTCGTTGCTGATCTCCAGAAGATCCTGCTCAGAGCAGTATTGCATCTTCAACTGTACCAGAAAATCCTCCCACGACATTTTGCTTGCTTCACCTTTGGGCATTGAATCAGCTAATAGCTTCCACCAGCATAGTACTCCAGATTTCAATAGAGGAACTGCAAGAGCAGTCTTCTGCCTATTGCTACACTCGCAACTCTCAAACATTGTCTCCATCTCAGAGATCCAGTTCATGACTTCCACCGGCGTCGGGCTTCCGGATAGACTCGGTGGCTTGGATGCCATGAAATCCTTGTATTTACATCCACGTCCATCATTTCCTCCATCCTGGTGGTTTTGCCTAACTATCGGTGGGTTGGCTTGACCAATAGTCCCACTGTAGTTTCCTTCTTCAGTCTGCCCTTCGTTCAACTCGGGCTGTTCGAGCTGAATAGTCGCTTCCTCTCGATTTTGCTGGAGCAAACGCCTGGTTTCCTCCATTTGACGATCCAACATTGCCTGGATCATCGCTTGCACTCCGGCCATCGTTATTGGTCCGGCAGCGGCTTCCACAACTGGTATTTGCTCGATCACGGGGGGTTGGTGTCCGTTCCCATTTGTGTTTACGTTTCCGCTACGGGTCCTTACCATCTTGATCTATATACCGAATAAGGTGGATTTAGATCTTTATTTAGGAGAGACGTTTTAAATCGTCCTTATCACTCCGACACGTTTACATGCTAGTTCTAATATCGTAGTCGTACGTTTAGAATCCTAAACACATAAGGTTCCAGATCCGGTTGGCAACAGACCATAGATCCCGAACAAAATAACAGCATATCATGCATAAAACATTTAGCACATAAAAGCATTTTAGGCACAATTCCTAAAATAAGCTAGTGCTCACACCTCACAATCATCGCTTAGCATTCTAAGTTTAAGTCTAGAAATCCTACAAATTCCTAGTTCGCTTAAACTAATGCTCTGATACCAACTGTGACATCCCCAAAATCACGGCCAGAAAAGACCGGTTTTGTTTATACTTTATTTCAAAATCAGAGTTATCTTTTAATAAAAGGGTTGCGGAATTTGTCCCAAAACAATAATATGATAAAGATTTATCAAAAGCATTTCCATAGAAATGTATTTCATTAAAAGACTCGGGATGTCATGTTCGTACAGATCAAAAGTATAAACAGTACAATATAAGCCTTACTACATTATTTCATATCTACAGGCCTATATCCGTAATCCCTCGTCCAAAACATCACACCTATGCTCATGCGCCACTACCTGTAATGCATAAAACTGATTGGGTCAGGCTTGGGAGCCTGGTGAGCACATAGGGTTTTCAACCCACAATAAGTTTATTAATTTCATCAATCAACAATAACCCGATTACCCGTTCCCGTTATCCTCACTTTACGTCCCTAAACACCTATCATAAGGGACCTAGCCTAAGGATCATCATCGGGACGGACACTACTGCTAAGGGGATTCCTCAGCAATAAATGTCCTAATAGGCAACCATGTGGGGGATGGAGTACACCGGTGAACACATCGTTCACAACACCTACAGGTTGCGAACCTGCTAGTGTTCCACTGGACTGTCTAGAAGAGTCCGTGGTCGTCATCTATACTCCGCTAGATGACTAGATCAACAACAAAAACATCGAGGCCTCTCATCATTTTATCACACATCACCTATTACATCTACCCATGTTTTACCCTAACATTTTCGTAGATATAAAATACATATACAGTTTAAATCATTGAAAACATGTATAACAACGTTCATCTAGCATAGATAGCAAGTATTCAGATAATATGCACACATAGCACGTAATTTGTATAAAATACTTCATATCTATGTGTAAGTTGAAGGTAACTATGCACTCACCGGAAAAGGTGGTGATTCCGAACTCAGACAGCGCTTCGCTTCTTAAAAAGAATTTTTCTTCGACGAAACCTAGTATTATTACCGCTAGAGTTTAGTTTATTATTCGTCGAGACTAATTAATAGTCTAGCTATTATTATTATTATTATATAAGCGTCAAAAAATACTTATATAACCCATAATAATAGCCCAAGTATTTATTATAAGTTCCTAATAACGTTACTATAATTAAATAAAAGTTATATTAAAAATAGCGTAGGCGTAGCTCACTTACAGCGGGTTTTATAGAAAACCGGGCTTTGCTTGGAGCAGCGTTCCCGAGCCGAAAAGCTCTTCTTCTCAGAGCCTTCGAGCACTCCGGGGCTTCCGCCTTGTGCTAGGGAGGTTCCCTAGGCTTTTCGGGGGATTTCGGGGCTAGAGAGAGGTTCTAGAGAGAGAGAGAGAGTAAAGAGAAGAAAGAATGGGAAAGGTGTGAAGAAAATGAGGGTGGGAGAGGTGGTATTTATAGGGTGAAATGTGGCTGAACTTGGTGCCACATGTCACCATCTGGTGGCAAGCCTTGGGGAGAAAGCAATGGCCAAGATTGTGCCACATCACCCATTTTCGCACAGCACACTTCCGACTTCTAAAATCCGTAACTTTCACATACGACCTCCGTTTTTGACGTTCTTTATATCCACGCGTAGGTAATAATAAGATCTACAACTTTCATTTTGACACCGTCAGCTAATTCTCGACCGATCTTAAATTTAACAGTACAAGGAGATTATACTGTTAAACGTCTGCGTAAAATTAATAACTTCTACATACGGACTCTGTTTTTGTCTGTCTTTTTACCGTTGATTTCCTATTAATGAGATCTTCAACTCTCATTTATGTTGCGTAAGCCAAAAACCGCTCGAACTAAAATTCGAGTTTCAGGCCGTGCACTGCTAAGCCGAATCTTAGAAAAATCATAACTTCTTCATACGAAGTCAGATTTGGGCGTTCTTTTTATCGATGTTCTTAGTTTAACATATTCTACAACTTTTGTTTAGATTGCTAAGGCTAAAAAGTCTTCTATCGTAAATTCACTATTTACGTTTCCCGGTGTCGTGTCGGTTTTGTCGTAAAACTTCGGCGGGCCGTAACTTCTTCTTTATAGCTCGGATTTCGGCATTCTTTATATGCACGGAAACCTTGAGACATATTCTACAACTTTATGTAGAGATATCGGGATTATCTCACACTTTAATTTTGACGCTCATTTTTATTCTTTATTAATTATACATTTATAATTAAATAATAAACACATAAACACACATAATTCACATAATACTCAAATATTTCATATTTATTACTTCAAAAAGAGTTACAATAGTTGACCTAGACTATTACATTGACAAAAATGCTTAGCCCTGAAAACCCGGGCGTTACATGCGGTATGTGATATGAATACTGGTCGGGGTCCGATGTCAGGCGGGGCCTGCTGAAGATCGAGATCAGGCAGTAGAACCCTTCTTGACTTGCAACACCCGAACATGGTTTGCATTATGGTTTGTGCTTGAGGTTATCGTTCATGTATATCACCATTGTCGATACATGGCTCTTAATTTTCAGTAGATTGATCGTTTCATTGAAAATATTTCCAAACTTTTAAGAGAAGAAACAGAGGACATAACAAGCATGGTCGTGGCCATGTTAAGTTTAGTCAATGCTCCAATTGCGGTAAATGTTGTCCAAAGGTATCATCCTATCGTTTCTCTTTTTCTATTTCCTATCTTTTTTGTCATTTTTGTTTTGTAGTTATTGAAATCGAATTTATTTTCGTATAATTTTATTCAAGTTTTAATCGTATGATAATATGTATACTGGTAATCATATTATGAATCAATTAATAATCTTTTATGACTTCCAACTGTTGATATCAGGATAAGGCTATCAAGCGATTTCTTGTGAGGAACATAGTTGAACAAGCTGCAGTTAGAGATGATCAAGAAGCTTGTGCTTTTGAACGTAAGTGTTGTAGTCATTCAATATCATTGGTTTATATGTTTATCGTTATGCTTAGTTGATTACTCTTTTGTTTTAGAATACACTCTTCCAAAACTGTACGTGAAGATGCAGTAGTGTGTTTCTTGTGCAATTCACTAGAAGGTTGTTAGAGTTCGCTCAAAGGTTGACAGGAGGAATCCTGAAGCTCCAAAGACATTCTCTCGTCCAAGGTATTCATTTCGCTTATTTCTCTTCTCTTTTTCTCATTAAGTGCTTTTTGTATTAAGTCCAAAATGAACATTCAATAATAGTCTATAGTATAACAATTCTCATTCTTATACTGAAAATGTGTTGCAGGATGATCTCCCCAAGCCTAGTCAAGCACCCCACCCAAGTGGTCCTACTGGCCCATCTTGTGACAACCCGAACCATTTTTTGTTTCCGTTATCCAAATTCAATTAATAAAATTTGAATTTTATTAAGTTTCCGTCAAAACTTCATGGTTTAGGGTGTCATCTAGTTTTATATAATTAAATTTATATAAGCAAGTCGGAACCAAATCACGCGAAAACCCGAAGTCCTTGAAAAACAAAACAGTTTTCGGCCTAACTGAGTGTACGACCGCACACCTGTGTATGGCCACACACTCGTGTACAGTCGCACACCCGTTTACAGTTGGTTTCAGGTGGACCCCATAACCCACCATACCCCCAACCTATAAATATAGGACCTCACCCTCATTTAAACACTCTTGGCCGAAAACTCTCTCATTCTCTCTCTAGCACTTCTGACTGTACTCACTAAAAACACCTCTTTTCTTCCAAAAATCATTGAGAATCGCCATTGGGAGTGGTTTTGGAGCATCTAGAACACGTTTTTCATCGATTCCAGCACCCCGTTGTTCTTGAGTGTACGGTCGTACACGCTACAAACCTTCAAAGGCCATACACCCTTCAAAGAGGTGGTTCATGGCCGTACACCCCGTTCATGGCCGTATACCGCGTTCACGGCCATACACCCCGTTCACGGCCGTACACATTTTCTTGAGTGGTGCATCGGATTTAAAACGCACTTTCTCGATTCAATCAAATCCCGGTAACATTCCTTAACCAAAAGCAAGTGTGTTTCTAACACTTTATCTCACGAAGTCGTTAATTTAGATACATATATGTATTTATTTGATATTAGGATTCCGTTAAGTTCCACATACAACAACTCGTGGATCTTCCAGTTCAACGTTTTCACATGAAAAACTGTGAGTTCATACCCCTACACTTTTATGGTTTTTAAATGTTTTTAGGGGGGAATATAAGCCAAACAAAAATCATTTTGTGAACCTAAGGGATTTTAACAAGTTTAAAACTTATGCAATTGATACAGACAAACGATTCTCACATTTTAAAAAATATTTAGATATTTTATCCCTTTTGTACTACGCTGAGCATAAGGGACGCTTTCAACTTGAAAACATAATTGCATAGTTTTTAGAACAGTTTACAAATCAGGTACAAAACATTTCAATCAAACTATAATGGGTATAGTTTGGGAAATTCAATACATAGCTTTTACCGATTCTGATTTCATACACGAGTAAACATATAAACTATGATAGATTTAGTTTATGATATACATTACTACAAGAATACAACATTTAATAATTATTTAAGTATAACTATTACCTTATACAGTATTCAACATATTTAAATACAAGAGAACAATACAGAACTACACGTAAACTAGATTATACAGGATTGTGAGACACTACTTCAAAATTGTACCCTTAGGTGTACTGAATTAAATCCTATCATAGTATAACCAAAGTTTCCTGGAGGGAGAGCATGAGATTTGTGAATAGATCTATTCGGGACTGATAATCCCACACCTGAACTGCTAGCTATAGTTAGGTAGGCATATATGCCTGGGGTGACAAATGTGAATTATCCGATAGGTGAAGAACATCGAAAAGGTCACTAGGTCATATCAAGCATGGTTATACGACTCACAATAATGATAAACTAACCTTTGTTTATGGGATTTCGTTATTCATTAGTTTTATTTCCAATAATAAAACCATTATACATTACACTAGAGGGTTTCCAGGGATACAATACATGATTTTATTTTTAGCAATAAAACTATTATACATACTGTCGGTAGCCAAACATACAGAATGTACCACACATACTAGTAGTAACCAAACATACAAACTATCATGTTTCTTATACTACAAAGGATACAACAACAAACATTCACAATTAGTATTATAACCCCTTAGTTTATGCCCTAGGGTTACGTATGAAGAATACTAGATAGGCCGTGGATAGGGCTGTAAACGAACCAAACGAACACGAACAAGGTCTTGTTCATGTTCGTTCGTTTAAGTTAGCCGAACAACAAACGAACACGAACGGAAACGAACTAGATTTTCTTGTTCTTGTTCGTTCGTTTAACAAATTATTGTGTTCATGTTCGTTCATTTATGTTTGTGAACATGCTAAACGAACAAACATAAACAAACAAATATAAAAAAAACACAATTGAACATATATGAACATAAACGAACATATAATATAGCAATATAATAAAAGATAATTGAATATAGATGAATATAAATAAACTTAAACGAACGAACATAAACGAACGTAAATGAACATCATAAACGAACGTTCACGAACATAAATGAACGAATGAGACCATTGTTCATGTTCGTTCATTTAACTAAACGAACGATATTTTTTTTTCATGTTCGTTCATTTATTAAATAAATGAACATAAACGAACTTCCCACCGAACAGTTCACGAACGGTTCGTCGAACGTTCAGTTCGTTTACAGCCCTAGCCGTGGAGTATGTGATTTCGACCTCATGTCCTGTTCATTGTTTGGTTGTGGGCTTAGGGCAGATCCACATAATCTACTGTCTGTTCGATATTGGTTTATACGTGACTAGTATGAACTAAGTGGTGATAGAAGGAACTGGTATTATCATGATTTTACTAACGAAAATATTAGATTTTCTTGTAAACATACGAACAAATTCATGGACTCATCAACATGTTTTCATTACAAAAATATCGCTTATGAACTCAACAGCTTTATACTGACACTCTTTCAAAACTGCTTGTATTCTCAGGGAATTAGTAGACAGGTACCTCCTGAAGTTTTGAGAAGACAGAGCGTTTAGAGTCACGTCTTTTTCTTTTGATTATACTTTTGATGTATAAAAACTAAAATCAAACAGATGTAAACTCTTTTTCATATATTATCAATGTAATGGTTGTGTTTACTATGATTACTATGATGCGATGATTGTAATACTACATATGATGTCATCCACCCCCGAACGTTTCCGTTGTTTCGGTTTCGGGGTGTGACACAACTCCTGTGAGCACTTGAGGATGAAGATGCTGAGGATTCTCTATGATTATTAGCCTTGAAGTTAATTTTGGGTATGTTTTTGTTATGGCATCTTCATTTAGCTTTCTTTAGCCTAGCATTGGTCTGGTGCATGTTGTCAATGTTGTTCCATGACAAGTATTTTGGAAATCTTTAATTTTATAAGATAATTTTGTTTGTTAGTATATGCAATATCATTAGATTACAAGATTTGTATGTTTGAACTTTGAATTCACAATTTTAAATCAAGTTTTTTCTTAAACAACTATAAATATATTTGGGTGACTTTCGAACCAAATAGGCAATTGAAGGAAAAACATAGATAAGAGAAGTATTCATAGCCACTCAGCTCATTATAAAAACTCGCTGATACAAAATAAATGGAAATAAGTAATTCAAATTTAAATGAAAACGCAATTGAAGTGCACCTTTAACGCTTTCCATGTTGAATTACGTACATAGTATGTTGAATCTTATGTTTATTTTATAACATATATTTGTTTCCAAGTTCAAATTGGGAAAAGATCTATAAAAACAAAATTGTTGTGTCTTATATTTATTTTGTTACATATATTTGTTTTCGAGTTTAAATTGGGAAAAGATTTGTAGCAAAAAAAAAATCTATGTAACAATTGTATGTCCTTACAATGTTGAATACTATTGGAAATTGTACTGTCAAAAAGTTGATTATTAAACTACGAGAATTTAAATATTTTCTTATTTATCTTCTTATCTATTTGACAAGTGTTTGGATGAATTATTAATTTTATTAAATTGTTATCATTGTAACTAGATATGTTGCCCATGCTCTACATGGGTCGTGTGCGTCTGATTTGAGTGTCATTTTTTGTTAAAAGATGCAGGTGAGATAATTCGACCCTAATTCTCACAGACGAGGACAGATAGATAGAAGTAGGAAAAAAATAATAAATGTGCGGACCAATATAAAAAGAATATCAAAATAAGAAAATGACAGACGGAAGAAAGTGTAAGGGACGGGAAAAAAATAAAAAGAAAATAAATATGAGGACAAACCCGGACTTTGCCTGGGCCGTTGTGTTTTTTATGAAAAAATATAAAGTTTAGACTATAATGACCAAAAGTATCAAAATAGCTAAAGAATTAAAGACGTTGAATTTAGTAAATTTTTAGAAAAGTGACAAAAGTTGTCAATTCCTTAAAGTTTTGTGGCCAAACTTTGAATATTAAAATGTTCCTAAATATTATAAATTTATTTATTACAAGGACCAAAGGTGTTAAAATAACTAGAGAATAGGAGGCAAAATTGACAAAAAGCATGCATGTTCACTATTCCTAACTTTAAACTTTTTTAATATATATATATATATATATATATATATATATATATATATATATATATATATATATATATATATATATATATATATATAACATTTGAATTCCCAGGTATATTATTCTAATATTTTATTTTTGGAATTTGTGAAGGAACTCGGCGAGTTGATGCCTAGACTCGCCGAGTAGGGTCGTGGATTATCATCCGGGTTCGCGTCTGGACTCGGCGAGTCCACGCTGTTTAATGAAACCCTAAGCCCACGGGGTTGGAGCCTATTTAAGGGCACTCATAGCCTCCCATTGCGGCTACCAGTCCATTGAGAGAACCCTAAGTGAGCTAAACTGTTTGGGAGGAAGGAGAAGCCATATTTGATCTTTCTATCTTTGCTTTAGCAAGAAGAAGGTAATCAAGAGCAAGAGGAGACTGAAGGAGGTGTGATTCTAGTGGATTCATAGTCCAGAGACTTCAACTTGAGGTATTTATTCGGACCTTTTTCAATTTTGGTATTGATTCTTAGACTTAGGGTCTTCTAACCTCTTCTGAGGATGGTTGTGACAACCATCAAATTCTAGTCAATTCAAAGTCAAATAAAGTCAACAAGTCAAACCGGTCAGCTCAACTAACCCTTGTGTACTTGGACTTACGTTCAGTATTTACTAAACAACCCACTATTCTAATAAGAAAACATAAATCGAAAAGTACGTACAACTAGATCTCTTTAACCTAAAAACTGTAGTACGTGGCGAGCCAAACTGATAAAACAATGATGCATACTCATCGGGAGTGTGTAAGATCCTTAAACAAGGCTTAACAGGGTTTACGAACCATGCATTGCGATGCCGGACACTCACAATTGTCACACATGGATCCTCTCTCAATCGTTTTCACTCTAACTCTCTCTATGTCAAATCTCTCCCAAATCTCTCCAAGTATGTGAAATCTCTCTCAAATATCTCTCTGTATGAGAAATCTCTCCAAGAATGTCAAATCTCGCCCAAATCTCTCCAAGTATGTGAAATCTCTCTCAAATATCTCTCTGTATGAGAAATCTCTCCAAGAATGTCAAATCTCGCCCAAATCTCTCCAAGTATGTGAAATCTCTCTCAAATATCTCTCTGTATGAGAAATCTCTCCAAGAATGTCAAATCTCTCCCAAATCTCTCCAAGTATGTGAAACCTCTCTCAAATATCTCTTTGTATGAGGAATCTCTCCAAGAATGTCAAATCTCTCCCAAATCTCTCCAAGTGTGAGAAATCTCTCCCAAATCTCTCTCAAAAGTTTCCCGTAACTTTTTGGAATCATTCGGGTCATTCCGGCCCTTAACCGGGTCAAAAACGGCTTGAAACGGGGCGAAAACGAGAAAAATAGGCTTTAGGAACCGAAACCGGAGTGAGAGGCTTCTTAGACCAGAGACCGAGCCTTTGGTGGCTAAGCACGCGAGACCGAGCCTCTGGTGGCTAAGAGACCAGAGACTGAGCCTCTGGTGGCTAAGAGACCAGAGACCGAGCCTCTGCCTCTGTCGCTTCACGCTCTGCTCCTCTCGGTCTCTGTTCGCTACTCCGCCCCTCTGTCTCTGTTCGCGCCCTCTGTTCCCTTCTTCTCGCTCTGCCTCTGTCTCGCGCCCTCTGTTCTCTCCTTCCCCCTCTCGGTTCCTTCCTTTCTCTTCTCTCCTCTCGGTTCTGCCTCCCTCTCTCTCTCGGTTCAGCACCAGAAGGCCGAACCTCGGCCAGAATTCGCATATTCGTCATTTTTAGCCTATTTTTGATATTTTTAACATTTTAAGCCCGTTTTTCGTGATTTTAAAGCGGGATTTTCTCCAGAAATTATATTTTAACATAATAAACTCTAAATATTCATAATTTAAACATATTTTGATGAAAATCATTATTTAAATAATAAAAATCAAATGGGTGAATTATTAAAGGTGGAGTGTTGACTTTGCCTTATCCAATGTCACAAGCAACCACCCCACACCCACTCTTTGACTAACCACACCTCTCCACCTTACCTAGGTCACATCAAAGTCCTTTCCACCCAATTTACACTCATTCCCACGTTTTTAGAGCTGGAACAAACATCCTCTCTCCTCATTTTCTCTCATTTGCCCTCATTTCACTAAGTATCAAACACCACTTTCTCTCAAACTTTTCCAACTCCAAACTCGAGATTCAAGGCTGATATTCACGTGTTCTCCCACTCTTAGTAAGTGTAATTCATCCTCCTTATGATTATTTCACTTCATTCTACTCAAATCATGAGTATCTTACACAAACTCCATCATATTAGCGTTAGAGCTTCGAATCTTCAAGTGATTCTTCAAGTGTTCTTGGGTTGAACACTTCTATTCTTCAACAATCATCTACTGAAATCACTCAAGGTGAGTTCATACCCCTACATTTTCATGTTTTCTCAAGTTTTCAGGGGGGGAATACAAGTTAAAACACTAAGAACATAACTAAATTTTTCTAACAGCCTTCATCAGAAAAGTTCAACTCCATTCTCGGACTGTTTTGGGCATCTTAAACATTTTTGTTTTCAAAACTGTACAAGGTGCAAATAGTTCAAGTTTTTAGCTTTAAAATGGCTACCTGCACATCTCGATACGATTTTTCTACAATTTTTGGTGATTTTTACAAAACTGCCTATCATTTCAAACAACAATCCGGACCAGTCTGTGATTTTGGACTTTTTCACCCAAGTTGGAGGTCATTAAAAATTGTGATAAAAATTATGAGTAAACTAGACACATTTTGTGAACTCTCAGAATTTACGGATCTAGTTTTCGACTTCGTATGATTTTTCTATGATTTTTTCCAAAAACATGGCAGAATGGCTAAAGTTAGCCAGCAGCATGTAAATATCATAACACTTTGTATTATGTTGAGCAAAGTGTATAATCATAAGTTCTAATATTTGAATGTGTTTCCTTGTTAGTTTATCATTATGAACTGAAACTAAGACATTCATATTAAATATTATTCATTCATTTTAGAACACGTATTATTTAACTATAAAAAGTATAGTTTGATAAATTCATAACACTAATACATTTCCATAAAAGAGTTCATACATATTACATACATTTTAGATAAACTATAATAGGTATAGTTTATGATACATCACTCAATACACTCGTACAAAAAGGGTACATTCATACAAGAAAGATTTATATTCACACACACTTCACGTAAACTTGTTACCCTATATTGTGAGACTCTCTCTCTCTCTCTCTCTCCCCGTACGTTCGAGTGCGGGATATAATTCTTGGTAGTTATAATCAGAATCTCCTTGAGGGAGAACGTGATACTTGTATATAGATCTATATTGGGATTGACACCCCACACCTTGCTGCTTGCTACAGTTGGACCTGCAGGTCTACGGGTGACAAATGTCATTTCATTTTTCGCGACACTGAGAACGTCGTGGCAGGTTCACATAGTCATAGTATGATTATAACGACTCACATAGGGATATAACAATCCATAAGTTTACGGGATTTTATTTTAAAAATCTAAATGAGTTTTATGTCGATTTAAAATCACCTTTTTTTTTTTATCTCTATGAGTACAAATATTACTGTACACTTTTGGTTTTGGTAGTTACGACTACACATCATTTGAAACCACATTTATACTTTTAAGTATGGTCAATACTTGTTATTTCTCAGTCCTCTAATTTAGGACTACGTATATACAAAGTGCCGGGTCTCTATACAAAGTTATTATGATATTAAAACTATACTTCCTCTAGAATTGTTAGACTTCAACTATAGTCGCTGAGCGTATATGTTTGAGTCATATAAGAATTTAGTCTTGGTTGGCCTAGAATTGGTGGTGCCCGCCTCATCTCCTGTTCCTCGTTGGGTTGTGGACCTAGGGCAGACCCACTATATTCAACGTTTTATCTAATTTAAATCTTATATAACTTATATACACTGGACGATTATAGAGGAACTCTACAGGTCATTCTAGGGTTCATTAATGCATCATATAGGAATATTTCTATTCACACTTAAACTAAGAAAATATTGGATTTTCTGGAAATCAAACTATATCGATCTTACAAGGAAAAACGGTTTCTACTTCAAACAAAACTCTTATGAACTCACCAACCTTTGTGTTGACACTTTTTAAAACTACTTGTATTCTCAGGAAATCAGTGAAACAGGAAAACTTCATCGCTTTGAGGATGGGACGTTAAACCGTCAACAAATTTATTTTGTCATCATAATGTAATTGTTTTTGAAACATGTAAACATATACTTTGGTGTAACTTTTGCAATTATATTTATGGTGGTTGTTTTTACTTTGAGCACTATTATACACGTTGTTGTGATACTGTACATGAAGTCCTCCACCCCCAGACGTTTCCGCCATCCTTGGTTTGGGGGTGTGACAGATTGGTATCAGAGCATTGTTTATAGTGAACTAAGTATATCGAACCACATAAGATATACAAACTATAAATGCATTGGGACTAAGGTCTCTGATTTTAAGATTTCAAAACCACTATACCTTTAAGAATAAATAACTTTTGTTAAAAGTATACATGCATGCATACATACTAAGGTCAGCATCATTTTAGGACAAAACAAAAGTAATGATTGTTGGATATCACAGGTAAGCCTGGGGATGTATGGTCAGTCTTGGGAGTGACATAGCCTGATCAACTATGCTGGTCCGAGGAGTGATTAGCATATGCCCAAGAATGGTTGTGATGTGGCAACAAGTCTAAAAACTTACCAACACTACCACAATGAAATACCATAGGGGTATTTTGGCATTATTAAAATTACATATGTGAGAACTAAATAGATCTTTATCAATAGGTCAATAGTTGCTTAGTGGATACATTAAAATTTTATGTATCCAGGACGTCATAGACTTAGAATCTGTGGATCTTTGCTCTACTTCCTGTTCTCGTTGGATTGGGGATTTAGAGTTAGGGTCGCTTATTCGAAGGTCTATCCTGTCCCGAATACATATAACTAGTATGCACTAAACAATTTGTTGAAGTACCTGATAAAGATCATCGTATAATTAGCTAATTAGTACGTTTGCTTAGTTATTTCTTATATCCCCATTTCTCGCGAAGATATCATGGCTGGATTCCATCCACACGACGACCCGTACTACCCTAACCACGACAATACCAAATGGCTCGGAGAGGAGCCAGAGAATGATTACCCAACCCCTGTAGATGGTCACCAAGCTGAAGGCTATGCTGATGGTTCTGACTCCGACCCTAAAGTGGAGAACTTAACCCCGATGACTCTTGTTCCGAATCCCAACCCTCGATCGGCTTTCAAGACCCGACGCCTCCTTGGGTAGAGTGCTTGGAAACCTAGAGAAAAGAACAAGACCAACATATGTCGTTTAATAGAGAACGAAGCTTCTACAACATAAACGAAGGAAGCTCAGCAGATAAAATTTTTCCAATCCTAGTCCATAGAGTTGTCCGAAACGAGATTCAGGATAGAACAACTCTCCATAGTATCGTAGAGGTTGATGCAAATACAAGAATACATATGACCCGCACCAATCGCCTTGAGCACACTCGTGAAAAATCTAAGAGAGACCACAAAACCCACTAACTTGTGAAGTTCATTCATATGGACTTCCTTTTTGAATTATATATAAGGAATTCTTAAATCGAAGAATAATGCAGGAAAAATCAAATTCTGTAACAACTGACTTGTCTTTACTAGTAGAAACTTACCATCTGATCATTTTTTTTTTTGCAACTCATGACAGAACGATGCCACCAAGGAAAAGACCCAGACCTTCGGGCAGCACAGCGCCACCACCTCCGACGCCACCTCCCCAGTTTCATCCCGAAATGTTCCAAGCTACAGTAACAGCAGCCGTGGTAGCTGCAATGTCACAAATTGGTACAAATAGCACTGGTGGTGCTGGATCTGGAGCCACAAACCCTAACCACGGGGATAGTGCAGGACGCACAAGGGAATGCACTTACAAGGAATTCACAAATGGCAAACCCGATTCCTTCGATGGAAGTGGGGGTGTCCTCGCACTAATTCAATGGTTCGAGAGGACCGAAGCAATCTTTGAGATTTGTGCTTGCCCCGAAGCGAGCAAAGTCAAGTACGCGACATTCACCTTCATCGGAAGAGCTCTCACTTGGTGGAACGGCAAAGTTAAGTCGCTTACGCTTGCAGTGACTAACTCGTTAAGTTGGGAGGACTTAAAGAAGATGATGTTGAAGGAATATTGCCCAAGAGGTGAAGTGCAAAAGCTGGAGCAAGAACTATGGAATCTCATAATGGCAGGCTCCGACCTTACAACTTACACCAACCGATTTTGTGATCTAGCACTCCTTTGTCCCGCTATGGTCACCCCGGAAGACAAAAAGTTGGAGCGTTACCTCTGGGGATTGTCCCCCGAAATTCAAGATAGCGTGTTGGCCTCAAGACCAACTACCTTCGACAGCGCCAAGGAGTTAGCACAACAACTTATTGACCATCATGCCAACCATGACACTAGGACAACCACCCTTACCCAAGCAAGAGGAGGGAACATCGAAAGAAAGTTTTGGTACAACAAGAAGGACCAATCAGCCCAAGCCCTCACTAAGAAGCAACAGATCCTTGCTGTTCATGCTACCACAACCCTCACCACGCCGACTCCCAAGAAACCATACGCTGGAACACTTCCGAAATGCAACAAGTGTAACTTCCATCACACTGGGGCTTGCCGAAAGTTGCATTGCAAAAACTGCGACAGAGAGGGGCACACTGCTCGTTTCTGTAAGGCACCAGCACAACCCATCAACCAGGTACCCGGCTCTGGAGTAAGCCCAACCTGTTACGAGTGTGGAGAAACGGGACACTTTAAAATGGAATGCCCAAGGACAAGAGATGCTGGTGGTGGTGGGAGGGTGTTTGCAATCACCGAGGGAGAAACCACTCCGGAACCACCCACAAATATCAGTACGTGTTTCTAACATCGAAACTTAAATCCCGAATTTCTTTATATGCTAAATCTAGCATCGATTAAAGCATGCATAGTAGTAATCATGTGGCATCGGGCAAGTTATTCCTCACCATAATCAAATTCTTGTACTACGAAAAGTTATCCCCATCTTTCCCCTAAATCCCTGGATTCCCATTCGAAATTCAAATTTCGGGACGAAATTCCCTTTAACGGGGGGATGATGTGACAACTGTCAAATTCTGGTCAATTCAAAGTCAAATAAAGTCAACAAGTCAAACCGGTCAGCTCAACTAACCCTTGTGTACTTGGACTTACGTTCAGTATTTACTAAACAACCCACTATTCTAATAAGAAAACATAAATCGAAAAGTACGTACAACTAGATCTCTTTAACCTAAAAACTGTAGTACGTGGCGAGCCAAACTGATAAAACAATGATGCATACTCATCGGGAGTGTGTAAGATCCTTAAACAAGGCTTAACAGGGTTTACGAACCATGCATTGCGATGCCGGACACTCACAATTGTCACACATGGATCCTCTCTCAATCGTTTTCACTCTAACTCTCTCTATGTCAAATCTCTCCCAAATCTCTCCAAGTATGTGAAATCTCTCTCAAATATCTCTCTGTATGAGAAATCTCTCCAAGAATGTCAAATCTCGCCCAAATCTCTCCAAGTATGTGAAATCTCTCTCAAATATCTCTCTGTATGAGAAATCTCTCCAAGAATGTCAAATCTCGCCCAAATCTCTCCAAGTATGTGAAATCTCTCTCAAATATCTCTCTGTATGAGAAATCTCTCCAAGAATGTCAAATCTCTCCCAAATCTCTCCAAGTATGTGAAACCTCTCTCAAATATCTCTTTGTATGAGGAATCTCTCCAAGAATGTCAAATCTCTCCCAAATCTCTCCAAGTGTGAGAAATCTCTCCCAAATCTCTCTCAAAAGTTTCCCGTAACTTTTTGGAATCATTCGGGTCATTCCGGCCCTTAACCGGGTCAAAAACGGCTTGAAACGAGGCGAAAACGAGAAAAATAGGCTTTAGGAACCGAAACCGGAGTGAGAGGCTTCTTAGACCAGAGACCGAGCCTTTGGTGGCTAAGCACGCGAGACCGAGCCTCTGGTGGCTAAGAGACCAGAGACCGAGCCTCTGGTGGCTAAGAGACCAGAGACCGAGCCTCTGCCTCTGTCGCTTCACGCTCTGCTCCTCTCGGTCTCTGTTCGCTACTCCGCCCCTCTGTCTCTGTTCGCGCCCTCTGTTCCCTTCTTCTCGCTCTGCCTCTGTCTCGCGCCCTCTGTTCTCTCCTTCCCCCTCTCGGTTCCTTCCTTTCTCTTCTCTCCTCTCGGTTCTGCCTCCCTCTCTCTCTCGGTTCAGCACCAGAAGGCCGAGCCTCGGCCAGAATTCGCATATTCGTCATTTTTAGCCTATTTTTGATATTTTTAACATTTTAAGCCCGTTTTTCGTGATTTTAAAGCGGGATTTTCTCCAGAAATTATATTTTAACATAATAAACTCTAAATATTCATAATTTAAACATATTTTGATGAAAATCATTATTTAAATAATAAAAATCAAATGGGTGAATTATTAAAGGTGGAGTGTTGACTTTGCCTTATCCAATGTCACAAGCAACCACCCCACACCCACTCTTTGACTAACCACACCTCTCCACCTTACCTAGGTCACATCAAAGTCCTTTCCACCCAATTTACACTCATTCCCACGTTTTTAGAGCTGGAACAAACATCCTCTCTCCTCATTTTCTCTCATTTGCCCTCATTTCACTAAGTATCAAACACCACTTTCTCTCAAACTTTTCCAACTCCAAACTCGAGATTCAAGGCTGATATTCACGTGTTCTCCCACTCTTAGTAAGTGTAATTCATCCTCCTTATGATTATTTCACTTCATTCTACTCAAATCATGAGTATCTTACACAAACTCCATCATATTAGCGTTAGAGCTTCGAATCTTCAAGTGATTCTTCAAGTGTTCTTGGGTTGAACACTTCTATTCTTCAACAATCATCTACTGAAATCACTCAAGGTGAGTTCATACCCCTACATTTTCATGTTTTCTCAAGTTTTCAGGGGGGGAATACAAGTTAAAACACTAAGAACATAACTAAAATTTTCTAACAGCCTTCATCAGAAAAGTTCAACTCCATTCTCGGACTGTTTTGGGCATCTTAAACATTTTTGTTTTCAAAACTGTACAAGGTGCAAATAGTTCAAGTTTTTAGCTTTAAAATGGCTACTTGCACATCTCGATACGATTTTTCTACAATTTTTGGTGATTTTTACAAAACTGCCTATCATTTCAAACAACAATCCGGACCAGTCTGTGATTTTGGACTTTTTCACCCAAGTTGGAGGTCATTAAAAATTGTGATAAAAATTATGAGTAAACTAGACACATTTTGTGAACTCTCAGAATTTACGGATCTAGTTTTCGACTTCGTATGATTTTTCTATGATTTTTTCCAAAAACATGGCAGAATGGCTAAAGTTAGCCAGCAGCATGTAAATATCATAACACTTTGTATTATGTTGAGCAAAGTGTATAATCATAAGTTCTAATATTTGAATGTGTTTCCTTGTTAGTTTATCATTATGAACTGAAACTAAGACATTCATATTAAATATTATTCATTCATTTTAGAACACGTATTATTTAACTATAAAAAGTATAGTTTGATAAATTCATAACACTAATACATTTCCATAAAAGAGTTCATACATATTACATACATTTTAGATAAACTATAATAGGTATAGTTTATGATACATCACTCAATACACTCGTACAAAAAGGGTACATTCATACAAGAAAGATTTATATTCACACACACTTCACGTAAACTTGTTACCCTATATTGTGAGACTCTCTCTCTCTCTCTCTCTCTCTCCCCGTACGTTCGAGTGCGGGATATAATTCTTGGTAGTTATAATCAGAATCTCCTTGAGGGAGAACGTGATACTTGTATATAGATCTATATTGGGATTGACACCCACACCTTGCTGCTAGCTACAGTTGGACCTGCAGGTCTACGGGTGACAAATGTCATTTCATTTTTCGCGACACTGAGAACGTCGTGGCAGGTTCACATAGTCATAGTATGATTATAACGACTCACATAGGGATATAACAATCCATAAGTTTACGGGATTTTATTTTAAAAATCTAAATGAGTTTTATGTCGATTTAAAATCACCTTTTTTTTTTATCTCTATGAGTACAAATATTACTGTACACTTTTGGTTTTGGTAGTTACGACTACACATCATTTGAAACCACATTTATACTTTTAAGTATGGTCAATACTTGTTATTTCTCAGTCCTCTAATTTAGGACTACGTATATACAAAGTGCCGGGTCTCTATACAAAGTTATTATGATATTAAAACTATACTTCCTCTAGAATTGTTAGACTTCAACTATAGTCGCTGAGCGTATATGTTTGAGTCATATAAGAATTTAGTCTTGGTTGGCCTAGAATTGGTGGTGCCCGCCTCATCTCCTGTTCCTCGTTGGGTTGTGGACCTAGGGCAGACCCACTATATTCAACGTTTTATCTAATTTAAATCTTATATAACTTATATACACTGGACGATTATAGAGGAACTCTACGGGTCATTCTAGGGTTCATTAATGCATCATATAGGAATATTTCTATTCACACTTAAACTAAGAAAATATTGGATTTTCTGGAAATCAAACTATATCGATCTTACAAGGAAAAACGGTTTCTACTTCAAACAAAACTCTTATGAACTCACCAACCTTTGTGTTGACACTTTTTAAAACTACTTGTATTCTCAGGAAATCAGTGAAACAGGAAAACTTCATCGCTTTGAGGATGGGACGTTAAACCGTCAACAAATTTATTTTGTCATCATAATGTAATTGTTTTTGAAACATGTAAACATATACTTTGGTGTAACTTTTGCAATTATATTTATGGTGGTTGTTTTACTTTGAGCACTATTATACACGTTGTTGTGATACTGTACATGAAGTCCTCCACCCCCAGACGTTTCCGCCATCCTTGGTTTGGGGGTGTGACAGATTGGTATCAGAGCATTGTTTATAGTGAACTAAGTATATCGAACCACATAAGATATACAAACTATAAATGCATTGGGACTAAGGTCTCTGATTTTAAGATTTCAAAACCACTATACCTTTAAGAATAAATAACTTTTGTTAAAAGTATACATGCATGCATACATACTAAGGTCAGCATCATTTTAGGACAAAACAAAAGTAATGATTGTTGGATATCACAGGTAAGCCTGGGGATGTATGGTCAGTCTTGGGAGTGACATAGCCTGATCAACTATGCTGGTCCGAGGAGTGATTAGCATATGCCCAAGAATGGTTGTGATGTGGCAACAAGTCTAAAAACTTACCAACACTACCACAATGAAATACCATAGGGGTATTTTGGCATTATTAAAATTACATATGTGAGAACTAAATAGATCTTTATCAATAGGTCAATAGTTGCTTAGTGGATACATTAAAATTTTATGTATCCAGGACGTCATAGACTTAGAATCTGTGGATCTTTGCTCTACTTCCTGTTCTCGTTGGATTGGGGATTTAGAGTTAGGGTCGCTTATTCGAAGGTCTATCCTGTCCCGAATACATATAACTAGTATGCACTAAACAATTTGTTGAAGTACCTGATAAAGATCATCGTATAATTAGCTAATTAGTACGTTTGCTTAGTTATTTCTTATATCCCCATTTCTCGCGAAGATATCATGGCTGGATTCCATCCACACGACGACCCGTACTACCCTAACCACGACAATACCAAATGGCTCGGAGAGGAGCCAGAGAATGATTACCCAACCCCTGTAGATGGTCACCAAGCTGAAGGCTATGCTGATGGTTCTGACTCCGACCCTAAAGTGGAGAACTTAACCCCGATGACTCTTGTTCCGAATCCCAACCCTCGATCGGCTTTCAAGACCCGACGCCTCCTTGGGTAGAGTGCTTGGAAACCTAGAGAAAAGAACAAGACCAACATATGTCGTTTAATAGAGAACGAAGCTTCTACAACATAAACGAAGGAAGCTCAGCAGATAAAATTTTTCCAATCCTAGTCCATAGAGTTGTCCGAAACGAGATTCAGGATAGAACAACTCTCCATAGTATCGTAGAGGTTGATGCAAATACAAGAATACATATGACCCGCACCAATCGCCTTGAGCACACTCGTGAAAAATCTAAGAGAGACCACAAAACCCACTAACTTGTGAAGTTCATTCATATGGACTTCCTTTTTGAATTATATATAAGGAATTCTTAAATCGAAGAATAATGCAGGAAAAATCAAATTCTGTAACAACTGACTTGTCTTTACTAGTAGAAACTTACCATCTGATCATTTTTCTTTTTGCAACTCATGACAGAACGATGCCACCAAGGAAAAGACCCAGACCTTCGGGCAGCACAGCGCCACCACCTCCGACGCCACCTCCCCAGTTTCATCCCGAAATGTTCCAAGCTACAGTAACAGCAGCCGTGGTAGCTGCAATGTCACAAATTGGTACAAATAGCATTGGTGGTGCTGGATCTGGAGCCACAAACCCTAACCACGGGGATAGTGCAGGACGCACAAGGGAATGCACTTACAAGGAATTCCCAAATGGCAAACCCGATTCCTTCGATGGAAGTGGGGGTGTCCTCGCACTAATTCAATGGTTCGAGAGGACCGAAGCAATCTTTGAGATTTGTGCTTGCCCCGAAGCGAGCAAAGTCAAGTACGCGACATTCACCTTCATCGGAAGAGCTCTCACTTGGTGGAACGGAAAAGTTAAGTCGCTTACGCTTGCAGTGACTAACTCGTTAAGTTGGGAGGACTTAAAGAAGATGATGTTGAAGGAATATTGCCCAAGAGGTGAAGTGCAAAAGCTGGAGCAAGAACTATGGAATCTCAGAATGGCAGGCTCCGACCTTACAACTTACACCAACCGATTTTGTGATCTAGCACTCCTTTGTCCCGCTATGGTCACCCCGGAAGACAAAAAGTTGGAGCGTTACCTCTGGGGATTGTCCCCCGAAATTCAAGATAGCGTGTTGGCCTCAAGACCAACTACCTTCGACAGCGCCAAGGAGTTAGCACAACAACTTATTGACCATCATGCCAACCATGACACTAGGACAACCACCCTTACCCAAGCAAGAGGAGGGAACATCGAAAGAAAGTTTTGGGACAACAAGAAGGACCAATCAGCCCAAGCCCTCACTAAGAAGCAACAGATCCTTGCTGTTCATGCTGCCACAACCCTCACCACGCCGACTCCCAAGAAACCATACGCTGGAACACTTCCGAAATGCAACAAGTGTAACTTCCATCACACTGGGGCTTGCCGAAAGTTGCATTGCAAAAACTGCGACAGAGAGGGGCACACTGCTCGTTTCTGTAAGGCACCAGCACAACCCATCAACCAGGTACCCGGCTCTGGAGTAAGCCCAACCTGTTACGAGTGTGGAGAAACGGGACACTTTAAAATGGAATGCCCAAGGACAAGAGATGCTGGTGGTGGTGGGAGGGTGTTTGCAATCACCGAGGGAGAAACCACTCCGGAACCACCCACAAATATCAGTACGTGTTTCTAACATCGAAACTTAAATCCCGAATTTCTTTATATGCTAAATCTAGCATCGATTAAAGCATGCATAGTAGTAATCATGTGGCATCGAGCAAGTTATTCCTCACCATAATCAAATTCTTGTACTACGAAAAGTTATCCCCATCTTTCCCCTAAATCCCTGGATTCCCATTCGAAATTCAAATTTCGGGACGAAATTCCCTTTAACGGGGGGATGATGTGACAACCGTCAAATTCTGGTCAATTCAAAGTCAAATAAAGTCAACAAGTCAAACCGGTCAGCTCAACTAACCCTTGTGTACTTGGACTTACGTTCAGTATTTACTAAACAACCCACTATTCTAATAAGAAAACATAAATCGAAAAGTACGTACAATTAGATCTCTTTAACCTAAAAACTGTAGTACGTGGCGAGCCAAACTGATAAAACAATGATGCATACTCATCGGGAGTGTGTAAGATCCTTAAACAAGGCTTAACAGGGTTTACGAACCATGCATTGCGATGCCGGACACTCACAATTGTCACACATGGATCCTCTCTCAATCGTTTTCACTCTAACTCTCTCTATGTCAAATCTCTCCCAAATCTCTCCAAGTATGTGAAATCTCTCTCAAATATCTCTCTGTATGAGAAATCTCTCCAAGAATGTCAAATCTCGCCCAAATCTCTCCAAGTATGTGAAATCTCTCTCAAATATCTCTCTGTATGAGAAATCTCTCCAAGAATGTCAAATCTCGCCCAAATCTCTCCAAGTATGTGAAATCTCTCTCAAATATCTCTCTGTATGAGAAATCTCTCCAAGAATGTCAAATCTCTCCCAAATCTCTCCAAGTATGTGAAACCTCTCTCAAATATCTCTTTGTATGAGGAATCTCTCCAAGAATGTCAAATCTCTCCCAAATCTCTCCAAGTGTGAGAAATCTCTCCCAAATCTCTCTCAAAAGTTTCCCGTAACTTTTTGGAATCATTCGGGTCATTCCGGCCCTTAACCGGGTCAAAAACGGCTTGAAACGGGGCGAAAACGAGAAAAATAGGCTTTAGGAACCGAAACCGGAGTGAGAGGCTTCTTAGACCAGAGACCGAGCCTTTGGTGGCTAAGCACGCGAGACCGAGCCTCTGGTGGCTAAGAGACCAGAGACCGAGCCTCTGGTGGCTAAGAGACCAGAGACCGAGCCTCTGCCTCTGTCGCTTCACGCTCTGCTCCTCTCGGTCTCTGTTCGCTACTCCGCCCCTCTGTCTCTGTTCGCGCCCTCTGTTCCCTTCTTCTCGCTCTGCCTCTGTCTCGCGCCCTCTGTTCTCTCCTTCCCCCTCTCGGTTCCTTCCTTTCTCTTCTCTCCTCTCGGTTCTGCCTCCCTCTCTCTCTCGGTTCAGCACCAGAAGGCCGAGCCTCGGCCAGAATTCGCATATTCGTCATTTTTAGCCTATTTTTGATATTTTTAACATTTTAAGCCCGTTTTTCGTGATTTTAAAGCGGGATTTTCTCCAGAAATTATATTTTAACATAATAAACTCTAAATATTCATAATTTAAACATATTTTGATGAAAATCATTATTTAAATAATAAAAATCAAATGGGTGAATTATTAAAGGTGGAGTGTTGACTTTGCCTTATCCAATGTCACAAGCAACCACCCCACACCCACTCTTTGACTAACCACACCTCTCCACCTTACCTAGGTCACATCAAAGTCCTTTCCACCCAATTTACACTCATTCCCACGTTTTTAGAGCTGGAACAAACATCCTCTCTCCTCATTTTCTCTCATTTGCCCTCATTTCACTAAGTATCAAACACCACTTTCTCTCAAACTTTTCCAACTCCAAACTCGAGATTCAAGGCTGATATTCACGTGTTCTCCCACTCTTAGTAAGTTTAATTCATCCTCCTTATGATTATTTCACTTCATTCTACTCAAATCATGAGTATCTTACACAAACTCCATCATATTAGCGTTAGAGCTTCGAATCTTCAAGTGATTCTTCAAGTGTTCTTGGGTTGAACACTTCTATTCTTCAACAATCATCTACTGAAATCACTCAAGGTGAGTTCATACCCCTACATTTTCATGTTTTCTCAAGTTTTCAGGGGGGGAATACAAGTTAAAACACTAAGAACATAACTAAAATTTTCTAACAGCCTTCATCAGAAAAGTTCAACTCCATTCTCGGACTGTTTTGGGCATCTTAAACATTTTTGTTTTCAAAACTGTACAAGGTGCAAATAGTTCAAGTTTTTAGCTTTAAAATGGCTACTTGCACATCTCGATACGATTTTTCTACAATTTTTGGTGATTTTTACAAAACTGCCTATCATTTCAAACAACAATCCGGACCAGTCTGTGATTTTGGACTTTTTCACCCAAGTTGGAGGTCATTAAAAATTGTGATAAAAATTATGAGTAAACTAGACACATTTTGTGAACTCTCAGAATTTACGGATCTAGTTTTCGACTTCGTATGATTTTTCTATGATTTTTTCCAAAAACATGGCAGAATGGCTAAAGTTAGCCAGCAGCATGTAAATATCATAACACTTTGTATTATGTTGAGCAAAGTGTATAATCATAAGTTCTAATATTTGAATGTGTTTCCTTGTTAGTTTATCATTATGAACTGAAACTAAGACATTCATATTAAATATTATTCATTCATTTTAGAACACGTATTATTTAACTATAAAAAGTATAGTTTGATAAATTCATAACACTAATACATTTCCATAAAAGAGTTCATACATATTACATACATTTTAGATAAACTATAATAGGTATAGTTTATGATACATCACTCAATACACTCGTACAAAAAGGGTACATTCATACAAGAAAGATTTATATTCACACACACTTCACGTAAACTTGTTACCCTATATTGTGAGACTCTCTCTCTCTCTCTCTCTCTCTCCCCGTACGTTCGAGTGCGGGATATAATTCTTGGTAGTTATAATCAGAATCTCCTTGAGGGAGAACGTGATACTTGTATATAGATCTATATTGGGATTGACACCCCACACCTTGCTGCTTGCTACAGTTGGACCTGCAGGTCTACGGGTGACAAATGTCATTTCATTTTTCGCGACACTGAAAACGTCGTGGCAGGTTCACATAGTCATAGTATGATTATAACGACTCACATAGGGATATAACAATCCATAAGTTTACGGGATTTTATTTTAAAAATCTAAATGAGTTTTATGTCGATTTAAAATCACCTTTTTTTTTTATCTCTATGAGTACAAATATTACTGTACACTTTTGGTTTTGGTAGTTACGACTACACATCATTTGAAACCACATTTATACTTTTAAGTATGGTCAATACTTGTTATTTCTCAGTCCTCTAATTTAGGACTACGTATATACAAAGTGCCGGGTCTCTATACAAAGTTATTATGATATTAAAACTATACTTCCTCTAGAATTGTTAGACTTCAACTATAGTCGCTGAGCGTATATGTTTGAGTCATATAAGAATTTAGTCTTGGTTGGCCTAGAATTGGTGGTGCCCGCCTCATCTCCTGTTCCTCGTTGGGTTGTGGACCTAGGGCAGACCCACTATATTCAACGTTTTATCTAATTTAAATCTTATATAACTTATATACACTGGACGATTATAGAGGAACTCTACAGGTCATTCTAGGGTTCATTAATGCATCATATAGGAATATTTCTATTCACACTTAAACTAAGAAAATATTGGATTTTCTGGAAATCAAACTATATCGATCTTACAAGGAAAAACGGTTTCTACTTCAAACAAAACTCTTATGAACTCACCAACCTTTGTGTTGACACTTTTTAAAACTACTTGTATTCTCAGGAAATCAGTGAAACAGGAAAACTTCATCGCTTTGAGGATGGGACGTTAAACCGTCAACAAATTTATTTTGTCATCATAATGTAATTGTTTTTGAAACATGTAAACATATACTTTGGTGTAACTTTTGCAATTATATTTATGGTGGTTGTTTTTTACTTTGAGCACTATTATACACGTTGTTGTGATACTGTACATGAAGTCCTCCACCCCCAGACGTTTCCGCCATCCTTGGTTTGGGGGTGTGACAGATTGGTATCAGAGCATTGTTTATAGTGAACTAAGTATATCGAACCACATAAGATATACAAACTATAAATGCATTGGGACTAAGGTCTCTGATTTTAAGATTTCAAAACCACTATACCTTTAAGAATAAATAACTTTTGTTAAAAGTATACATGCATGCATACATACTAAGGTCAACATCATTTTAGGACAAAACAAAAGTAATGATTGTTGGATATCACAGGTAAGCCTGGGGATGTATGGTCAGTCTTGGGAGTGACATAGCCTGATCAACTATGCTGGTCCGAGGAGTGATTAGCATATGCCCAAGATTGGTTGTGATGTGGCAACAAGTCTAAAAACTTACCAACACTACCACAATGAAATACCATAGGGGTATTTTGGCATTATTAAAATTACATATGTGAGAACTAAATAGATCTTTATCAATAGGTCAATAGTTGCTTAGTGGATACATTAAAATTTTATGTATCCAGGACGTCATAGACTTAGAATCTGTGGATCTTTGCTCTACTTCCTGTTCTCGTTGGATTGGGGATTTAGAGTTAGGGTCGCTTATTCGAAGGTCTATCCTGTCCCGAATACATATAACTAGTATGCACTAAACAATTTGTTGAAGTACCTGATAAAGATCATCGTATAATTAGCTAATTAGTACGTTTGCTTAGTTATTTCTTATATCCCCATTTCTCGCGAAGATATCATGGCTGGATTCCATCCACACGACGACCCGTACTACCCTAACCACGACAATACCAAATGGCTCGGAGAGGAGCCAGAGAATGATTACCCAACCCCTGTAGATGGTCACCAAGCTGAAGGCTATGCTGATGGTTCTGACTCCGACCCTAAAGTGGAGAACTTAACCCCGATGACTCTTGTTCCGAATCCCAACCCTCGATCGGCTTTCAAGACCCGACGCCTCCTTGGGTAGAGTGCTTGGAAACCTAGAGAAAAGAACAAGACCAACATATGTCGTTTAATAGAGAACGAAGCTTCTACAACATAAACGAAGGAAGCTCAGCAGATAAAATTTTTCCAATCCTAGTCCATAGAGTTGTCCGAAACGAGATTCAGGATAGAACAACTCTCCATAGTATCGTAGAGGTTGATGCAAATACAAGAATACATATGACCCGCACCAATCGCCTTGAGCACACTCATGAAAAATCTAAGAGAGACCACAAAACCCACTAACTTGTGAAGTTCATTCATATGGACTTCCTTTTTGAATTATATATAAGGAATTCTTAAATCGAAGAATAATGCAGGAAAAATCAAATTCTGTAACAACTGACTTGTCTTTACTAGTAGAAACTTACCATCTGATCATTTTTCTTTTTGCAACTCATGACAGAACGATGCCACCAAGGAAAAGACCCAGACCTTCGGGCAGCACAGCGCCACCACCTCCGACGCCACCTCCCCAGTTTCATCCCGAAATGTTCCAAGCTACAGTAACAGCAGCCGTGGTAGCTGCAATGTCACAAATTGGTACAAATAGCACTGGTGGTGCTGGATCTGGAGCCACAAACCCTAACCACGGGGATAGTGCAGGACGCACAAGGGAATGCACTTACAAGGAATTCACAAATGGCAAACCCGATTCCTTCGATGGAAGTGGGGGTGTCCTCGCACTAATTCAATGGTTCGAGAGGACCGAAGCAATCTTTGAGATTTGTGCTTGCCCCGAAGCGAGCAAAGTCAAGTACGCGACATTCACCTTCATCGGAAGAGCTCTCACTTGGTGGAACGGCAAAGTTAAGTCGCTTACGCTTGCAGTGACTAACTCGTTAAGTTGGGAGGACTTAAAGAAGATGATGTTGAAGGAATATTGCCCAAGAGGTGAAGTGCAAAAGCTGGAGCAAGAACTATGGAATCTCATAATGGCAGGCTCCGACCTTACAACTTACACCAACCGATTTTGTGATCTAGCACTCCTTTGTCCCGCTATGGTCACCCCGGAAGACAAAAAGTTGGAGCGTTACCTCTGGGGATTGTCCCCCGAAATTCAAGATAGCGTGTTGGCCTCAAGACCAACTACCTTCGACAGCGCCAAGGAGTTAGCACAACAACTTATTGACCATCATGCCAACCATGACACTAGGACAACCACCCTTACCCAAGCAAGAGGAGGGAACATCGAAAGAAAGTTTTGGGACAACAAGAAGGACCAATCAGCCCAAGCCCTCACTAAGAAGCAACAGATCCTTGCTGTTCATGCTACCACAACCCTCACCACGCCGACTCCCAAGAAACCATACGCTGGAACACTTCCGAAATGCAACAAGTGTAACTTCCATCACACTGGGGCTTGCCGAAAGTTGCATTGCAAAAACTGCGACAGAGAGGGGCACACTGCTCGTTTCTGTAAGGCACCAGCACAACCCATCAACCAGGTATCCGGCTCTGGAGTAAGCCCAACCTGTTACGAGTGTGGAGAAACGGGACACTTTAAAATGGAATGCCCAAGGACAAGAGATGCTGGTGGTGGTGGGAGGGTGTTTGCAATCACCGAGGGAGAAACCACTCCGGAACCACCCACAAATATCAGTACGTGTTTCTAACATCGAAACTTAAATCCCGAATTTCTTTATATGCTAAATCTAGCATCGATTAAAGCATGCATAGTAGTAATCATGTGGCATCGGGCAAGTTATTCCTCACCATAATCAAATTCTTGTACTACGGAAAGTTATCCCCATCTTTCCCCTAAATCCCTGGATTCCCATTCGAAATTCAAATTTCGGGATGAAATTCCCTTTAACGGGGGGATGATGTGACAACCGTCAAATTCTGGTCAATTCAAAGTCAAATAAAGTCAACAAGTCAAACCGGTCAGCTCAACTAACCCTTGTGTACTTGGACTTACGTTCAGTATTTACTAAACAACCCACTATTCTAATAAGAAAACATAAATCGAAAAGTACGTACAACTAGATCTCTTTAACCTAAAAACTGTAGTACGTGGCGAGCCAAACTGATAAAACAATGATGCATACTCATCGGGAGTGTGTAAGATCCTTAAACAAGGCTTAACAGGGTTTACGAACCATGCATTGCGATGCCGGACACTCACAATTGTCACACATGGATCCTCTCTCAATCGTTTTCACTCTAACTCTCTCTATGTCAAATCTCTCCCAAATCTCTCCAAGTATGTGAAATCTCTCTCAAATATCTCTCTGTATGAGAAATCTCTCCAAGAATGTCAAATCTCGCCCAAATCTCTCCAAGTATGTGAAATCTCTCTCAAATATCTCTCTGTATGAGAAATCTCTCCAAGAATGTCAAATCTCGCCCAAATCTCTCCAAGTATGTGAAATCTCTCTCAAATATCTCTCTGTATGAGAAATCTCTCCAAGAATGTCAAATCTCTCCCAAATCTCTCCAAGTATGTGAAACCTCTCTCAAATATCTCTTTGTATGAGGAATCTCTCCAAGAATGTCAAATCTCTCCCAAATCTCTCCAAGTGTGAGAAATCTCTCCCAAATCTCTCTCAAAAGTTTCCCGTAACTTTTTGGAATCATTCGGGTCATTCCGGCCCTTAACCGGGTCAAAAACGGCTTGAAACGAGGCGAAAACGAGAAAAATAGGCTTTAGGAACCGAAACCGGAGTGAGAGGCTTCTTAGACCAGAGACCGAGCCTTTGGTGGCTAAGCACGCGAGACCGAGCCTCTGGTGGCTAAGAGACCAGAGACCGAGCCTCTGGTGGCTAAGAGACCAGAGACCGAGCCTCTGCCTCTGTCGCTTCACGCTCTGCTCCTCTCGGTCTCTGTTCGCTACTCCGCCCCTCTGTCTCTGTTCGCGCCCCTGTTCCCTTCTTCTCGCTCTGCCTCTATCTCGCGCCCTCTGTTCTCTCCTTCCCCCTCTCGGTTCCTTCCTTTCTCTTCTCTCCTCTCGGTTCTGCCTCCCTCTCTCTCTCGGTTCAGCACCAGAAGGCCGAGCCTCGGCCAGAATTCGCATATTCGTCATTTTTAGCCTATTTTTGATATTTTTAACATTTTAAGCCCGTTTTTCGTGATTTTAAAGCGGGATTTTCTCCAGAAATTATATTTTAACATAATAAACTCTAAATATTCATAATTTAAACATATTTTGATGAAAATCATTATTTAAATAATAAAAATCAAATGGGTGAATTATTAAAGGTGGAGTGTTGACTTTGCCTTATCCAATGTCACAAGCAACCACCCCACACCCACTCTTTGACTAACCACACCTCTCCACCTTACCTAGGTCACATCAAAGTCCTTTCCACCCAATTTACACTCATTCCCACGTTTTTAGAGCTGGAACAAACATCCTCTCTCCTCATTTTCTCTCATTTGCCCTCATTTCACTAAGTATCAAACACCACTTTCTCTCAAACTTTTCCAACTCCAAACTCGAGATTCAAGGCTGATATTCACGTGTTCTCCCACTCTTAGTAAGTGTAATTCATCCTCCTTATGATTATTTCACTTCATTCTACTCAAATCATGAGTATCTTACACAAACTCCATCATATTAGCGTTAGAGCTTCGAATCTTCAAGTGATTCTTCAAGTGTTCTTGGGTTGAACACTTCTATTCTTCAACAATCATCTACTGAAATCACTCAAGGTGAGTTCATACCCCTACATTTTCATGTTTTCTCAAGTTTTCAGGGGGGGAATACAAGTTAAAACACTAAGAACATAACTAAAATTTTCTAACAGCCTTCATCAGAAAAGTTCAACTCCATTCTCGGACTGTTTTGGGCATCTTAAACATTTTTGTTTTCAAAACTGTACAAGGTGCAAATAGTTCAAGTTTTTAGCTTTAAAATGGCTACTTGCACATCTCGATACGATTTTTCTACAATTTTTGGTGATTTTTACAAAACTGCCTATCATTTCAAACAACAATCCGGACCAGTCTGTGATTTTGGACTTTTTCACCCAAGTTGGAGGTCATTAAAAATTGTGATAAAAATTATGAGTAAACTAGACACATTTTGTGAACTCTCAGAATTTACGGATCTAGTTTTCGACTTCGTATGATTTTTCTATGATTTTTTCCAAAAACATGGCAGAATGGCTAAGTTAGCCAGCAGCATGTAAATATCATAACACTTTGTATTATGTTGAGCAAAGTGTATAATCATAAGTTCTAATATTTGAATGTGTTTCCTTGTTAGTTTATCATTATGAACTGAAACTAAGACATTCATATTAAATATTATTCATTCATTTTAGAACACGTATTATTTAACTATAAAAAGTATAGTTTGATAAATTCATAACACTAATACATTTCCATAAAAGAGTTCATACATATTACATACATTTTAGATAAACTATAATAGGTATAGTTTATGATACATCACTCAATACACTCGTACAAAAAGGGTACATTCATACAAGAAAGATTTATATTCACACACACTTCACGTAAACTTGTTACCCTATATTGTGAGACTCTCTCTCTCTCTCTCTCTCTCTCCCCGTACGTTCGAGTGCGGGATATAATTCTTGGTAGTTATAATCAGAATCTCCTTGAGGGAGAACGTGATACTTGTATATAGATCTATATTGGGATTGACACCCACACCTTGCTGCTAGCTACAGTTGGACCTGCAGGTCTACGGGTGACAAATGTCATTTCATTTTTCGCGACACTGAGAACGTCGTGGCAGGTTCACATAGTCATAGTATGATTATAACGACTCACATAGGGATATAACAATCCATAAGTTTACGGGATTTTATTTTAAAAATCTAAATGAGTTTTATGTCGATTTAAAATCACCTTTTTTTTTATCTCTATGAGTACAAATATTACTGTACACTTTTGGTTTTGGTAGTTACGACTACACATCATTTGAAACCACATTTATACTTTTAAGTATGGTCAATACTTGTTATTTCTCAGTCCTCTAATTTAGGACTACGTATATACAAAGTGCCGGGTCTCTATACAAAGTTATTATGATATTAAAACTATACTTCCTCTAGAATTGTTATACTTCAACTATAGTCGCTGAGCGTATATGTTTGAGTCATATAAGAATTTAGTCTTGGTTGGCCTAGAATTGGTGGTGCCCGCCTCATCTCCTGTTCCTCGTTGGGTTGTGGACCTAGGGCAGACCCACTATATTCAACGTTTTATCTAATTTAAATCTTATATAACTTATATACACTGGACGATTATAGAGGAACTCTACGGGTCATTCTAGGGTTCATTAATGCATCATATAGGAATATTTCTATTCACACTTAAACTAAGAAAATATTGGATTTTCTGGAAATCAAACTATATCGATCTTACAAGGAAAAACGGTTTCTACTTCAAACAAAACTCTTATGAACTCACCAACCTTTGTGTTGACACTTTTTAAAACTACTTGTATTCTCAGGAAATCAGTGAAACAGGAAAACTTCATCGCTTTGAGGATGGGACGTTAAACCGTCAACAAATTTATTTTGTCATCATAATGTAATTGTTTTTGAAACATGTAAACATATACTTTGGTGTAACTTTTGCAATTATATTTATGGTGGTTGTTTTTACTTTGAGCACTATTATACACGTTGTTGTGATACTGTACATGAAGTCCTCCACCCCCAGACGTTTCCGCCATCCTTGGTTTGGGGGTGTGACAGATTGGTATCAGAGCATTGTTTATAGTGAACTAAGTATATCGAACCACATAAGATATACAAACTATAAATGCATTGGGACTAAGGTCTCTGATTTTAAGATTTCAAAACCACTATACCTTTAAGAATAAATAACTTTTGTTAAAAGTATACATGCATGCATACATACTAAGGTCAGCATCATTTTAGGACAAAACAAAAGTAATGATTGTTGGATATCACAGGTAAGCCTGGGGATGTATGGTCAGTCTTGGGAGTGACATAGCCTGATCAACTATGCTGGTCCGAGGAGTGATTAGCATATGCCCAAGAATGGTTGTGATGTGGCAACAAGTCTAAAAACTTACCAACACTACCACAATGAAATACCATAGGGGTATTTTGGCATTATTAAAATTACATATGTGAGAACTAAATAGATCTTTATCAATAGGTCAATAGTTGCTTAGTGGATACATTAAAATTTTATGTATCCAGGACGTCATAGACTTAGAATCTGTGGATCTTTGCTCTACTTCCTGTTCTCGTTGGATTGGGGATTTAGAGTTAGGGTCGCTTATTCGAAGGTCTATCCTGTCCCGAATACATATAACTAGTATGCACTAAACAATTTGTTGAAGTACCTGATAAAGATCATCGTATAATTAGCTAATTAGTACGTTTGCTTAGTTATTTCTTATATCCCCATTTCTCGCGAAGATATCATGGCTGGATTCCATCCACACGACGACCCGTACTACCCTAACCACGACAATACCAAATGGCTCGGAGAGGAGCCAGAGAATGATTACCCAACCCCTGTAGATGGTCACCAAGCTGAAGGCTATGCTGATGGTTCTGACTCCGACCCTAAAGTGGAGAACTTAACCCCGATGACTCTTGTTCCGAATCCCAACCCTCGATCGGCTTTCAAGACCCGACGCCTCCTTGGGTAGAGTGCTTGGAAACCTAGAGAAAAGAACAAGACCAACATATGTCGTTTAATAGAGAACGAAGCTTCTACAACATAAACGAAGGAAGCTCAGCAGATAAAATTTTTCCAATCCTAGTCCATAGAGTTGTCCGAAACGAGATTCAGGATAGAACAACTCTCCATAGTATCGTAGAGGTTGATGCAAATACAAGAATACATATGACCCGCACCAATCGCCTTGAGCACACTCGTGAAAAATCTAAGAGAGACCACAAAACCCACTAACTTGTGAAGTTCATTCATATGGACTTCCTTTTTGAATTATATATAAGAAATTCTTAAATCGAAGAATAATGCAGGAAAAATCAAATTCTGTAACAACTGACTTGTCTTTACTAGTAGAAACTTACCATCTGATCATTTTTCTTTTTGCAACTCATGACAGAACGATGCCACCAAGGAAAAGACCCAGACCTTCGGGCAGCACAGCGCCACCACCTCCGACGCCACCTCCCCAGTTTCATCCCGAAATGTTCCAAGCTACAGTAACAGCAGCCGTGGTAGCTGCAATGTCACAAATTGGTACAAATAGCATTGGTGGTGCTGGATCTGGAGCCACAAACCCTAACCACGGGGATAGTGCAGGACGCACAAGGGAATGCACTTACAAGGAATTCACAAATGGCAAACCCGATTCCTTCGATGGAAGTGGGGGTGTCCTCGCACTAATTCAATGGTTCGAGAGGACCGAAGCAATCTTTGAGATTTGTGCTTGCCCCGAAGCGAGCAAAGTCAAGTACTCGACATTCACCTTCATCGGAAGAGCTCTCACTTGGTGGAACGGAAAAGTTAAGTCGCTTACGCTTGCAGTGACTAACTCGTTAAGTTGGGAGGACTTAAAGAAGATGATGTTGAAGGAATATTGCCCAAGAGGTGAAGTGCAAAAGCTGGAGCAAGAACTATGGAATCTCAGAATGGCAGGCTCCGACCTTACAACTTACACCAACCGATTTTGTGATCTAGCACTCCTTTGTCCCGCTATGGTCACCCCGGAAGACAAAAAGTTGGAGCGTTACCTCTGGGGATTGTCCCCCGAAATTCAAGATAGCGTGTTGGCCTCAAGACCAACTACCTTCGACAGCGCCAAGGAGTTAGCACAACAACTTATTGACCATCATGCCAACCATGACACTAGGACAACCACCCTTACCCAAGCAAGAGGAGGGAACATCGAAAGAAAGTTTTGGGACAACAAGAAGGACCAATCAGCCCAAGCCCTCACTAAGAAGCAACAGATCCTTGCTGTTCATGCTGCCACAACCCTCACCACGCCGACTCCCAAGAAACCATACGCTGGAACACTTCCGAAATGCAACAAGTGTAACTTCCATCACACTGGGGCTTGCCGAAAGTTGCATTGCAAAAACTGCGACAGAGAGGGGCACACTGCTCGTTTCTGTAAGGCACCAGCACAACCCATCAACCAGGTACCCGGCTCTGGAGTAAGCCCAACCTGTTACGAGTGTGGAGAAACGGGACACTTTAAAATGGAATGCCCAAGGACAAGAGATGCTGGTGGTGGTGGGAGGGTGTTTGCAATCACCGAGGGAGAAACCACTCCGGAACCACCCACAAATATCAGTACGTGTTTCTAACATCGAAACTTAAATCCCGAATTTCTTTATATGCTAAATCTAGCATCGATTAAAGCATGCATAGTAGTAATCATGTGGCATCGAGCAAGTTATTCCTCACCATAATCAAATTCTTGTACTACGAAAAGTTATCCCCATCTTTCCCCTAAATCCCTGGATTCCCATTCGAAATTCAAATTTCGGGACGAAATTCCCTTTAACGGGGGGATGATGTGACAACCGTCAAATTCTGGTCAATTCAAAGTCAAATAAAGTCAACAAGTCAAACCGGTCAGCTCAACTAACCCTTGTGTACTTGGACTTACGTTCAGTATTTACTAAACAACCCACTATTCTAATAAGAAAACATAAATCGAAAAGTACGTACAATTAGATCTCTTTAACCTAAAAACTGTAGTACGTGGCGAGCCAAACTGATAAAACAATGATGCATACTCATCGGGAGTGTGTAAGATCCTTAAACAAGGCTTAACAGGGTTTACGAACCATGCATTGCGATGCCGGACACTCACAATTGTCACACATGGATCCTCTCTCAATCGTTTTCACTCTAACTCTCTCTATGTCAAATCTCTCCCAAATCTCTCCAAGTATGTGAAATCTCTCTCAAATATCTCTCTGTATGAGAAATCTCTCCAAGAATGTCAAATCTCGCCCAAATCTCTCCAAGTATGTGAAATCTCTCTCAAATATCTCTCTGTATGAGAAATCTCTCCAAGAATGTCAAATCTCGCCCAAATCTCTCCAAGTATGTGAAATCTCTCTCAAATATCTCTCTGTATGAGAAATCTCTCCAAGAATGTCAAATCTCTCCCAAATCTCTCCAAGTATGTGAAACCTCTCTCAAATATCTCTTTGTATGAGGAATCTCTCCAAGAATGTCAAATCTCTCCCAAATCTCTCCAAGTGTGAGAAATCTCTCCCAAATCTCTCTCAAAAGTTTCCCGTAACTTTTTGGAATCATTCGGGTCATTCCGGCCCTTAACCGGGTCAAAAACGGCTTGAAACGGGGCGAAAACGAGAAAAATAGGCTTTAGGAACCGAAACCGGAGTGAGAGGCTTCTTAGACTAGAGACCGAGCCTTTGGTGGCTAAGCACGCGAGACCGAGCCTCTGGTGGCTAAGAGACCAGAGACCGAGCCTCTGGTGGCTAAGAGACCAGAGACCGAGCCTCTGCCTCTGTCGCTTCACGCTCTGCTCCTCTCGGTCTCTGTTCGCTACTCCGCCCCTCTGTCTCTGTTCGCGCCCTCTGTTCCCTTCTTCTCGCTCTGCCTCTGTCTCGCGCCCTCTGTTCTCTCCTTCCCCCTCTCGGTTCCTTCCTTTCTCTTCTCTCCTCTCGGTTCTGCCTCCCTCTCTCTCTCGGTTCAGCACCAGAAGGCCGAGCCTCGGCCAGAATTCGCATATTCGTCATTTTTAGCCTATTTTTGATATTTTTAACATTTTAAGCCCGTTTTTCGTGATTTTAAAGCGGGATTTTCTCCAGAAATTATATTTTAACATAATAAACTCTAAATATTCATAATTTAAACATATTTTGATGAAAATCATTATTTAAATAATAAAAATCAAATGGGTGAATTATTAAAGGTGGAGTGTTGACTTTGCCTTATCCAATGTCACAAGCAACCACCCCACACCCACTCTTTGACTAACCACACCTCTCCACCTTACCTAGGTCACATCAAAGTCCTTTCCACCCAATTTACACTCATTCCCACGTTTTTAGAGCTGGAACAAACATCCTCTCTCCTCATTTTCTCTCATTTTCCCTCATTTCACTAAGTATCAAACACCACTTTCTCTCAAACTTTTCCAACTCCAAACTCGAGATTCAAGGCTGATATTCACGTGTTCTCCCACTCTTAGTAAGTTTAATTCATCCTCCTTATGATTATTTCACTTCATTCTACTCAAATCATGAGTATCTTACACAAACTCCATCATATTAGCGTTAGAGCTTCGAATCTTCAAGTGATTCTTCAAGTGTTCTTGGGTTGAACACTTCTATTCTTCAACAATCATCTACTGAAATCACTCAAGGTGAGTTCATACCCCTACATTTTCATGTTTTCTCAAGTTTTCAGGGGGGGAATACAAGTTAAAACACTAAGAACATAACTAAAATTTTCTAACAGCCTTCATCAGAAAAGTTCAACTCCATTCTCGGACTGTTTTGGGC
Organism: Lactuca saligna; assembly: GCF_052625555.1. NCBI lineage: Eukaryota > Viridiplantae > Streptophyta > Magnoliopsida > Asterales > Asteraceae > Lactuca > Lactuca saligna. The sequence goes on along the minus strand of NC_136422.1, from coordinate 176,616,773 downwards.
ATCTTAAACATTTTTGTTTTCAAAACTGTACAAGGTGCAAATAGTTCAAGTTTTTAGCTTTAAAATGGCTACTTGCACATCTCGATACGATTTTTCTACAATTTTTGGTGATTTTTACAAAACTGCCTATCATTTCAAACAACAATCCGGACCAGTCTGTGATTTTGGACTTTTTCACCCAAGTTGGAGGTCATTAAAAATTGTGATAAAAATTATGAGTAAACTAGACACATTTTGTGAACTCTCAGAATTTACGGATCTAGTTTTCGACTTCGTATGATTTTTCTATGATTTTTTCCAAAAACATGGCAGAATGGCTAAAGTTAGCCAGCAGCATGTAAATATCATAACACTTTGTATTATGTTGAGCAAAGTGTATAATCATAAGTTCTAATATTTGAATGTGTTTCCTTGTTAGTTTATCATTATGAACTGAAACTAAGACATTCATATTAAATATTATTCATTCATTTTAGAACACGTATTATTTAACTATAAAAAGTATAGTTTGATAAATTCATAACACTAATACATTTCCATAAAAGAGTTCATACATATTACATACATTTTAGATAAACTATAATAGGTATAGTTTATGATACATCACTCAATACACTCGTACAAAAAGGGTACATTCATACAAGAAAGATTTATATTCACACACACTTCACGTAAACTTGTTACCCTATATTGTGAGACTCTCTCTCTCTCTCTCCCCGTACGTTCGAGTGCGGGATATAATTCTTGGTAGTTATAATCAGAATCTCCTTGAGGGAGAACGTGATACTTGTATATAGATCTATATTGGGATTGACACCCACACCTTGCTGCTAGCTACAGTTGGACCTGCAGGTCTACGGGTGACAAATGTCATTTCATTTTTCGCGACACTGAGAACGTCGTGGCAGGTTCACATAGTCATAGTATGATTATAACGACTCACATAGGGATATAACAATCCATAAGTTTACGGGATTTTATTTTAAAAATCTAAATGAGTTTTATGTCGATTTAAAATCACCTTTTTTTTTTATCTCTATGAGTACAAATATTACTGTACACTTTTGGTTTTGGTAGTTACGACTACACATCATTTGAAACCACATTTATACTTTTAAGTATGGTCAATAATTGTTATTTCTCAGTCCTCTAATTTAGGACTACGTATATACAAAGTGCCGGGTCTCTATACAAAGTTATTATGATATTAAAACTATACTTCCTCTAGAATTGTTAGACTTCAACTATAGTCGCTGAGCGTATATGTTTGAGTCATATAAGAATTTAGTCTTGGTTGGCCTAGAATTGGTGGTGCCCGCCTCATCTCCTGTTCCTCGTTGGGTTGTGGACCTAGGGCAGACCCACTATATTCAACGTTTTATCTAATTTAAATCTTATATAACTTATATACACTGGACGATTATAGAGGAACTCTACGGGTCATTCTAGGGTTCATTAATGCATCATATAGGAATATTTCTATTCACACTTAAACTAAGAAAATATTGGATTTTCTGGAAATCAAACTATATCGATCTTACAAGGAAAAACGGTTTCTACTTCAAACAAAACTCTTATGAACTCACCAACCTTTGTGTTGACACTTTTTAAAACTACTTGTATTCTCAGGAAATCAGTGAAACAGGAAAACTTCATCGCTTTGAGGATGGGACGTTAAACCGTCAACAAATTTATTTTGTCATCATAATGTAATTGTTTTTGAAACATGTAAACATATACTTTGGTGTAACTTTTGCAATTATATTTATGGTGGTTGTTTTTACTTTGAGCACTATTATACACGTTGTTGTGATACTGTACATGAAGTCCTCCACCCCCAGACGTTTCCGCCATCCTTGGTTTGGGGGTGTGACAGATTGGTATCAGAGCATTGTTTATAGTGAACTAAGTATATCGAACCACATAAGATATACAAACTATAAATGCATTGGGACTAAGGTCTCTGATTTTAAGATTTCAAAACCACTATACCTTTAAGAATAAATAACTTTTGTTAAAAGTATACATGCATGCATACATACTAAGGTCAGCATCATTTTAGGACAAAACAAAAGTAATGATTGTTGGATATCACAGGTAAGCCTGGGGATGTATGGTCAGTCTTGGGAGTGACATAGCCTGATCAACTATGCTGGTCCGAGGAGTGATTAGCATATGCCCAAGAATGGTTGTGATGTGGCAACAAGTCTAAAAACTTACCAACACTACCACAATGAAATACCATAGGGGTATTTTGGCATTATTAAAATTACATATGTGAGAACTAAATAGATCTTTATCAATAGGTCAATAGTTGCTTAGTGGATACATTAAAATTTTATGTATCCAGGACGTCATAGACTTAGAATCTGTGGATCTTTGCTCTACTTCCTGTTCTCGTTGGATTGGGGATTTAGAGTTAGGGTCGCTTATTCGAAGGTCTATCCTGTCCCGAATACATATAACTAGTATGCACTAAACAATTTGTTGAAGTACCTGATAAAGATCATCGTATAATTAGCTAATTAGTACGTTTGCTTAGTTATTTCTTATATCCCCATTTCTCGCGAAGATATCATGGCTGGATTCCATCCACACGACGACCCGTACTACCCTAACCACGACAATACCAAATGGCTCGGAGAGGAGCCAGAGAATGATTACCCAACCCCTGTAGATGGTCACCAAGCTGAAGGCTATGCTGATGGTTCTGACTCCGACCCTAAAGTGGAGAACTTAACCCCGATGACTCTTGTTCCGAATCCCAACCCTCGATCGGCTTTCAAGACCCGACGCCTCCTTGGGTAGAGTGCTTGGAAACCTAGAGAAAAGAACAAGACCAACATATGTCGTTTAATAGAGAACGAAGCTTCTACAACATAAACGAAGGAAGCTCAGCAGATAAAATTTTTCCAATCCTAGTCCAGAGAGTTGTCCGAAACGAGATTCAGGATAGAACAACTCTCCATAGTATCGTAGAGGTTGATGCAAATACAAGAATACATATGATCCGCACCAATCGCCTTGAGAACACTCGTGAAAAATCTAAGAGAGACCACAAAACCCACTAACTTGTGAAGTTCATTCATATGGACTTCCTTTTTGAATTATATATAAGGAACTCTTAAATCGAAGAATAATGCAGGAAAAATCAAATTCTGTAACAACTGACTTGTCTTTACTAGTAGAAACTTACCATCTGATCATTTTTCTTTTTGCAACTCATGACAGAACGATGCCACCAAGGAAAAGACCCAGACCTTCGGGCAGCACAGCGCCACCACCTCCGACGCCACCTCCCCAGTTTCATCCCGAAATGTTCCAAGCTACAGTAACAGCAGCCGTGGTAGCTGCAATGTCACAAATTGGCACAAATAGCACTAGTGGTGCTGGATCTGGAGCCACAAACCCTAACCACGGGGATAGTGCAGGACGCACAAGGGAATGCACTTACAAGGAATTCACAAATGGCAAACCCGATTCCTTCGATGTAAGTGGGGGTGTCCTCGCACTAATTCAATGGTTCGAGAGGACCGAAGCAATATTTGAGATTTGTGCTTGCCCCGAAGCGAGCAAAGTCAAGTACGCGACATTCACCTTCATCGGAAGAGCTCTCACTTGGTGGAACGGCAAAGTTAAGTCGCTTACGCTTGCAGTGGCTAACTCGTTAAGTTGGGAGGACTTAAAGAAGATGATGTTGAAGGAATATTGCCCAAGAGGTGAAGTGCAAAAGCTGGAGCAAGAACTATGGAATCTCAGAATGGCAGGCTCCGACCTTACAACTTACACCAACCGATTTTGTGATCTAGCACTCCTTTGTCCCGCTATGGTCACCCTGGAAGACAAAAAGTTGGAGCGTTACCTCTGGGGATTGTCCCCCGAAATTCAAGATAGCGTGTTGGCCTCAAGACCAACTACCTTCGACAACGCCAAGGAGTTAGCACAACAACTTATTGACCATCATGCCAACCATGACACTAGGACAACCACCCTTACCCAAGCAAGAGGAGGGAACATCGAAAGAAAGTTTTGGGACAACAAGAAGGACCAATCAGCCCAAGCCCTCACTAAGAAGCAACAGATCCTTGCTGTTCATGCTGCCACAACCCTCACCACGCCGACTCCCAAGAAACCATACGCTGGAACACTTCCGAAATGCAACAAGTGTAACTTCCATCACACTGGGGCTTGCCGAAAGTTGCATTGCAAAAACTGCGACAAAGAGGAGCACACTGCTCGTTTCTGTAAGGCACCAGCACAACCCATCAACCAGGTACCCGGCTCTGGAGTAAGCCCAACCTGTTACGAGTGTGGAGAAACGGGACACTTTAAAAGGGAATGCCCAAGGACAAGAGATGCTGGTGGTGGTGGGAGGGTGTTTGCAATCACCGAGGGAGAAACCACTCCGAAACCACCCGCAAATATCAGTACGTGTTTCTAACATCGAAACTTAAATCCCGAATTTCTTTATATGCTAAATCTAGCATCGATTAAAGCATGCATAGTAGTAATCATGTGGCATCGGGCAAGTTATTCCTCACCATAATCAAATTCTTGTACTACGAAAAGTTATCCCCATCTTTCCCCTAAATCCCTGGATTCCCATTCGAAATGCAAATTTCGAGACGAAATTCCCTTTAACGGGGGGATGATGTGACAACCGTCAAATTCTGGTCAATTCAAAGTCAAATAAAGTCAACAAGTCAAACCGGTCAGCTCAACTAACCCTTGTGTACTTGGACTTACGTTCAGTATTTACTAAACAACCCACTATTCTAATAAGAAAACATAAATCGAAAAGTATGTACAACTAGATCTCTTTAACCTAAAAACTGTAGTACGTGGCGAGCCAAACTGATAAAACAATGATGCATACTCATCGGGAGTGTGTAAGATCCTTAAACAAGGCTTAACAGGGTTTACGAACCATGCATTGCGATGCCGGACACTCACAATTGTCACACATGGATCCTCTCTCAATCGTTTTCACTCTAACTCTCTCTATGTCAAATCTCTCCCAAATCTCTCCAAGTATGTGAAATCTCTCTCAAATATCTCTCTGTATGAGAAATCTCTCCAAGAATGTCAAATCTCGCCCAAATCTCTCCAAGTATGTGAAATCTCTCTCAAATATCTCTCTGTATGAGAAATCTCTCCAAGAATGTCAAATCTCTCCCAAATCTCTCCAAGTATGTGAAACCTCTCTCAAATATCTCTTTGTATGAGGAATCTCTCCAAGAATGTCAAATCTCTCCCAAATCTCTCCAAGTGTGAGAAATCTCTCCCAAATCTCTCTCAAAAGTTTCCCGTAACTTTTTGGAATCATTCGGGTCATTCCGGCCCTTAACCGGGTCAAAAACGGCTTGAAACGGGGCGAAAACGAGAAAAATAGGCTTTAGGAACCGAAACCGGAGTGAGAGGCTTCTTAGACCAGAGACCGAGCCTTTGGTGGCTAAGCACGCGAGACCGAGCCTCTGGTGGCTAAGAGACCAGAGACCGAGCCTCTGGTGGCTAAGAGACCAGAGACCGAGCCTCTGCCTCTGTCGCTTCACGCTCTGCTCCTCTCGGTCTCTGTTCGCTACTCCGCCCCTCTGTCTCTGTTCGCGCCCTCTGTTCCCTTCTTCTCGCTCTGCCTCTGTCTCGCGCCCTCTGTTCTCTCCTTCCCCCTCTCGGTTCCTTCCTTTCTCTTCTCTCCTCTCGGTTCTGCCTCCCTCTCTCTCTCGGTTCAGCACCAGAAGGCCGAGCCTCGGCCAGAATTCGCATATTCGTCATTTTTAGCCAATTTTTGATATTTTTAACATTTTAAGCCCGTTTTTCGTGATTTTAAAGCGGGATTTTCTCCAGAAATTATATTTTAACATAATAAACTCTAAATATTCATAATTTAAACATATTTTGATGAAAATCATTATTTAAATAATAAAAATCAAATGGGTGAATTATTAAAGGTGGAGTGTTGACTTTGCCTTATCCAATGTCACAAGCAACCACCCCACACCCACTCTTTGACTAACCACACCTCTCCACCTTACCTAGGTCACATCAAAGTCCTTTCCACCCAATTTACACTCATTCCCACGTTTTTAGAGCTGGAACAAACATCCTCTCTCCTCATTTTCTCTCATTTGCCCTCATTTCACTAAGTATCAAACACCACTTTCTCTCAAACTTTTCCAACTCCAAACTCGAGATTCAAGGCTGATATTCACGTGTTCTCCCACTCTTAGTAAGTGTAATTCATCCTCCTTATGATTATTTCACTTCATTCTACTCAAATCATGAGTATCTTACACAAACTCCATCATATTAGCGTTAGAGCTTCGAATCTTCAAGTGATTCTTCAAGTGTTCTTGGGTTGAACACTTCTCTTCTTCAACAATCATCTACTGAAATCACTCAAGGTGAGTTCATACCCCTACATTTTCATGTTTTCTCAAGTTTTCAGGGGGGGAATACAAGTTAAAACACTAAGAACATAACTAAATTTTTCTAACAGCCTTCATCAGAAAAGTTCAACTCCATTCTCGGACTGTTTTGGGCATCTTAAACATTTTTGTTTTCAAAACTGTACAAGTTGTAAATAGTTCAAGTTTTTAGCTTTAAAATGGCTACTTGCACATCTCGATACGATTTTTCTACAATTTTTGGTGATTTTTACAAAACTGCCTATCATTTCAAACAACAATCCGGACCAGTCTGTGATTTTGGACTTTTTCACCCAAGTTGGAGGTCATTAAAAATTGTGATAAAAATTATGAGTAAACTAGACACATTTTGTGAACTCTCAGAATTTACGGATCAAGTTTTCGACTTCGTATGATTTTTCTATGATTTTTTCCAAAAACATGGCAGAATGGCTAAAGTTAGCCAGCAGCATGTAAATATCATAACACTTTGTATTATGTTGAGCAAAGTGTATAATCATAAGTTCTAATATTTGAATGTGTTTCCTTGTTAGTTTATCATTATGAACTGAAACTAAGACATTCATATTAAATATTATTCATTCATTTTAGAACACGTATTATTTAACTATAAAAAGTATAGTTTGATAAATTCATAACACTAATACATTTCCATAAAAGAGTTCATACATATTACATACATTTTAGATAAACTATAATAGGTATAGTTTATGATACATCACTCAATACACTCGTACAAAAAGGGTACATTCATACAAGAAAGATTTATATTCACACACACTTCACGTAAACTTGTTACCCTATATTGTGAGACTCTCTCTCTCTCTCTCTCTCTCTCCCCGTACGTTCGAGTGCGGGATATAATTCCTGGTAGTTATAATCAGAATCTCCTTGAGGGAGAACGTGATACTTGTATATAGATCTATATTGGGATTGACACCCCACACCTTGCTGCTAGCTACAGTTGGACCTGCAGGTCTACGGGTGACAAATGTCATTTCATTTTTCGCGAGACTGAGAACGTCGTGGCAGGTTCACATAGTCATAGTATGATTATAACGACTCACATAGGGATATAACAATCCATAAGTTTACGGGATTTTATTTTAAAAATCTAAATGAGTTTTATGTCGATTTAAAATCACCTTTTTTTTTTTATCTCTATGAGTACAAATATTACTGTACACTTTTGGTTTTGGTAGTTACGACTACACATCATTTGAAACCACATTTATACTTTTAAGTATGGTCAATACTTGTTATTTCTCAGTCCTCTAATCTAGGACTACGTATATACAAAGTCCCGGGTCTCTATACAAAGTTATTATGATATTAAAACTATACTTCCTCTAGAATTGTTAGACTTCAACTATAGTCGCTGAGCGTATATGTTTGAGTCATATAAGAATTTAGTCTTGGTTGGCCTAGAATTGGTGGTGCCCGCCTCATCTCCTGTTCCTCGTTGGGTTGTGGACCTAGGGCAGACCCACTATATTCAACGTTTTATCTAATTTAAATCTTATATAACTTATATACACTGGCCGATTATAGAGGAACTCTACGGGTCATTCTAGGGTTCATTAATGCATCATATAGGAATATTTCTATTCACACTTAAACTAAGAAAATATTGGATTTTCTGGAAATCAAACTATATCGATCTTACAAGGAAAAACGGTTTCTACTTCAAACAAAACTCTTATGAACTCACCAACCTTTGTGTTGACACTTTTTAAAACTACTTGTATTCTCAGGAAATCAGTGAAACAGGAAAACTTCATCGCTTTGAGGATGGGACGTTAAACCGTCAACAAATTTATTTTGTCATCATAATGTAATTGTTTTTGAAACATGTAAACATATACTTTGGTGTAACTTTTGCAATTATATTTATGGTGGTTGTTTTTACTTTGAGCACTATTATACACGTTGTTGTGATACTGTACATGAAGTCCTCCACCCCCAGACGTTTCCGCTATCCTTGGTTTGGGGGTGTGACAATGGTTATGTGGAGCAATTGGTCCCTTATCTAGTTTATGCTTTGGATCTGGACTCAAAGAGGTCCAGAGACCTTAACCCTTGGAGCTTTATGAATTATCTTGGGAGTCGTGAGCTCAGAATGTCATTTTTGCGGCTAAATCACCAAATGAAACCATCTAGATGATATATGAGTGTCAAGGTCTGGACTTTACGTGATTATTATGCTTGGGAAGGACAGATCTATGGACTAGAGGAACAGATCTGACCTCAGGAGGTCAATAGAGTTTGTGCATGGCATGGACTCGCCGAGTTGCTCTTGAGACTCTTCGAGTTGAGTCGGCGTGGCCCCGCGATTCTTACCTGGGGACTCGTCGAGTAAAGGGAGGGACTCAACGTGTTAAATAGGACTAAAGAGATTAGTGGACACATGTGGACTCGCCGAGTAGCCCAAGTGCACTTGATGAGTCGGGTCAAAGATTGACCGTTAACTTTGGTTGACTTTTAGGGTTTGGTCAACAATGAGGGCCTTTGAGCCAAAGGAGGGGTAAAATGGTCTTTTACCCTTATGAGGGTGCCTAGAGAGGGATAAGTCTAGTTCTTAGAGCTATATTTATGAGAGTATTACTTTATGTGTTTAGGCGGAGGCTAGATCATATTTCTAATTTCTACTGAGTCAGTGATTTACCGAGACATCTGAGGTGAGTCTTCTCACTATACTTTACCTTGAGTGGTAATTAGAGATATGTGACAGAGTTATCGTATGCTATTATGTGATGTGTTGTACTGCATTATTTCTATGTGGTTTATATCATATGTATATCAGAGTATATCAGAGTTAGAACCAAAAGGTTCACAGAGTTAGGACCAGAGGGTCCACAGAGTTAGGGCCCACGGGCCCACAATGTTATAGCCTTGAGTGGCTAGTATGTGTTATATATGGTATTTTGGGGAACTCACTAAGCTTTATACTTAAAGTGTTATTTGTTATGTGTTTTAGGTACCAGTGATGATCGTGAGAAGGCACCAGCATGATTCGTACACACGCATGGATTTTTATGTATTTTGATCTTGGGAAATATATTGTGAAACAAAGTTAAGATACAATGGAATTTTGTTGATAAGTGTGTTTGGAAAAATGTGTTTAAAAATTTGAAAATTTGTTTTAGATTTTACAGTGTTACAATTATATATATATATATATATATATATATATATATATATATATATCATTTCAAAAGAAGATAAATGCTAATTTCAATAATGTGTGTTTTATTACTACACCAACGCAATGACAATGTTTAATGCTATTGGAAATTGGACGGTAAATTGGACGGTCAATAAGCTGATTATTAAACTAATTTCTGCGATGTGTGTTTAATTACTACACTAATTTCAATAATGTGTGTTTTATTACTACACCAACGCAATGACAATGTTTAATGCTATTGGAAATTGGATGGTCAATAAGCTAATTATTAAACTAATTTATGCGATGTGTGTTTAATTACTACACTAATCCAATGAAGCAATGAGAGTTAACATAAAAGGCAGTACGAATTGTTCAAATTCTATATTACTAAACTTAATAATTAAATTCTAATACTAAATTAAACTTAATAAAGGACTTAATACAAACACATCAACTTAATCGTTATTTAAACTAATAACATAAAGCTTTTAACAATTATTTGTGATATAACCTAATTTTATATTAATTCGTAAGATTACAATTAAATATAACACTATATTTTATGTATTATATATACCGAGTTGAGGTTTGCCTTCAGGGATTAAGGGTATTTTCATCCCCGTCCGCATCCTCGTTACGTTAAAAAGGGTTTGCTGGTCAAATCGTATTCGGGTATCCGATTTTTCCGATGAAAGCCCCGTTGAAGATCTCATTCAAGAATCATTTCAAGAGCCGAAAGTCCAACCACAAGCACAAGAAAAAAGGAAAAGGGAGGGCTCCATGTCAGGGGTGGACGGGTGATGAAGAGAGGCCACTCGCTCAATCATGGCTAGATGTGTCGGAGGACCGGATCCACGACGACGATCAAGACTCAAAAACTTACAAAGAAAAAGTTTGGCGTAACTATTGTAAATGCATGAAAAAGAATACCCGCAACCCCAAATCATTTTACTCTAAGTGGAGGACCACCAATCGAGCCACAATGGAGTTCAACGGCATCTATATGAATGCCATCGAAAACCTCCATAGCGGTGCAACTGAGTTGGATGTCATGGCTAAAGTTCGAAAGATTTGCAAGGCAAAAGTTGGAAAAGCTTTTGCCAATGAGTCATTTGGGAAGTTGTGAAGGGCAGTCGAAAAAGGCTAGGGTTAAAAACTCCCGACGATTACACAGTGATGTCCAAACGAAGCAAAACTTTCGAGACCACCAGCAATCAATCTCCCGATGCGCGTATCGGAGGGATTGACATCAACGAAGATCCTTATAGAGTTCCAACTTGTCCTATGGCAAGAGACAAAGCAAAAAGAAAGTTGAAAGGAGCATAAAGTATATCGACTGAAGAGGAGGAGATAAGGAACTCAATCAAAGGATTGGACGATAAGCTTGAGGTTTTTTTGGAAATTGAAAAGTTAAAAGAAATGAACTGTGCTAAAAAGGAAAAGAATCGTGCATTATAACTTTACTTAACACCCATGGGAGATCACCTGTTTGAGGAGAATCATCGGATTGTTAACAACGCAAAGCCAGATCTTGCTAAAGAATGGTGGTCAAGAATCGATACAAAGAATGAGGATAATTCACAATGTGGTAATCCATAGCGATCTTCACCGCCATTTGATCGATCATTTTTGGACGATGGACAATCTTGATCTAATATGCCACCAGAAGAAGAATTCGAAGGTCAGTATTCGGAGGAATACTTGTTGCTTTAGTGTGTGTGTGTGTTTTTATGAAGTGAGTTTTAGTAATGAAGTGTGTTTTTTATGTATTAAATCGTGTTTTAGGTCTTAATTAGTATTAAATCGTGCTTTAAGGTATTGTAATCATTTTTATTTAATATGAAGTGTTTATCGTTAAAAAAAATTATGTCGTATTAATTAAATCAAAAAATTGTTTGTGTGATATTAAAAAAAATATTTTATATAATAATAAATAAAAAATGTTTGTTTATTAAAATAAAGTAATTAAATTAAATTACGAAAAGAAAATAAAAAAATATATTTTATACAATATTAAATAAAAAATGTTTGTTTAGTAAAATAAATTAATTAAATTAAATAGAAAAAAAAATAGAATGTTAAGAGTATTGTCACTCCCTATCAAATGCTAAGATTAGATGTTAAAGAGAGAAAAATAAGGTGACATTTAAAAAGTTGTGCTAGGAGTGTCACAATTCCCCTTAGCCTTATGAGATGCGGGAGGATTTAAGATCATTTGTGCCACCACATGTAACATAACTTACATCCATTCCAATTTGATTTGTCAATTTTTGTTTTATCTTTGCGATTGACTTAGAATGACACTTAAGGAGGATGATGAGATGCCTTATTGGTTATGGTTTGACACAGGGCATGTAGACTCTTCTGGGAGCATAAAACAATGGTAGTGGATTTGGGGCTCTCACTTGGAATACAAATTATATTATATTTGGTGTAAACTAAAGTTATAACGGGACATTTATGACAAAAATGACATTTTGGATTTTGAATTGTTGAATACAAATTGTTTATTTCAAACAGTTTGTTTTTACATAAAAATTATTCTAGACAACTAATCTTGAACACTTGTTCACAAGAATAAGAGTGAGACGCTATCATTTAAGGGACTCAAGCTTTCAAACTTATGCATACAAACATAAAAAATTACACTTTCGTAGATGCAGCTATGGTATTAAAGTTAAGAGTTTAGTTTCTTCGAGCGATTAATACTTACGTACGTGTTTACTTTGATCGCCCATATCGGCCGGATAAAAAAAAAAACAAGATTGTGGGTATATTGAGTGATATGATGAAAATACGTAGCATTTGATACATCAAAAATTTTATTGAGAGCGCTACTAAGTTGTCTAAGACAATTGAGTAGTTGATTAAGATGACACAGTGAACCCAATATGCAAAAACCAGTAGAAACAAAGTAATTGGTGAATAGACCAAGTTTTAGTGTGAAAAAACCAATAGAAACAAAGTAATTGGTGAATAGACCAAGTTTTAATGTGAAAAAACCAATAGAAACAAAGTAGTATGGTGAACCAAAAGTCCAATATATATATATATATATATATATATATATATATATATATATATATATATATATATATATATCTAAATATCTAAATACAAGAATGGTTAACTCCTACACTATATTATATCATCCATACATGAACTAGTGCAATATTTGAATACACACAAATACATGTATAATAAGTAACTTATTATCCAAATACATATACTTATGTGTATAACTAGTATAATACATCCATACACACCCAAATGCACAAATAATTGGGGTACTACATTGTTTCTAAATCCTGACAAATACATAAATAATTATACCAATACATCACACAAATACATGAATGATAAAATTAATACATTGCTTGCGAATTTAATATCAAATACACCTCTTAAATTGACGACCAAAACAAAATGAAACTTATACACTTTACCAATCAATGGTACAACTTTCGGGTGTGCATCTACACAAAATATTACTTGCAAGACTCCATACTTGGCTGTCAAATTAAAGACTACTCTTTCTTTCAACCAACACGACACTCAAACTCAGCCATAATCAAATTAGTTTACATATTAAAAAATAAAAAAAATAAAAAAATAAAAAAAAGATATCTTCTTGTACCATTTCTTTCCCGTTTCTGGATCTTCAGCCAAAGAAGATGGTTGTTGCCCTTCTCTATCTTTGTAACGATCGCAGCCTCGTTTCTTCTTCTTCCTTTTGATCTCAAGCAGCAAAAGAGCCTCATCACCATCATTCTTTTTCATACCTTCCTGTCAAAAATCGAACCCAAACACCCTCTTAAGCCCTACCGAATGCCAAAAAAAAAAAAGAACAGGGGAGCTGCAAGAACATCCCCAATCCACATACCTGCTACTGATCGGAGCAATACACCTCATCGCCCTTCCTCTTTTCCCCCTGTCGAAAAATTGCCGCCAAACACCCTCCCGGGGTTGCTGTCTCTCCAATCGAACCGACTCTTGCCGCTCGTACCTCTTCCTCGTATTTCCTACGCAACCAGCTATTGGGACTGAAGCAAGCAACTGAGAAGCTGCTTGAGCAGCTCCTCGCTGCACCCACAGAGACCACGGTAGCTTCGAGGCTTTTACCCTTCGGTCTCGTCGAACCTCGGAGAAGGCGATCCTTCTCGTGATCGATCACTGAAACCTCATGCCACCTGCAAAGCCTTCGTGCTTCCCTCCAGTCATCTTCGTTCGTTCCCCCTTCTGGCCCACCGATTGTTCCTTCGCACCTGTCGTTCATCCGTGTTCGACTGCTTTCGTTCGTATCTTTCCATTTCCTTTGCGTGATCAAACAAGGAAACGGGGGTTAAAAGCCCTAATTTCATTTAGCTTGTCAAATGACCAAACTAACCTCCTTATTAAATCATGTATTCAAAACCAAGTTTATTATTATTATTATTATTATTATTATTATTATTATTATTATTATTATTATTTTATGGTTTTCATGTGCTTTATTATTTTGGTTATTTTGATATTTTTAAAAACTAATCATTAATCATATTAATTCATTTCCTTAATTAGTTGAATGTCTTTATAATAGATTTGAAAGGTACTTGTATATTATTTTTATACAGTGAATAAAAATGAAAGAAACTACATATTAGTGTTCAAAATATATTATACAAAATATTTTATCATAAAATGCATAAAACATGTTACATAGTTCAATGACCGACTTCTAAGCTTATCTTCTTATTTATCTTCTCATCTATTTGACAAGTGTTTGGATGAATTATTAATCTTATCGAATTATTATCATTGAAATCATTTCACAGGAAGATAAATACTAATTTCAATAATGTGCGTTTTATTACTACACTAACGCAATGCCAATCTTTAATGCTATTGGAACTTGAACTGTCAATAAGTTGATTATTAAACTATTTTCAGTAATGTGTGTTTAATTACTACACTAATCCAATGAAGCAATGAGAGTTAACATAAAAAGAGTACAAATTGTTCAAATTCTATATTACTAAACTTAATAATTACACTAAATTATTTTTTTTGGAAACAACAATCATATATAAAACCCCCGCAAAGCAAGAAGGTGGTCATGGGAAAAATAGGAACAATGAACCATTACAGTTTAGAATGCAGAAAAACTATGAAAGGAAAGGAGAGGTACTCCACTCATCCCAATTACATATAGTACCATTACTCTTACATTTAAGCCACGGAAACGTCATTGACTTAATGTAAGCAACACCTTTTCTTGGACTGATAAATTTTCCCTAAACTGAGAATTATCGAATCCACACCACCTGAAAATCATATCCCTAATACAATGTGCATAGTGACAGGAATTTAGCAAGTGGTACGCACCCTCCTCATGCCTGATATAAGAGCCACACACAGACGAGTGTAGAACAATCCCACGATGAGAAAGAGCCATAGCCATGGGTATCCGCCCTTGAACTGGACGCCACATGAAGCCGATGACTTTAATTGGAACCTTTTTACACCATATGATAGAAGGAGTTGGATAGGGGGATATGATCAATTTTCTTCCTAAGAAGCTTCACCTTGTACTCACCATATGTCACAAGAATACACAACCAATAATCATCACCCCTCATGAGTTTAGTAGAGGCAATGTCACTGTATAGAAGGCCTAACTCTTGTTCCAACCCTCCTGATAAAGGACACAATCTCCATGAAACTTTATTGCCTACAATTTTTTGAGCCACTGAACAATTATTGACCGAATCAAGATTATATAAGTTAGGATATCTGACTTTTAGGATTTTGTCTCCCAGCCACACATCTGTTGGTCAAAGGTTAACCTGGTAATTAGGAAGAAATAAAACTCGTGCAAGTCATGACCGTTAAAAATTAGATTGTTCCTAGTATTTCTCACTTCCAGTTAATGTTTAGTAGTATAAATGACATAGATTAGAAGTCACAAACAATCAGTCGAAATTTCCATGTACAATAACTCAATCATTAGGTTACTAGTCTTCATTCAATAAAAGTGAATCATTTGACTGCCTGTTTCCAGTTTTACCCCTGTGAGTTTGTTGTTGTTTACTATTCCATTACTTGATCACCAACATTTGGTATCAGAGCCTTAATAGATCCTGATCATTTTTATTCCCATGTATCCTCAATTCAACAATATAACATCCCCATCATCATCCAATCAGTCCAAGGATAACCCTTTCACTCTATAGTGCCCAATGTTGACATCACTAAACTACAATACCTGGTCAATTAAGATGGAAGTCCATGGGTTATGGGATGCGACTAAGCCACCTTCCGGAGTGGTTGTGGATGAGAAGAAGAACAAGCAGGCTCGTGTTTTCATCTTCCAGTCTATACTGGAGGAGATACTTGCACAGGCTGCCAAGAAGAAGATAGCCAAGGAGGTTTGGGACTCACTCAAGTCACGGTATATGGGTGCAGAAAGGGTCCAAAAGGCCAGGTTGTGGGTACTGAAAAGTGAGTTTGAAGCACTCCAAATGAAGGAAATAGAAACCATGGATGATTATGCAGGAAAAATATAATCTATGATCTTTAAATTTGGTAGTGCAGGGGGCAATATTAGAAGATGAAGAATTGGTAAGGAAGCTGTTTGATACAGTCCCAGAAAGGTTTATAAACCTAGTGGCATCGATTGAACAAAGTTGTGACATGGAATCAATGCCATTTGAATGAACAATTGGGCATTTGAAGGCTTATGAGGATAGGATCCGGCTCCGAAAGACAAGCACACAGGTAGATAATGCCCTGTTACTTGCAAGGTAGAAAGCTCATCAACCCACTGGAGTCCAGCCAATCCAAACTCAACACGTGGTCGAGGAAAGGGCGGAAGTAACAACCAAGGAGGAAGAGGCAGTTCAAGAGGGCAAGCGACATCTCGTGGAAGAGGTGGGCGTTGGGTGGTGACTCAGGACAGGAGGCAAACAATACCAACAAAAAGCCATGAGACAAAAGCAACACAAGATGTTATAAATGTCAAGAGCTTGGTCATTATGCATCTGAATGCAAGGCAAAGAAGCAGTAGGACCAAGAAGTAAACTTGGCTGCTGATGAAGAGGAACTAACTCTATTGTTGACTGTTTGTGGAGAAAAGAATGTCGAAGTGGTCCTGTTGAATGAAGAAAAAGTCTACCTGAGCCAACTCAAGGAGTGTTATGAAGAGAACATATGGTATCTAGACAATGGGGCTAATAACCAGAATTGGTAAGCAAGTTGTTTGATAGCCAAGGAGGCTGCCCAGGCTGCCCAGAAGAAGATAGCCAAGGAGGTTTGGGACTCACTCAAGTCACGGTGTATGGGTGCAGAAAGGGTCCAAAAGGCAAGGTTACGTTTACTGAAAAGTGAGTTTGAAGCACTCCAAATGAAGGGAATAGAAACCATGGATGATTATCCAGGAAAAATATCATCTATGATCTCTAAATTTGGTAGTGCAGGGGCAATATTGGAAGATGAAGAATTGGTAAGCAAGTTGTTTGATACTATCCCAGAAAGGTTTATAAACCTAGTGGCATCGATTGAACAAAGTTGTGACATGGAATCAATGCCATTTGAAGAAGCAATTAGGCATTTGAAGGCTTATGTGGACAGGCTTCAGCTCAGAAAGACAAGCACATAGGCAGATAATGCCATGTTACTTGCCAAGGTAGAAATCTCATCAACCCACTAGAGTCCAGGAAAGCCAAACTCAACAGGTGGTCAAGGAAAGGGAGGAAGTAACAACCAGGGAGGAAGAGGCAGTTCACGAGGGCAAGGGACATCTTGTGGAAGAGGTGGGCGTTGGGTGGTGACTCAGGATAAGAGGCAAACAATACCAACAAAAAGCCATGGGACAAGAGCAACATAAGATGATATAAATGTCAAGAGCTTGGTCATTATGGATCTGAATGCTAGGCAAAGAAGCAGTAGGACCAAGAAGTAAACTTGGTTGCTGATGAAGAGGAACTAACTCTATTGTTGACTGTTTGCGGAGTAAAGAATGTCAAAGTGGTCCTGTTGAATGAAGAAAAAGTCTACTTGAGCCAACTCAAGGAGATATATGAAGAGAACATATGGTATCTAGATAATCGGGATAATAACCACATGACCGGTTGCAAGGCCTTATTCGTTGAACTAGACGAGAAAGTAACGGGGCGGGTTCGATTCAGAGACGGGTCTAAGGTTCCAATCAAAGGAAAACGTGCCTTCCTATTTGATTGCAAGAATGGCAACCAATTTATCATCCCAGACGTGTATTATATTCCATCCCTGCACAGTAATATAATAAGTCTACTACATATGACTGAAGAGGGGTATGACATAGGGATGAAGAAGAAGTTTCTGAGAATGTATGATGAAGCAGGATGCTTACTTATGAAGGTGCAGAGGTCCTAGAATAGGATTTATAAAATAAAACTTATGCCTAGGAAGCCTGTATGCCTTACCATGAGTATAGATGATAACTCATGGTTATCGTAGGCACGTATGGGTCACACAAACTTAAAGTTACTTGGATAAATGACACGTAAGGCAATGGTGAAAGGTATGCCCCAGATGATTCACCCATCACAATTTTGTGAAGACTGTATGGTAAGCAAGCAGGCAAGATAGAGCTTTCCAAATGTGACCCAATAGAGAGCAAAAGACGCACTCCAGCTGTTACACGCAGACCTTTGTGGACCCATGACACCTGCAACAAAAGGCGGTAATCAGTACATCCTACCAATTGTAGATGACTAATCATGTTATATGAAAACCAAAGTCGAGGCCTTCAACATGTTCCAAAAATTCAAGTCGCGAATTAAAGGGGAAAGTGAGTATAAGAGCAATACGTTACGAACTGACCGGGGAGGCGAGTTTAACTCCACCCAGTTCGCTAATTTTTGTAAACACACTGGAATTCGTAGGCAATTGATGACTCCACACACGCCTCAGCAAAATGGCATTGTGGAGAGGCGCAATCGAACAATTCTGGAGATGACTCGATCATTGCTCAAGGCCATTAAACTACCCGATCAATTTTGGGGTGAGACAATACGACACTTGGTGTACCTACAGAACATAATTGGGACAAAAGCCTTGAAAAATGTAACTCCATATGAGGTCTGGAAGGGGTCCAACCCATCCTTGATACACCTGAAGGTCTTTGGGTGTGTAGGGTTCGTCAAGAAGTTTCGTGGTCTAACAAAATTGAGTGATCAGAGTGAGGCTATGGTATATTTGGGAACTGAAGAAGGAACTAATGGATATCATATGTATAATCCCAATAGTCGATGGATAGTAATAGCCAGATACGTGAAGTTTAACGAAGCAAAACCTTGGGCCTGGAGCAACGAGTCAATGGGGGAGCCCCTTACAACCCCTTACTGGACTAATATAGTAATCGGTATGGCAGCCTAATCCCAACCAACCCAAGAAGTCGATCCAATAGATAACATAAGTGAAGATCTGTTGACGTTGTTACATGTGACTCTAAAATCACAGTCCACCGTTTGAAGATACGCCACAACAAAGCTCGCACAGATTGGAGTCGCGATCAACATCTCCAGGTCAAGCATCATTTGAAATTGAGGTTGTAGCCTCATATGAAAACACACTAGCAAGAGGATTTCGATCACTTAATGAAGTTTAAGAGAATACAGGAAAATTGGATGAGGCTGAAACAAAAGAGTTGTAAGAGAAAAATCAGGAACTATTGTTAATCGATGATGAACCTACGACCTATGAAGAAGCGGCCACTGAAAGGGCTTGGAAGCAAGCCATGAAATTGGAATTGGAGTCAATTGAAAGAAACAACACTTGGTCCTTAACCAAATTTCCCCCAAATCGCAAGGCAATAAGAAAAAAAAATGGGTATTTAAGTTAAAAAGGAGTGTAGTTGGAGAAGTAATCAAAGACAAGGCTCGCCTGGTTGCCAAGGGTTATGTTCAAGAAAGAGGTGTCGATTTTGATGAATCATTTGCACCAGTGGCTAGGTTGGAGACAAAAAGACTAATCCTCTCGGTAGCGACAAAGAAAAATGTGCTTGTACATCACCTGGATGTCAAGTCAGCGTTCCTACACGACGATCTTAAGGAGAAAGTCTACGTAACTCAGCCCACTGGATTCATGGTCAAAGGCAAGGAAGGTTGGGTGTACCATCTTCACAAGGCCCTATATGGGTTGCGATAGGCACCAAGAGCATTGAATATAAAGCTCGACCAATCACTCAAGTCACTTGGATTCACCAGATGTGTTCAAGAACAAGTCGTCTACAAGGTACACAAACCAAACTTGAATCTCATAGTTGGTGTATATGTAGATGATCTTATAGTCACTGGGTCAAGTTAGAAGGGAATCCAGGAGTTCAAGGATAAAATGAAACATTTTTTTGACATGAGTAATCTAGGATTGCTTTCATATTACCTGGGAATTAAAGCTTCTCAAGTAAGGAAGGCATAGTGCTCACACAAAAGGGCTATGCTGAAAAGATTCTAAAGGTGTCAGTTATGATATGATGCAACAGTTCACAATCCATATGGAGCCAAAACTACAGTTAACCAAAGATGAAGATAATGAACCCGTGAATGCAACAATGTACAGAAAGCTAGTTGGGAGTTTGAGATAACTGGTCCACACAAGACCATACCTTAACTACAGTATTAGAGTGGTGAGCAAGTTTATGCAAAACCCAAAACAAAGTCATTATACTGCTATAAAACATATCCTGAGATATGTGAAGGGAACTACTGGGTATGGACTGATGTACCACCGGGAGGGGGGGGGGGGGGGTTGATGGAAGACTCGTGGATTACAGTGACAATAGTTACAAAAATGATTGTGAAGATAGAAGAGGAACCACTGGAGTAGCTTTCTACTACTCAGGAAATATCATAACATGGGAATCACAAAAACAGAAAACTGTGGCACTAAGCTCAAATGAAGCCGAGTAGATGGCTACAACTGCAGCTGCATGTCAAGGACTATGGTTAAGGAACCTGTTTAGTGAGCTGATGGGAAAGAAGGCACAGCAGGTGAAGCTGTTAATTCACAACCAATCCACAATAGCACTCATAAGAAATCCGATGTCTCATGGCAGAAGTAAGCACATATACACAAAGTTCCACTTTATTCATGTGTGTGTTGAAAGGGAACATATTCAAGTGGAGCACGTAAGTGGAGATCAATAGAAAGCTGATGTTCTAACAAAAGCAATGCCAAGGATAAAGTTTGCTGAGATGAGAGCACCAATTGGCATAGAAGACCTGAAGAAGAAAGGTCAACCTTGACGGGGAGAAATGTTGGTCAATGGTTGACTTTGTAATTAGGAAGAAGTAAAAGTCGTGCAAGTCATGACAATTAGAAATTAGATTGTTCATAGTATTTCTCACTTCCAATTAATGTTTAGTAGTATAAATAGCATAGATTAAAAGTCACAAACAATCAGTCAAAATTTCCCTGTACAGCAACTCAATCGTTATGTTGCTAGTCTTCATTCAATAAAAGTCAATCATTCGACTGCCTATTTCCAGTTTTACCCCTGTGAGCTTGTTGTTGTTTACTATTCCATTACTTGATCACCAACAACATCATGTAAAAATAAAGTTTTTTCCCCAGATTTCACCATCAACCTAAATATGTCCGATAAATTCACACCTCTTTTTATAATCTCTTTCTTGGCACATGCTATATTATTCCAAACACTGGGAATTTTTTTTTGAAACGTGGTCATATGGTTTACAAGTAAGGTTGTGTATACCATTTATCACCCGACTCCAAAGAGAGGGTGAATCGTGTTTCAATCTCCACCACTACTTGACTATGAATCCGATGTTAAGAGCTCTAACAGAACCAACCCCAAGACCTCCATCCTCCTTGGAAGCCATCACTTTATCCCATGATACCCAATGGATATATCTTTCATTTTCGTTGCCTTGTACACTAAATTAATAACCTAAAGGACTTAATACCAGAACATAAACTTAATCGCTATTTAAACTAATAACATAAAGCTTTTAATACTTATTCGTTATGACCTAATGTTATCTTAAGTTGTAAGATTACAATAAAATATAACACTATATTTTATGTATTATATATACTGAGTTCATGTTTTCCTTCAAGGATTAGGGGTATTTTCATCCCAATCCTTATCCCCGTTACATTAAAAAGGGTTCGTCAGTCAAATCCTATTTTGGTGTATGTTTCCCTATCAAGTACATGGCTTTTTACCATCCATAGTCTTAATACTTAGGATAAACATAAGTGGAAAGGAAGTCGAGGTAGATTTGAAGGATAGAAGTCTTGAAGGTGTATGTTATAATTTTTTTTCTTAAAAAACCCGATTTTACATGTTTGACCACACTGGTTCTGGTCCAATTTATAGTTGAAATCATTGTTGAATCAGTTCAGTTACAAGAGGTTTTCTGCCATTAAAAAACCGGGTATCCTTATTTGTTCCTTGTTTAACCAATTGAGCATGTCCGATTTTAAAAATAAGGTATTGGTCCATTAGGTTGAACCTGGTGGGGCTCGCCACCGGGTCACTAAGGCTCGCTACAAGGAAGAGAACACTGCCACGTAGCTCTCGCTAGGGGGCTCGCCAAGGGTTAATCGTCAATTACATGGCGAGAAGAAAGATAAAGCAATGGAAGAATTTCATTGGTGCAAAGGATTTGGAACGGATTGAAAATAGTTTGACTCCTTTAATTCCCAACCACTTCTTTAATTTCCAACTGCCTAATTCAATTCTACATTTACTTTCCACAATAAATAAAGTTAATAAAAAAGTTTTTTCATAATAAAATTCAAAATTTATAATACCATTTCACTATTTTCACAAAAAAAAACATTTTTTAACAAAAAAATTAAAATTTTCAACTACCATTCAACTACTATAAATCAAACCACATTGTTAATATTTCACACACACATAAAATATAATTATCTCCCTTACATACTCTCTCAATTCACCAACACAAAAATGTCTTCATCACAACCAAAAAAAGCCAAAGACCAAACAAAAAGAAATCTTCAAACCTTCCATCAGTAAACCTTCCATGTCTAAACACTCAATCACCAGTAGAAGTTGGTCTAAGGCACCACGGCAGGCCCACTAGTATGAGTTATGGTTAAGATGATTGTCTTTGTGATAATTGTCTGGTACGTGATATGTGTTATGATTATGTGCGTGTATGCCATGATGTTATGTGATATGTGATAGGAGGGGTAGGTTAAACCCCACTACCGGTCGAAAGGACTGAAGGGGTAGTTAGTACCCAGTTATGTTAGACAACTTATGTTATGTGCTATGATATTATGTGGTAGTAGTAGGGGTGAAATAGTCCCCGAAGACCTGTTGAGAAGACCGAAGGGGTAGGCCAGCACCTCAATATGCTAGGGAAGGTTACCGGTTGAGAGGACCGAATGGGTAGGCCAGCACCCAGGTATGCTAGGCAAGGTTATCGGTCGAGAGGACCAAAGGGGTAGGTCCGACACCAAGATATGTCTAGCAGTATGTGTTATGTATGGTATGTGGTATGATGGGAAACTCACTATGCTTCGTGCTTACAGTTTTCAGCTTTGGTTTCAGGTACTTCATTTTGAAAGGAAATGAGTCGGCTCGATCACAGCGCATCACACTATGTTTCCACACACGAGATCTTTGGGATTTCACTCTAATATGATTTTTATGATGACATGCTTTATTATTGACATACTGATTTTGACATGATATGTTACTATGGATGTTTTATTATACTGTTGGTTTTATAATGACTTAATTAAAATGAAATTTTTTGGCCTGTATTTTTTCGATGTTACAACTAGAAGGAATGGTTGGGCCTTAAGGTAAGGCTCATGCAAGGGGTTTGGGCCCAATTTGCAAAATTGGGCCATTGGTTGATTAATTGGCCTTTGGGTCTTTCAGATTGTAGTTTGGGTTATAGATTTGGTTAAGGTTAAGTTAGAGGTAAAATGGTCTTTTACCACAAGTATGAAGTTGTGGTTATGGATTAGATCTCAGTTGTTAATTAGGTGTTGTTTTGTCATAGATATTTCGGGGAGCTGCCATCCAGTAGCCAAGGGTGCTTCAGTATGATTGAACAGTGCGAGGTGAGTCTTCTTATTATATCTATGGGTTGAAGGCACCAATGCCGACCCATTATTTGTTATGTGATATGCTAGTTGTCTCTGTGATGCTTGCATGGAAGACCCCGGGGGGAGCCCGTGGAATTTGGATACCAGACCATGATGTGGAGCCCATGGTATTCTAGGTAAAGACCATGGCGAGCCAATGACATATCAGATAAAGACCATAGGGGAGCCCATGGCAACTATTTGTATGTTGCATGTTGATCTGTGGTTGTATGTTGTATGGTATTTTGGGTAACTCACTATGTTTTGTGCTTAAGGTTTTCAGTTTACATTTCTGGTTCATTGGTTTTCAAATGGAAGAGCTCATAATGATTGCAAGGCACACACCACATGTTCCTGTTTTCTGTGAAATAGTCCAATTTATCCATGCTTTGCTAAAATTTAATTACTTTGTTTTTTACGGGAAGGACATGTATTAACGATTTATTAATCTAAAAATAGAATAATTTATATCATGATTTTTCGGATGTTACATATGTTATGGTAATCTGTCAGATTTGTATCCTGGTATATAGGATGTTGCTATCTGTTGGGCTTAGAAGATTGCGTCTTTTGGGCTTGTTTGTTTATTATTTTTTGTATTACGGTTTGGGCCTGTCCAACCGTGTGTCTTTTATGCTTTGTATATAAGCTTATGCTTGCATGCATATTAGGTTAAGGTTTTAGAGATCTGAGAATACGATATTTTCCAGACGACTAAAGGTTTCTTTGATCATACTTGTAACCTTCCAATCCTCTACAGTTGATGTTCTTAATCGAGCTCTTCTGAGGATTTTGTTTTAATCATTCGACACGTTTGATTCATTCTTGTTCTATAATTTTACTGTGTTTATATCGTCATTGTTTTCATAACTTGTTCAAGATCTTATCGATCTTCATAGATTAAAAGAAACAATAATCTCATCAATTGGTATCAGAGCAGGAGGCTGTGTAATTGATACACATCTTTTCTGTGAAAAAGATTTTCATTAGGGTTTTTCCGCAATCATCAATATTTATTGAGCCGTCATCTCTTTATTGACGTATCTTGATATTTATTATTTTGCCCTAATCTGCTTTATTACAAGTCTGATCTTTGAACATGTTTTTACGATCATAATGGACGCGACACAATCAAACGTTATTAATATTTCAAACAGCATTGGTTCGACGACAAGGATTCCGATCTTATACACCAACGATTATGAAGTATGGGCACATCATTTCGAAGACTACGTTATTGGGTCGGAGGAAAATGGGTATTTGATTTGGGAAGCCATCACAAACGGACCGTTCTCTCATTCTGCAACGTCCAGAATCATTAAAACTCAAAAAGAATACAATGATCTGCTCAAGGACGTGAAAGACATTGCACAAGATGAAAAGGACAAGTTCCAATGCAATATCAAAGCACTAAGATTGATCCGGTTCGCCCTTCAGTCCGATACATTCAGATTGGTTAGCTCATGCACGACGGAGAAGGATGTTTGGGACAGACTTCGTTAACTGTACTCTACAGACGAAGATCTCGAACATTCTATTCAAACTCTGTTTCTATCTGAGTTTGGTGAATTCAGACAAGGGGCTGAAGAATCTGTGACCCAGACGTTCGATCGCTTCAATCATCTTCTCAGCAAGATGATCAAACATGATATCGAAAGGAAGCTCATCGAACAGAAGGTTACATTCCTGAATGGTCTAAGGTCTGAGTGGAGAGCAGTTGTTTCCACGGTTAAAGCCCATGAGCAATTTAAATCATACTCTTTGGCGAAACTGGTGGGAATTCTCAAGTCTCAAGAGAAAAACGTGATGCAAGAGAAGAATGTCGTTTCCAGTCTCGGTTCGTTGGCTCTCTTGTCAAAAAGTAAAGCCGTTATGGAGGATGAAGACCTCAGCCTGGAAGAATATGATTTCACATCAGAAGATTATGCCTTGATGGTATCCAATCCCAAAAGGTTCATAAAGAAGAAATTTCCCAGCAACAAAAACCGAAACTGGCAGGGAAGTTACAGCTCTGAAAAGGTGGTTAATGAACCGAAAGTTGAGGAGCACAAGAAGGAACCGAAGGTTGACGGCGATTCTGGAGTGAGCTGTTTCTACTGTGGTGGGAAAAATCATTATGCTAAGGACTGTGTCCTCAAGAAAATGGCTGAGAAAAATGATGGGAACGATGAGGAAGCTGTGTTGCAGAAAAGGCTAGATGAGTTGAGAAAGAAGAAGTCTGCTGCTAACCCGCCTAGTAATGCTCTTATTGTGCAGGGTTCTGTTCCAGGTGATGAGTTCGGTAGCACGGAAGTTTGGTCTACCGACTCAGAAGACGAGGAAGTGAGGCAGCCTACTCATGGAAAGGCGTTCGTGTCTAAGGAAGAAGGCAGTGGTGGTAAATGCCTTATGGTTTCTGACGTATCTCAATTGAGGGGATACAACACCGATGGAGGCAATGATGGACAGAATGCAAAGGAGGACATGTGCTTCACAGCCAAACCACTCAGCCAGCAGTTCAATGAGCTTGATGAACTGATAAAGAAGGTACAATCTGTTTTTATTTCATGTAAAGTACCATTATCCTCTTATGAGAAAGAACTAAAAAGTGTCAATACAAGAATATCTCATCTAGATAGTAGCTTAACTCAAACTAGGGTTACAAATTCTAACCTAACTGATCAATTGAGCAGGGCAGCGTCAAAGAGTGAGGAGCGGAGAATGTGGATAGAGTTGAAGGAATCAGAATTAGTCAAAGTTAAAGATGAAAACATTTATTTGCAAAGAGACAATTTGAAATTGTTAAAACAACGAAATGTTTTTTGTTTAATTGCTAAACGTCTGTATTCTAATATTACTCAGATTCACTTGGATTGTGAAATAGGCCAAAGGATTCACCGCATGATCTTGCCCTTCCTAGAATTTAAGGAAGATGAAATCGATGCCGAAGCCTATAATTGTGAAAGTGTGATATCGTCTGATGACATTAAATCTAAAGACCACAAGCTCATGCTTAAAAATCTTTTGGATGAAAATGACAGACTTAAACTGAGGACCGAAACCATGCAAAAATTTGACTCTTTAAACGCCAACATAAGCTCAGAAAACAAAATTGATGTTGAAAATGCATCTGAGCTTAACGAGGACGACAATATGAGTGAAATTTCTGTAGAGGACACGGTTGACTGCTCAGAATTTATTAAAACCGAGCCAGAAAATCACAAGAATCTAATTTCTGAAAATTTTGTAGAATTCGCTCGGTTGTCCCATCAAAAGTCCCCGAAATTAGTTGAGAAAGCTGTTGTCTATCAAAAGGTCAGGACTACTCCAAATCAAGTATACAAGGTAACAGGAGTAACCGAACATCAAACAGCTGAACTTGCAGCTATTGTAAACGAAGACAATGCTGATGGCTGTGATGAATACTTCTGGGAAGCTCCCATTGATAATGCAGACGAAACCATTGGTTTATCTGAAAGAACTTCCTGGAAGAGCAAAGGAAGATACATACCCGAACCATTGAATAAGCCAAATAACTTCAATGAGCCGAGCACTAGTGGTACAAAAGACACTCCTCAGAAGGATGTTCACTCACCAAAAGCAGACATTCCTAAGGCTCCTTCAGCTCAAAGTAACTCTATCGCAGTTCAAATGGAACCGGTCAAGGAGTCAGCAAAAACGAAAGCAAATGTTCATCATCAACCCTCTCAGATGCGGAACAGGAAGATAGAAAGGAATAATAGATACCGGAAGAATCTTTCTGAAAGGAAACAATTCTGGCGTTCCCATAATGCTTACTCACTCATCAAGACAAGAATCTAAAGTATGAAAACATTCCTGCTGGAAAAGTTGAAAGTCACAAAAACCGAAAGTCAAGTTTCGGTTCACAAGAAGAAACCAACCGAAAGTCAAGTTTCGGTTCACAAGAAGACATCAACCGAAAGCCAAGATTCGGTTTACAAAAGGATAACAACCGAAGGCAGATGTTCGATTCCAAAGGTAGCTCCAACCGAACGCAAAGGTTCGGTTCTGAAGACAAAAGAGTGCAAAACTCTAAGGTCGGTCCCTCCAATGATCAAAAACAAAAGGGTCACCTAGAGTCTCCTTCTAAGTCTAATTCTTCTCTTTCTTCTAATTCTTCTTCACCCTCTGTTTCATATCGATCTCGTTCTAAATCTCATTCATCAACTGAGCAAAAGTGGAAGCAGAAGATCAATAAATCCACACCAGAGACCGAAACTAACTCTACTAATCTTAACAAAATAAAAGTTTACACCATTAAAAGGAAAGATAAAACAACTCTCGTAAAAAGAACTTATCTTGTTGATATCTCTCTCTGTGCTCCTGTTTCAATGCAAAGCTCACGTGGACCCAAGAAACTTTGGGTTCCTAAATTTGTCTAAATTTTGCAGGTTATAAGTGACGAGCAGTTCGACGAAGAATGGTACATTGATAGTGGCTGCTCACGTCACATGACAGGGAGGAAAGAGGAGCTTAGGGAGTACAGATCGCTTGCAAATGGTGGCAACGTCAAGTTCGGAAACAATTCTTTCGGCACCATAAAGGGATACGGGATGATAACCAATGGGGATTTCTCTATAAGGAAGGTGGCTTATGTGGAAGGACTCCAATACAACCTCATTAGTGTATCTCAACTGGTTGGAGGTACAGGTCTCAAAGTCTCATTCGATGATGAAGGTTCAGAAATTGTAGAGAAAAAGTCAAATAAAATAATTCTCAAGTCAGAGCGAAAGGGTGAAATGTTTCCCTTAAACATGAAACCCATCAAAGGAAACCCAGCTGTATGCTTATTGTCAAAAGCGCAATCCGACGAAAGTTGGTTGTGGCACCGAAGATTATCTCATCTTAACTTCAAAGATATCAATCGTCTTGTTACAGGAGGTCATGTAAGGGGCCTTCCATTACTCAAGTTCGACAGGGATCATCTATGTGCTGCATGCGAAATGGGAAAGCAGAGTCGTCAAAGTCATCCATCTATTATCAACACAAAAGTTGTTGAACCACTCGAATTAATTCATATTGATTTGTGTGGTCCTTCATCTATCGAAAGCATCGGTGGTAGCAAGTACATTCTTGTTATCGTTGATGACTTTTCTCGATTTACATGGGTGTTCTTTCTAAAGCTCAAATCTGAAGCGACTCAAAAGCTGAAAATGTTTATTAAGCAAATTGAAGTACAGCTCAAGAAGGTTGTTCGCAACATCAGAAGCGACAATGGTCTCGAATTCAAGAACAGGGAGTTTGAAGAGTTTCTTGCAGAAAAGGGAATTAGTCATAATTTCTCAGCTCCCTACACACCACAACAGAACGGAATAGTCGAAAGACGAAACCGATCCTTGTGTGAAGCTGCCCGAACTATGCTAAGTTTCGCTTCTTTACCTCTTTATTTTTGGGCTGATGCTATTTCTGCTGCTTGTTTTACACAGAACAGGTCATATCTCAACAAAAGGTTCGCACTCACCCCATATGAGATATTGAACAACAGGAAGCCAAATGTGAAATTTTTCCATGTGTTCGGCTCAAGGTGTTTCATCTTCAACTCTAAAGAACACCGCAACAAGTTTGATGTCAAAGCCGACGAAGGAATATTTCTGGGTTACTCTCTCACATCCAAGGCATACAGGGTCCTAAACAAGCGTTCAAGAAAAATTGAAGAGACGTATTATGTGACCTTTGACGACAACTATGTCAAGAAGCTGCAGGCTAAAGAATATATCACTGGGGAAATCTTTCCTCCAAATGGCATGGTTACAGTCTCGGTTGCTAATCTATTCGAGACATTTCTGGGGCTTTTTGACGAACCAGAGAATGCTTCACTTTCTGAAGCTGGTGCAGCAGATAACAAAGTTGATCACATGGAGCAGATTGTTGAAGATGCTGCAAGGAGAATGTATGAAGAAGAATCAATCTGTAACGACTCTCCTTCCAACGAAGCTCAAATCGAGGGGGAGCCAAGTGCTCAAGTCGAGGGGGAGCCAAGTACTCAAGTCGAGGGGGAGCCAAGTGCTCAAGTCGAGGGGGAGCCAAGTACTCAAGTCGAGGGGGAGCCAAACGCTCAAGTCCAGGGGGAGCCAAATTCCACAACTTCAACCGAAGAGGTCTCAACACCAGCAAGCTCAGGCCCACTAGAATCACACGAACCTCATATCTTCCAAAGTACACCAACTGAGGTAGAACATGATGATGTGACACTCAGTTATGATAGACAATCTGAGCTAGACAAAATAATCAATGCTGAATTAGACCCAACTGTTGATCCAAATTACCCTCCTCTTATCAAATGGACCAGAGATCATCCTGTCTCTCAAGTAGTTGGGGATGTATCTGAAAAGGTTCTGACCCGATCACAACTGAAGGCAAAACAAACTTCCTTATTTTCAAAGGTTGAATTTTGCATGTTCAATTCATTCGTATCAAAAGTTGAACCAAAGACAGTTAACACTGCTCTCGATCACTCTGATTGGGTTCAAGCAATGCAAGACGAGTTGAACGAATTTGAAAGAAACAAAGTCTGGCGCCTAATTCCAACTCCTCCAGATGCTTTGGTTGTTGGTCTCAAATGGGTTTTTAGGAACAAAATGGACAAGGAAGGTAATGTTATACGGAACAAGGCTCGTCTGGTGGTAAAGGGATATTGTCAGGAGGAAGGGATAGACTACGAAGAGACTTTCGCTCCAGTAGCTCGGCTAGAATCTGTTAGAATATTTCTGGCTTATGCTGCTCACAAGAACTTTGAAGTTTTCCAAATGGACGTCAAGTGTGCATTTCTCAATGGAGAACTTGAAGAGACGGTGTACGTAGAGCAACCTCCTGGGTTCGTGAACGAAAAGCATCCAAATCATTGCTATATTCTGGATAAAGCTGTGTACGGCCTTAAACAAGCTCCGAGAGCCTGGTATGAAACGCTTACAAAATTTTTATGGATGTCTAAATTCAAACAAGGTTCGGTTGACCCAACCTTCTTTCGCAAAAAGGAAGGTAACAACCTTATGATAGTTCAAATTTATGTCGATGATATCATCTTTGGCTCCACGAATCCAAGCTTAACTGCTGAATTCAGAAAGCTGATGGAGACTAAGTTTGAAATGAGCTCAATGGGTCCAATTAACTTTTTCCTTGGTTTAAACATAAGACAGGGACCCGAAGGCATCTTTATTAATCAGGAAGCTTACACGAAGACTCTCCTAGCAAAGTTCGGTATGATGGGAGACTCAAAAGTCAAAGTCCCAATGGCATTCGACACTAAGCTTACCCCATCTCTAGACAAACCAGCTGTTGATATCACGCTCTATCGTCAAATGATTGGATCGTTAATGTATCTTACTGCTAGCAGACCTGATATCATGTTTTCTGTGTGTTATTGTGCTCGATTTCAGGCAAACCCTCGTGAACCTCACATGCTTGCAGTGAAGAACATCCTACGATATCTCAAGCGAACCACCTCCTTAGGTCTATGGTATCCATCCAACCCAGGCTTCTTCGTTCAAGCCTATTATGATGCTGACCTTGGAGGATGTGGACTCGACCGAAAAAGCACGACTGGTGGATGTCAATTTCTTGACGGGAAGTTAGTCAGCTGGCAATCTAAGAAACAGACATGCGTGTCGCTATCCACAGCCGAAGCAGAATACATTGCAGCTGCATCATGTACATCACAAGTGATTTGGATTCAAAGCCAACTTCGAGACTATGGACTCAATATGAAGAAGATCCCACTATATTGCGACTCCGAAAGTGCAATTAGGATCTGTCATAACCCAGTGCAGCACTCCAAAACCAAGCACATAGCACTAAGGTATCACTTCATCAAAGATCACGTGGAAGATGGAAACGTCGAAGTTCACTTCGTAAGAACCACTGATCAACTGGCTGACGTCTTTACAAAAGCTCTTCCTGAAGCATCATTCAATAAAATATTGCAAGGACTTGGTATGATGGAATCTGAATCAGTACCAAACTTAAAGATATCAACCGAACGTTAGGGTTCGTCTCAACTATCTAACCCACTCTTTTCTTCAAAGATAGTTTCTCAATGTTGTGTATTGGCTGTACAATTCTGTTTTTACTATTAAAAAAAAAAAAAAAAAAAAACTCTTAACTGACACCAACCAAAGGTTCAGGTTCGGTTTTTCAAAATTTTCTAGAACCGAAACCAACCGAAGGTTCGGGTTTGGTTTTTCAAACTTTTGTACAACCGAAACCTACCAAAGGTTCGGGTTCGGTTTTTCAAAATTTTGTAGAACCGAAACCAACCGAACGTTCGGGTTCGGTTTTTCAAAACTTTTCTCAACCGAAACCAATCGTAGGTTCACGTTCGGTTTACCTCGAAAATTCCAAAAAATTTTTTGTTTTATTTGTTTATGTGGTTACACTTTATGGACTTCCTACTTGTCCCTAGAAGCATGCTGCTGTATGTGTCTCAAGCCTCATAAGATTTTGAATAAAGGCCTTCATGACCTGGTATACACAAACCTTGTATTCCCAACAAGGCCACTTCATTTATTCTAATCGTGAGCTACCTCATTCTTTTCTCATATGAGTTAAGAACTTCCTGCTTGGTCCTTCTTCTTGCAGTAGATGTACTTTTGTTATCTTACACCATCTCCTATTACTTCTCCACTACACTCATTCCATCATGGTAACCCTTGAGACTCTTAGCCCTTACCACTGAGGTTTATGGTTGCACAACATCTGTGTTTATGATCTTAGTTTTGTGACACTACGAACTAAGTGAAACCCAAAATTCAACACCTAAGGAATTGACGGTGAACGATTATATTGTTCAAGCTTTTACTACCGAATTGATGAAAGTACCATATTAAAATCTCCAGTTTTATGTGATTCCTATGAAAATGTTATTAACCCATAACTTTTCTTCCCCTGGGATCTTATCCTTATCTTTCTTTCTGAGATTTCATTTAGCCGAATTAAAAGAAGCCTTTCAACATTTCTCAATAAATGGTTGATCGTATTAATAACGGACATTCCTTTTGAAATCCTAAGTTTTTCTTTGTCCTATGGCATTTAATGCGCGTGGTTAAACAGTAACGGCTTGTCCCTATGAAACGGCGATTATTGGGCGGCGTGATCCTAGGAATCTGACACTCTCTCTCCTACGTGATCATCGTCCGTCCCAACTGTCATCCATAAGAGATTTGAAACGATCTTTCTCTCTCTTCCCTCCCACTATAAATAGCCCGTTATACCTTCTTTTACCTCTTTACCACTCTCAAAATTTCCAAACCTCAAACTCTCCCATACAGTTTCCTGTTCATCATCTTCTTCTCACCTGCATCCATGGCTGACTCTTCTTCAGTTCATGCTACATCCCAAATCCTTCCCATTCGCCCACAGCAATGCTTAGTAATTGATCTTAACCCAAAGGCATACGATCCTTACATGTCGCCGGTTATAGAATGCCTAAAATACTCTCAACTCGAACCAGCACTATCCAGAATCGCATCGGTGCCAATGGCGGCTCTATCGCAGGTCTACGCGACTGCATATTATGACAAGGCTGTCGACCGAGTATTCTTCGAGATTGGAGACCACAAAACCTCCGTTTCTCGCCCTCGTTTCTGCTCTCTACTCGGATTTGCTTCTGACTCATCCAGAGTCCATCCGGAGTCCATACAAACCGGTCATATGTATAGCATGTTTTACAACATGGGATACACGGAGGTTCTTACATCCGTTGCCAGATTCAAGAAGTCCTGCTTACCGCCTCAATGGAACGGTTTATTTACAGTCCTGTTCAAGGGACTGTCGGAGAGAAGCTCAGGTTCAGACGGTGCCAGTCGTCTGTTCCTTTCTATTCTGTATGGAGTTTACAATGGGATCAACCTGGATTACGGGTTCGTTCTATGGCAACAACTTCTTCAGAGCCTCTCATGTTCATCCAGACACTCTGAAGTTTCATTGGCCCGATTCTGGATTCTGATCACCAAATGGGCCATGGACAGATTCGACGTTCCCATTGCCGAAGGTGCATCGATGACTTCCGTTGGTACTTTTCACACCAAGAAGATCATCATCTCCGATGCCTCCAAATTCTCCTTTATTGGCTCGATTCCGGAGTCCATGTATGGAAGCGTACCTTCGGATAGCAGGCTGATCAGAAAGCTTAAGGAGCTAAGACCTTCTGGTCCAAGGGTTCTGACCCCGGACATGCTCAGATCTATCCACGATGCCGATAAACCATTGAGCAAAGGTAAAAAGGCGGATAAAGGCAAGCAAGTAGAAAAACCTTCAAAGGGGCCTTCACCTAAGAAGAGGAAACAGACAAAAGCTGCCACTTCCCCCCCCCCCCCCCCACCGAAGAAGAGGAAGACTCAACCAAAGCGAAAGCTCATTATACCCTCCTCTTCGAGTGACTCTGAGGGTGAGAGTTCGGATTCTGACGACTCTCAAGGGGATGCTTCTCCTACACGAGGCAATACACCACCTCGATCCCCTACCCCAGAGATTCAAATTCCCAATTCCCCAATTCCTTCACCTCCTCAAATCTTTACCACTACCACTGAATCACCCCATGTAGCCGAACCTCCTCAACCCAAAACCCACACAACCGAAACTACCCATATACAACCACCAACCGAAACTACCCATACACAACCACCAACCGAAACTACCCATACCGAACAACCAACCGAAACTACACCTTCACCCACTCAACCTTCTCCTAATAAACCCTCTACACCCCCAAACTCTCCACCCTCTTCTTCTCATGGCAATGCCTCTGAGGGTGAAAACCCTTATCTCGGGGGAGAAGACATGGTCTTTGATTCGGTCTACTATAGTCCGTTTCAAATTCAGAGTGATGAGGAGGATGATGCACCTGTCACTAAGAAACATCTAAAACAGCTCAACGAGAAGATTGATCTCCTTCTCGCCTCCTCGTCCAACCAACAATCAACCCTGTCTGAAGCTGCACTTCAGAAGATCGTAGATGCCTTCACCAGCGCCCAACATGATTCAGCAGCCTCAGCAACTGCTGCAATTCAGGCATCTACCCGAGCATGTGAGGCTGCGACCGAAAAAGTCGATAAACTATTTTCTGATGCCTCTGCTCTACTGCAGTCAATGCAACAAAGTGCAGCTGACACAAAGGCATCATTGGAACCGATTGTCCAACAATTGGTCTCCTTTGTCACATCGGAGTTGCTATCGTTCGCCAACCTACGTAAAACCATAAGCGACGACAACTCGGCTTTTACAGCCTCCATTGAAGCTCGTCTCGTCAAGCTTCAAGAAGATCTGACATCCGAGCGTTCTTTAATGGACGATCTGGCATTAAAAACAACGGCTCTTGAGGTCAAGACCACTCAACTCTCTCAATCTCAACAAGAGCTGGAAGATCTTCGCTCCGAACGGGAGGTGGTTAAGACATGTGTTTCGGATGTCCACGCTGTCATCTCAAACATCCTGGAAGCACATGATCCAATATTAAACTTTTCGGTGAGGCGATCCCTTGCTGAAAAGCTCTCTCCAGCCATTGATCTACTAAACAAGGTCGAAGGCCTCCCAAGTTTCGTGTCCATTCCGAAACAAGGGGGAGATGAGAAGACAAGTTCAAAACCACCTCCTTCCTCAAAAGCTTCAAAACCACCTCCTTCCTCAAAAGCTACTCATACAAGTGAACCATCTTCAACTCATCAAATTTTAAGTTCAGGTATGAAGAACAAAGGTAAAGATATAGCTGAGGACGAAGATGAAGAAGGCGACAAGGAGACCATTGCCGACATCTTGAAACGAAAGAACAGTCGCAAGGTTGGTGATGATGCCAGTCGTGAGGCACGTGAGGCTGCTGTAGCCGAACGTAAGCAAAAAGAAGCCCACGATCTCCTTGAGAGCCGAAAGACTCTCTTCCCTGCCTGGACCAGGGAACGCTTGATCAAAGAGGCCATCGAAACTCCCAGCATCCTATGGCTCGAGCCGGTCATATCGTTCGACTGCAGCAATTCTGTCGATTCGCAGTTCGATATGCCGCTGACTCGAAAGGCGTTTATCTTTCACGTCTTCTCTAATATTTTTGATATCCCTCACCCGAACACTGAGCTTGACAGGGAGCTCATTGACTTTTACCTGAAGGCTGCTCGTCCTCAATTCCTTACATGGAGCGCTCAGAAGATTGTCAATGTTCGGGTGCTAAAGCCTTACACTGAGGGACGCTTCATAAACGTTCGGTTCAAACTGATTCAGAGATCTGCAAAATCTGTTCATCTCATCTCTCTAGCAGATCTACCGAATCTAAATCCTCATGATTGGATCGTCTTGTATAACATCCTTTTGACCAATGAAGCTGAATATGGTCCCATTCTAGACCATGTCAAAAGGATGTTAATCTGCTATATCATGGAGGTTGCCCTTATGGATCAGGAGGTCGCCACAGTCTTCAAGAAGAAACCCAAAATTGCTCCTGTGGGATCGGCCAGTGATCTAAATCAAATGCAGCTGGGCAAGATTGATCCGAGACGTAACACAGTTATGTTCACTAGAGCGGAAGGACAGAAATGTCTCTTCGCTTTAGCTGATAAGCATCTTTACACCACAACTTGCTTGGAGCATGTGCTTTTTATTGTTAAACGGTGTAAAGAGAATTCGGCTGATGATGTTAAATATTTTGAAGATATGATCAAATGGTACATCCGGTTTAGACAGCCAATTCTTTCCATCACCAAGTGTCTGTTTAGTACCGTGAAGAAGGTACCAGTCTCGGCTGCTGGCCCAAGTAATAAATAAAGATCTCGCTCCAAATTGACGCAAAGGGGGAGATTGTTGGGCTTAGAAGATTGCGTCTTTTGGGCTTGTTTGTTTATTATTTTTTGTATTACGGTTTGGGCCTGTCCAACCGTGTGTCTTTTATGCTTTGTATATAAGCTTATGCTTGCATGCATATTAGGTTAAGGTTTTAGAGATCTGAGAATACGATATTTTCCAGACGACTAAAGGTTTCTTTGATCATACTTGTAACCTTCCAATCCTCTACAGTTGATGTTCTTAATCGAGCTCTTCTGAGGATTTTGTTTTAATCATTCGACACGTTTGATTCATTCTTGTTCTATAATTTTATTGTGTTTATATCGTCATTGTTTTCATAACTTGTTCAAGATCTTATCGATCTTCATAGATTAAAAGAAACAATAATCTCATCACTATCCTATAAATATATGTTAGATCTTTGTATATATCTTTATATGATAGGATGTTATAGTAGTGGTATACTAGTTATCATCTAGTGGAGTGCCCTAGGGGTTGTATGTTGTGACATCCCAGAATTTAGGTCAGAGACTGTGAACGGTCAAGTTCATAGTAAACCTCTTGGTAATTTGATCCATTGAGGTTTAGTGAATCTTATGTGAAATAAATGAGCTCATTTCAACTATTATAAGATACCAAATGGTATCTTACCTCCAAATGTGTAAACAGGTAAACGAATCAAACAGCTCAAACTGCAACCTTAGTTAACACGTCTGAAAATCAGAATTTTCATATTAATTAGTTGTGAGCAATACAAAAACTCTAGTCTCATAGTATGTGTTTCCATGCTTCCAAAAATATAAAGAATGTCCAAAATGGAGTTTGTATGCAAAAGATACGACCAGTTTAAGAATTGAAACAATATAATGCTGATTTTCTTAAAACTGATAAAACCGTTACTATTCGTTAAGGAACTTGCAAACCTCAGATGGAAATTACGAGAACGTTTTTGGACTCAGATCATAGTCTAATATTTAATTTTATACTTGAAATATTTTTAGTAAAATTATTCCTAAAAATTGAAAAAAGTCAATCGTTTTCTGATTTAGTGATGGTGAAATATTAAACTATTGATTTCAACATGACTTCTATTATTGGTAATGTATTCCGGAAAAATACAAGAATCCAAATCCGATTAACATGGATTTTAACGATGGAAGTAACCCTATATTTCTAAATCCGTGTTCAACTATATACATTTATGCTCAAAACATAAGTTACGAATAGTTATAAGCATTTGCTATAGTTTTCATAAAATATACTATATACATGTGTCTAATGAACATAAATTAACTATAGTATATATGTAATAAGAAGTGTGACATTTCAGTAATATTATATACAAGAATTTATACATGTCATAGATGATTTCCTCAGCTTAATAATAAAACAAATATGAGAAAAACTTTGGGTTATTATTTATATAAAGCTCAAATCTTACTCACATGGGTCCATTTAACCCATAAAATGATACACATATATTATATAGTTAAACGTACATCAAAAAACAACTATACATTTACATTTTATGTATATAAAATTGTTACCAAAATACCTAAAAACATATACAAGTGTAAGTACATTCACCATAGGACCAACAATGTATGAAAAAATACACACACAACCCACACAAAACACACATAAAGCAATAGAGTTTGTACTCTCCAAAAATCCTTCAAGGATTCATACATACACAAATGGACAGCTATCAATGCTAACACATCCAATTTTACACACAAAGTAAACATCTTTTTATACGAAACCATACACAAAAATCTTTTTATACAAAAGCATACACGAAGGAAAAGTGTTCTTCACAATTGAACAAGTCAGTGAACAGCCCCCTCAAATCCTTTCTCTTCTTCAAATAATCACCTAGTCATACCTTCGACACATCCACAAATAATTTATACAAGTATTGTTATACTTTTATAATTTGCCATTCAATCTCTTTTGAATAAAGAAATCACAGAAAAAACAAACCCACCTTAGAGTTATGTCATGGAGTTTAATCATCGCAACATCCCTCATTCTTTTCCCTGTCAAATAAAACAAACCAAACACCCCTAAATCATTGTTTTCTACCTCCTTCGATCAGCCAAGCACTAGTGCTGCTCCGGTAAACCACCGAGGCAGCAGCCCCAAGCCGAACACACATCGATTTCCGTCAAAAAAATAAAAATAAAAATAAAAAATTAGAAGAAGAACCGGAAGCAACAGGGGGCTGCCCCGATCCACCCACCAGCTCTTACTGGAGCAAAACATCCATCGCATGTCGAGGACTGCTGCCGGAGACCTCACCAGAAGCTGGAAGCGCTGCTTGACATGCTTCTACCGGACCCCTTTTTTGGCCTCGCATTCCACTCCATCGGTGCACCCACTGAGACCGACGAAACCTCTCCTAACCTCCCTCTCGCTCCTTGGTATCGGCCTAGTTGACCTCGGAGATTCACACTCTGCCCGCGACTGATGCAGAACCATTACACCTCGGAGCTGAACGAGAAGGGAGCGTAGCCCTACTCCTTATTCTCATCTTCTTCTTCTGTCGACAGAGTTTCCTCCGCCCTCTTCGTGGCCTACCACGAGCAAGGAATCGGAAGTATCGTCGTTGGCTTCGTGTGCCCCCTTCCTGACTGCAATCGTTCGTTCATGTTCTACTTGCGATCGTCCCTTCTATTTGACCGATCAAACATAAGAAGGGACAAAAAGACCTAAGTCCTCCCAACTTCGATAAAATGACAAAATAAACCCTACTGCAACATTTTTTTTAAATAAGCCCCTTTTTGCCAAACTTTTGGTTTGTTTAAGACAAAACGGCCCCTCCATAGAGATTTCTTATCAAAACTAGTCTAATTCTAAAACATTAATCCAGATTAACCCATTTCAGTCCCTCCCACTATTTATTTTAACCAAAGCAGTCCTATTTCGGTTAATTAAATTACCAAACAGTCCCTAATAGTTTAAATTCTTTTCGAAACAACCCCGAGAGAATTTCAAAGTTCAATAATTACGGATTTGTGGTTTCTCAAGACAAGTTTCTCAAAAGAAACCGAATTTGAAACAATGGAACTCACGCTTGAAGGGTGAGTTCTTACGTCCCCTTTTTAATATTTTAATTATTTCGGGTGTGAATAGATGTGCCTATATATTTCGTTTATAGAAATATATTATCATTTATGCGAAAATATAACAAATCTAGTTTATAAAAATGTTATTTAACATATTTTTACAAATAAACTAGTATAAACATTTTGTGTACGTATTATAAGTATTTTATCGTTAAACAACTAGTCCACACAACAAATGCTACATGATAAAAAATTATATGATTTTTATGTGACATTGTATATTATAACAAACATGTTATAAAACTTTGTAGTATTTCAAGGATTCAAGTTATTAATATTCATGTATATTTATATGTTTAAATACATAAAGTTTATACATGTACATATGTTCACTACTTTGAAACATACATCTTTATAAAAGCAAGTACATTATACCAAGCATATTCGGCTTTTATAAACTTTATACAATGAAACTCATTCTGCCTAGTGACTTAATCACAATTAAGTTAGGGCTGAGAGCTTCACATACTTTTTAGTTAAGGGCTTTTTAGTGAGGCAACATTAATTAGTTGAGTCTAAACACTTAGTATACCCACACTATTATAATTGTTAATCTCCGAAGCGAGAGACATGTGTATAGATCAATACGGGGTTGACATCCCCGCCTGCGATTGCTAGCTACAACCTCGACCGGTCAATCGAAGCGGGTGATTAGTGTCTACAATTGTTACTACAACGTCTAATGAAGCGTTGTATGGAGGACACTCGGTCACATATATAGCACCTGGTTCCTGGTATGTAAATCTTAATTGAGTATTTTCCTTTTTAAGTCTTGGACTCGGTAAGTCATTGGTCCGACTCGCCGAGTAGGGACAAGACCCCGGGACGCGTTTAAGTTGGTGACTCGGCGAGTCACCACTGTTGGATGAAACCCTAAGTTTATGGGGTTTGCACCCTATTTAATCCCCCTTTCCGCCCCAGGACAACCCCCATTCACCCCCTAGAGCCCCAACCCTCGTTTAAGCTTGTTCTTTAAAGAGTTGAAGCAATTGTTGTGTGTTCTTGAAGGTTTTGAAGAAGAAGGGAAGTAGATCCAGAAGAAGGGAAGTCATTCAAGCACCATTGTGTTCTCTCAGCAGTTCCTTTGAGGTATATCCCATTTTCCCCATGTTTCTATGCTTAAGGCTTCATTTAAGACATTCTTGGCTCATTTCCAAGATTGTATGTGCATGATAATTCGAAATAAGTTGATTGGTCTCTAGATCCAAGCATAGTTGAGCTCCAGGAGCTCAGATCCACTACCTTTATGAGCCCATATTGCATATAAACCTTAAATCTACTCTTTTGGTGCATTTTGAACCCTAAAAATCCCATACATGGATATTTACACGTAAAGTTGGAAACTTTACGTGTTATTCATCCTCTAGGAGCCCAGATCTACGAATGACATGGATTGGATTCGAGAAAAATCACATTTTTAGCTCTTGCATGGAGCAGACTCGGCGAGTCGCTCATCTGACTCGGCGAGTCCAGTCGTGAGTCTCCGGGTCTGTCCCCTTTTCGTTATGTCGAGTCGCGTGGTGAGTCTAGGAGGGACTCGGTGAGTTGGAAGCTAAAACTCACGCATCGTGGAACTCGGCGAGTCGATGCCTCGACTCGGCGAGTTCAAGGCAATCTCATTAGATCAAGATCAGACTCGGC
This sequence comes from Lactuca saligna, assembly GCF_052625555.1. Lineage (NCBI taxonomy): Eukaryota > Viridiplantae > Streptophyta > Magnoliopsida > Asterales > Asteraceae > Lactuca > Lactuca saligna. The sequence continues at coordinate 176,575,539 of NC_136422.1, read as the reverse complement.
GAGTTGTTTATACAACTCGGCGAGTCACAGTATAACTTGTTCATCGGATGAAGATGAACTCGGCGAGTTGTTCATACAATTTGGCGAGTAGGATGAAGGTCTTGAACATTAGTTTGGAAGGAGAACTCATCGAGTCAACGCCTAACTCGACGAGTAGAAACATAATTCAGGACAGTAGTTTGGACATGGACTCGGTGAGTTGGCAAGCCAACTCGGCGAGTCGGGTCAACTGGAAGTTGACTCTGACTTTGACTTAGGGCATGATCAGGGGTAAAATGGTCATTTTATCCAAAGGTCAGTTAGCAGTTTTTGACTAAGGATTTGATGGTAATACAGCCGGAGGATTTCCGGAACAGCAGCAGTAGCAGTCAGACTATTCCCACGAAGATCAGCAGCTACTCCGAGGTGAGTTACCTTCTAGTAGCGGTGGGTCTAAGGGCACAATGCCGGCCCACCAGTAGGAGATGTATGATAGATGATTTTCTTTGTGATATCATCTAGGTTTGCTACTACCTGATATGTTATATGCTAGCATGATATCTTGTATGTAGTAGAGTTCGGTTGTTAGGACTGAAGGGTAGTCAGACACCTCAGATACATCTGACAGTATGTGATGATATGTTTGCATGCTGGCTTGTTATGTTATATGCGATAGAGGTAGTAGGAGGGGACTAGTCCCCGAGTTCGGTTGTTAGGACTGAAGGGTAGTCAGCACCCCAGAATGGCTTGACACGGGTAGGTCAGCACCCCAGAATGGCTTGACATGGGTAGGACGGCACCCCAGAATGGCCGCACGGGTAGTCGGCACCCCAGAATGGCCGTACCGGGTAGTCAGGCACCCCAGAATAGCCTGGCAGTATGTATGTTATGTGTTGCATGGTATGTGGTATGATGGGGGAACTCTCTAAGCTTTATGCTTACAGTTTACAGTTTTGGTTTCAGGTACCTCTTCATCGAAGGGGAAGGAGCTGGCTCGGTAGCGGCACATCACGCACACACATTGGTTTCCGCATTGACTAGATGTCCTTGGGATTTATACTCTGATGTTTCGATTTGTTGTATGACTTGTCTTTGAACATGGTTTATGTTGCGATGTAGTTTGGTCCAATAATGTTTACCTTTTTACATTTTCGAAAAGTAATGTTTTAAAAAAAAATGAAATTTTTGGACGTGAAAATTTGGGTCGTTACAACATAGCTCAGTTATAGGAGTCACTACAAACATTAACTACAGTCTCTCTCTCTCTCTCTCTCTCGCGCGCGCTACAAACCATGGGCTCGTTTTCTTTTAAAACTATTTTAAATATGGAATGACTTATATATAACAGTACAATTAAGATTTCAAGGATATTCAAAGATTCATTACAAGCATAGTTTTAAGTATGGATTTACTTATACAAAAGATACATTTTAGCTTTCAACGATTCATTACAAACACAATTTTAAGTATGAATTTACTTATAGAAAAATACATTTCGGATTTTAAAGACTCATTAAAAACACTGTTTTAACTATTGTTATACATAAAAAGAAAAAAGCTTTTAGAGTTATTAAAAGTATTATTGTTCTTAGCAGAAAACCTGTAACTCTCACTAACCATGTATGGAACCTCAAAATTACATGTATTCTCAGGAAATCACTAAACAGATATTCAAGACGGACTGGATTATTGGTGACCTAGTTTACTTGCTTTGTATTATATGCTTATCTGTTAAGGCAATTCATGTACTATTATTATCTGTAAAAACCTTGTATTCAAATATCAAGATGGAACACACATGTTATTTTGTTTATTTTGGTACTTGTGTTATATATTCAGTTTACCTATGATCCACGAACTCAGTCGCACAGCCCGACGTGTTCCGCCGCCACTGTCGGGGGTGTAGCTGATTGGTATCAAAGCTAAATTGGCTATAGAGAACTCGTATCCTCGAAAGGGGAATATAATATAGCAACTAGCTTTTAAATAAAAGTATTATTATTATCATTATTATTATTATTATTATTATATTTATTATTATTATTATTATTATTATTATTAATTACACTTTTTCATGGCTTCTTACGGTACGGGGAATCTGGTTTGAAGGATGGCATAGAGTTGTTAGATTTCAGAACTACTTAATTGCTAAAATGGTCCTATCATCCGGTGTTTCATGTCTGACCCTCATTTGTACTTGGTAGTCTTGGAGTACAAAATAAAATTTAATAATACTGCAAACCCCACCAACAATAGTATATAAGAATTATATATATATATATATATATATATATATATATATATATATATATATATATATATATATATATATATATACTCTGACCCACAATGAGAACAATTACTAAAATTCTAACATACCTTCAACTAAAACTATCAACTCAACCCTTTAGGTCAAACGCCTCAACTAAGGTTATTACCGTACACAAGCCCCATAAATAAACTTGGATTGTATGCCTATGTTATTTATGTTTGGGATGGTGCACAACCAACCTTGAGCAAGGCGTTTGATAGACTACAATGGATGAAAGTTTTAGAGATTGATGGGTGTTCTCAAGATTCATTGCAGAAACCTAGTACCTTAGAAACCTTATATCAATTCCAAAACAACATATACATTTAAAATACTTAAAAAATTTGGGATAATGTTCATATTTTCCTAGTTCACTTAAAGCTGAATAAGAACAAAGAACCAATACCTCTATTACTGTCGTATCAAAGAAACCCACAATTCACAATTAAACACTCAATAGTCTCCAAACTTCTCTCTATCATTTGAAATCGGTATGAATTCTTTTCTCTCTATATAATATGGAAATCTATGAGATTTTTTGAATAGGTCACTCTCTATAATTAGGAAATCTGTAGGATTTTTGGAATCGATCACTCTCTATAATTTGGAACCTTACCATGAGAGGATTGGAGGTGACTGCTTCCACCTCCCGATTTAACAACCTCGCTAACCTTTGCCCGGGAATGCTGAACCTAGAATACAAATAGACCGAAAGGTACATATGGGGGTTAGCTTCACAAGTTCAAGGTCCGGTTACTGCATCCAGACCCACTACCATTGGTAATGCCCAACAACTAGCCTATCAATTGACCGAGCTATGTATCCGTCAAGGTACCATAACCCCACAAGCTGAAACGAACCAGGTTGGGAGTACAAAAAGGAAGTTCCATGGAAAGTCAATGGAGAACTTCAAGCATCGCAAACCCAATCTAGAATCTGTGGTTGTGTACACCACAATCATAAACACTCACGTTCCATCAAAGCCCTACCCTGGGAAGTTACCCCATAGTACCAATTGTAATTTCCACCATGTCGAAAATTATATGGTCTACAGCATCTATAACTTGACGTATCACACCTCTAAGTTCTACAGAAAGACCCCAAACAACGCAACATCAACCACTACTGCAGGAGGAAGCCGAAGTTTCTTTGAATGCAATCAACCAGGGCATTTCAAGAAGGACTCCCCAAAACTGAAGAACCAGGGTAGAAATGGAAGAGCATTGGTGATAGGTGATGAAGATGCTCGCCAGGAACCAACTGTGGTTACCGGTATGTTTCCTATTAACAATAATTATGCATCAATATTATTTGATACTAGTGCCGATGAAAGATTTATTTCCAATAAGTTTAGAAGCATGATTAACCATAAATCATGCAAACTTAATGAAGTTTACATGGTAGATGTAGCAAACTGCCAGTTATAACGCACCTTATAAATACTCATTAATTGTCTTCTCACCCTGAATAACCATGGCTTTCACGTCAACCTAACACCTATGACCATTGGAAGTTTGGATGTGATCATCGAAGCGGATTGGTTATCACTTCATTAAATAGAGATTCTATGTTACAAAAAATCCATCCAAATACCTTTGTTGAACAATGAAGCTCTCGTGATTACGAACATAAATCTAGAAAGATTCTAATAATCATCTCTTACATGAAGGCAAGAAAGTGTTTGCAGAAACGATACTTCACTTTCTTGGTCCACGTGGTAGATATACGAGACAAGGGTAAGGAAATCAAAGACATATTGCAAGTGTGTGATTACCCAGACGTCTTTCCAGAGAATCTACCTGGAGTACCTCTAGTCAGACAAGTGGAATTCCAAATCGACCTAATCCCGAGTGCCTCATAAGTGGCAAGATCTCCTTATTGTATACCTCTATCGGAAATGCAAGAACTATCCGGTTAACTTTAAGAACTTCTTGACAAATTCCTTATCCGACCAAGCTTCAATCCATGGGGAGCTCCGGTATTGTTTGTCAAAAAGAAGGATGGATCATTCAGGATGTGCATCGACTATCGACAGTTGAACAAGCTCTCCATAAGAACTGATATCCACTCACGAGGATCAATGACCTGTTCGAACAGCTACAAGGATCACATTACTATTCAAAGATCGATCTAAGATCAAACTATCATCAACTCAGGGTCCAAGAAGCAGACATTCCAAAGACAACAATTAGGAATCAGTCCAGTCAGTATGAGTTTTTGGTTGTACCATTCAGACTAACCAATGACGCCAATCGAAGTATGCAAATTCCTAGGGCTTGCAGACTATTATTATAGATTCGTCGAGAATTTACCCAAAATAACCGAGCCTCTCACTACTCTAACCCGAAAAGACAAGAAATTCGATTGGGGAATTAGACAAGTGTCCGCCTTCCCGAAATTGAAATAACTGTTTTGCAGTGCACCAATTTTATTTCTTCCAGAAGGAACATAAGACTTTGTAGTATTCTACGGCGGATCACCTCAAGGGTTAGGATGCATACTGATGCAAAGGAATAAAGTCATTTCATATGCATCTAGACAACTCAAGCCAAACAAGACAAAATACACTACCCATGACTTAGAGTTGGGAGTTCTAGTGTTTGCCTTACTGATTTGGAGATATTGCATCTATGGAACAAAGTGTGTCGTGTTCTCCGATCACAAAAGCCTCCAACACATATTCGACCAGAAGGAGCTCAACATGAGATAAACATATGCTTGAACCTCACCACCCAAATGCATGATGCTCAGCTAGAATAAATAAAACTTGAGAATATCATAGAAAAGAACCTGCAACATATGGAAAAACAGTTCGTCCTCAAAGAAGACAAAACACAATATTTCATGAACCAAATTTGGACCCCAAAAGTTTGGTGAAGCCAGGATTCTAGTCTTAAAAGAAGCTCATAAATCAAGATATTCAATACATTCCGGATCAGATAAGATGTATCTCGATCTCAAGAAAATTTACTGGTGGCCCAACATGAGGGCAGAGATTGCCACTTATGTTGGTAAATGTTTGACTTGGTCCAAAGTCAAAATAGAGTACCAAAATCCATCATGAGTACTACAAAATTGTCAATCCCGGAAAGGAAATGGGAACCTAGAACCATGGACTTCATAAAAAAGATACAAAAACATCAAGATGTTATGCTACTATCTAGTTAGTGGCTGACCACTTGACCAAGTCTGCCTACATCTTAACCATCAAAGAAACTAGTCTGCCTACATCTTAACCATCAAAGAAACTGACAAGATGGAGATACTCACACGGACCCATCTTAGAGACATAGTCAGACTACACGATGTGCCAATATCTATCATCTCAGACCGAGATAGTAGACTCACTTCCAGATTTTTGGCAATCATTGTAAAGACTCCTAGGAACCAAAATTAATATGAGTACAACCTATCATCCTTAGAGGGATGGACTGATGGGTATCATGCAAAACATATAATCCTATGTGTGCATGCAACCTTAAGAATTTTGATCTATGTTTTCTCTAATTAAACATACAATATGAACAACAATGTAGAAACCCTAGAACACTAGTATATAATCAAATACACAGTTAGGGTTATAAAACATACCTTTGACTGTTATGTAGCAATAACAATACAAATCCTTAGTGTTGTCGAGACTTTGATGAAAAGCGTCACAATTGTCACGCCTCTAGTGGTTCACACCCAACACTAAAAATGGAAGAAGATTATAAAGAAGGAGGGAGGCTTCAAATTTTTGGCTGGATCTCTTGGGAACAAGTGGCTGAAAATTATATGGTTATGTCCTTATTTATAGTGCAGATAGGAAACCCTAGATAAGCCCAAGTCCAAGATTATCTTAAATCGGGTAATTATCTACACTCTTGATTATCTGTTAGAGACTAGTCTAGAAACCCTAATTCACAAGAAAATTATCCATAGCCTATGGAGGATTCTAGATTTCCTCTTGCTCAACTATTGAATAATTATAATTCAGTCCCTGCACTTTTAATTAATTCTTTTAATCCTAAAATCAAATCTAATTAATTTCTAATGAAATAGCAATTAAGTATTACTATTTCTAATTAATATATTATTCTCATAATATATTAACAAATTATTTATTTCAATTTATTAATCAAATAATAAATCAACCTCTTTCTCCAAAATCATCCTTCCCAGTTGCTAGTATTGAAAGCAACCCAAAAGTATTTTGCTACTATCAATTCAAGTATATACCAATTATATTTATGGGCTTAGACACCTATTCAATCAATCTCCCAATTGAATAAGTCTAATAACTATAACTGGCAATATATTTTTCTAAACTGATTAGTAAATTGTAGCTCTCAAAGTTGCTATTGAACTCTAACCTAGTCAGTTACGTTTCCTAAGATAAGTGATCATATAATCATCTGTTCTGCAAGATATCATGCGTATATGAGACATGGAACAGATTCAATCTCAATTTCTAAAACTTTCTTTCTTGATTTTTGATTTCTGATGACAAAGAACTACTAATCGAGCACATCAGTTTAGTCCTGGTCGGGCCCGATACTATAAGTCAACACCAAATCATTGAAGGGCCCAAAGTTACCACCTTTCTCCCTAAGGAAAATAAGGAACATATAAACTTTCACTTATATGTTTTCACTATTTACTCGTCAAATTATGCTCAACAATATATTTTATAACATCAAGTTACTGATGTGTTTACATATTATCAATGCACAACCAACTCAACTTAAATATATAAGTTTAAAGATTATAAGATATTATCGTCTCAAATTACTCATGATAAATTCCATGAAGTAATTCTCTGAGCATGGGTTAATCCAACACTTAAATTATATATTTCAAAGTACTCATGAACACTGCAGCAAAGTCATTGCTATGCCTAAAACTCTTTAGACAATCTACAATTGATTCATGACAATCTTAATTCACTACTTACTTCCAAAAGTATGATCGACTATAGATATTTGAATAATCTAATTATTCAGGACGTAAAATGTGTAAAAATGAAACACAATAATAAACAATTAACAAAAGATAGTAAGAATTACTCATAAATAATATCCATTACTTAATCATCAAGAGTCAATTACATTTATTTTATTATAAGTTTCTAAACAACTATCTGACTACCTAAACTAATATCATCCTTCAGACCAAATATCCTAACATGTTGAACGTGCCTAATCCTATCCAGACCCCTTTGTGAGGGGATCTATTGGATTCTCTTCTGAAAATACCCTCTTCACGATGAGGTGACCTTCTTCTACTCTATGTCTAATGAAATTGTATTTTCTGTCGATATGCCTTAATCTACCGTGATCTATTGGTTCCTTTGTTAAAGCAACCACCCCTTCATTATCATAGAAAATCTCCATTGGCTCTTTGATTGTTGGAACAAATTCAAGGTCTATGATGAAATTCTTCAACCAAATAGCCTCTTTCGATCACTCACATGCTGCTACATACTATGATTTACCTGTAGAATCAACCATTGTCTCTTGTTTGGAAATTTTCTAGGTTACCTATCCTCTATTCAAGGTAAACACCTAGCCAGATTGAGAAAGGAATTTGTCTCTGTTTGTTTGAAACCTGACATCACTATACCCGGTTACACTTAAGTTGTCACTGCCACCAAACACAACGACCCTATCCTTAATTCGTCATAAATACTTAAGAATATTCTTGACCGCTATCGAATAAGCTCTACACGAATTCCTTTGATAACAACTAACCATGCTCAAAGAAAAAGCCACATCAGGGCGAGTACATGTCATAACATACATGATAGATCCAACAGAGGAAGCATATGGAATTCTACTCATTTCTGCTATCTCTACATCTGTACGCCGACTCTCAGTCTTACTCAATTTGGTATTATTCTGTATTTGAAGTTCTCCCTTCTTGGAATTCTCCACACTAAAACTTTTTAGTACTTTATCGAAGTATGCACTTTGACTAAGTTTTGACTAAGTCCAATTATATTTTACTCATGTCTCTCAAAATCCTTATCCCTATAGTATAAGCAACATCTCCAAGATCCTTCATAGTAAAACACTTTCCAAGCCAAGACTTAACCACTTGAAAAATTGGAATTCTTTTCCTATAAGAAGTATCTCATCAACATACAAAACCTGGAAGGTTACTATACTCCCACTATCTTTGACATATACATAAGATTTATCCTCACTTACAGAGAAACCAAACTCTTTGACCTTCTCATTAAAGCAAAGATTCCATCTACGAAGCTTGTTTCAATCCATATATTGATTTCTCAAGCTTACACATGCTATTGGGATACTTTGCATCCCTAAAACCCTCTGGCTGACTCATGTAAACATCCTCATTCAACTTCCCATTAAGGAAATCATTTTTGACATCCATATGCCAAATTTCATAGTCATGAAATGCAACTGTGGCTAGCATTACCTTAAAAGATTTAATCTTTGCTACTGGTGAGAAAGTATCATCATAGTCAAACCTTGGGGTTTAAGTAAAGCCATTTGCAACCAGTCTTTCCTTAAAGGTGTGTACCTTTCCATCCATGTTAGTATTATTCTTGATGATCCATTTGCACCCTACTGTCTTACAACCTGCACATTGTCAACCAAATTCCAAACTTTATTGTCACACATGGACTTGATCTTGTTGTCTATTACCTCTTTCCACTTGACTGACTTAGGGTCTGCTATGGCTTCCTTGTAGTTAGTTGGTTCATCCAAATTTATCAGTGTACTATCACTGATGAACGTGTCACCATTTCTAGTTATATGGAAACCATATAACTTAAGTTACATTCTAATTTTAGTGGAAGGACTAAGAGGTAATGACTCGTCAATTGGTTCAACTAGAATTTCTTCCTCAGGTTGACCCCTAGTATTATCAGAAGTTCCTTCATCGTTTGAATCTTGAATTTCTTCAAGTTCAATTGTACTCCCACTTTCCTCTTTACATATAAGCTCTCTCTCTCTTTCTTTTTCTCTGTCTCTCTTTCTCTCTCTGTCCTCTCTCTCTCTCTCTCTCTCTCTCTCTCTCTCTTTCTCTCTCTCTCTCTCCCTCTCTCTCTCCCTCTCTCTCTCTCTCTCTCTCTCTTTCGTATACGCATGCGCCCTTCGTGCTATAAAGACCATGTTCTCACTAGGTCTGTTGAACAAATACCTGAAGGACTATTGGGGGTAACCGAGGAAAAAACATCTCTCACTTTGAGGTTCGAGCTTGTCATGAGTATCTCATCTAACGAAAGCTTCACAACCCCAAACCTTGTTATGTGCTAACGAAGGAACCTTACCTTTCCACGTATTGTGAGGTGTTTTGGAAACCTTCTTAGTTGGGACAAGATTAAGAATGTTGGCAGCAGTCTCTAAGGCATACCCCCAGAAAGAGATTGGAAGAGAAGCTCGGCTCATCATGGAACAAATCATGTCCAATAAGGTCTGATTACACCTCTCAGCCACACCATTAAGTTGTGGTGTTCTGGGAGGAGTCAATTGTAAAACTATTCCACATTCCTTGAGGTAGTCATGGAACTTGATACTAAGATACTCTCTGCCTCGAAATGATCGAAACATCTTTATCTTCCTGTCTAATTGATTCTCAACTTCATGTTTAAACTCTTTGAACTTTTCAAAAGTTTCTGACTTATGCTTGATTAAGTAGATATAGCCATAACTACTATAATCATCATTAAAAGTCATATGGAATCTATTTGCATCCCTTGTGGTGGATCTAAAGGGTCCACACACATCTGTGTATATGAGATCCAACAATCATTCACCTCTTTCACAAGACCTAGTGAAAAATGATTTTGTCATCTTACATAGGAAACAAGACTCACATGTATCATCTGAACTTAAGTCAAATGATTCAACCACTCCATCCTTTTGGAGTTGGGCCATGAATTTCTTATTAACATGTCCAAGATGACAATGCCACAAGCACGCTTTGTCTAATAGCATTAGACGAATCAATATGAAAAACACTATTTCCTAAATTGTCTACAATCATCACAGTTTCATACACACCATCACAAAGTAAAGCTTTAAAATAAAACAAACTATTTTTATAAGAAGAAATAGAACCATTCTTATTATCAAAAGATAATCCAAAACCTATTTTAAATAAAGCATTAAATGGAATTATGTTTCGTGTCATATTTGACGAGTAGCAACAATTCAATAAATCTAACCATAACCCATTATTACGCACTAAGATATAAATTCCAATCTTGGTAACAAGTGAAGATCTCCAATTGCCTATGATCAAGTTCATCCTTCCATGCTCCACATCCTCACTTCTTGTTAGCTCCTACAAATCATAACAAATGTGAAACCCACAGCCTGTATCAAGGACACAAGAATGAGAATATCATGAGTTATTAGATAAAATAGTGTAAATACTTTCTGGGTTTGGCTTCACCTTGCCATCCTTGATATCCTACAAGTACTTTAGGCAGCTTCATTTCCAATGCCCCATGTCATTTGTGACAACCCGATATTTCAAGTCAATGTAATGACCTAAGTCGAGTATTGTAATCTATTTTGAAATGATAAATAAATAAAAATATCGTCAGAAATGAAATGTTCAAAAGTCTCAATTGGGATACATAAAATGATATTTATCTTGTCAAGGTTTTCAAAAATATAAAGAACACTCAAATCTGAGTTATAACAAAGAAGTTATGACCAATCAAAAATCCGCAGCAAAAGCGGTAAAACACTGTTAAGCATGAAACGCGAAATTTCAATAAAATACTTTTTAGCCATAGGTATCTAAATGAAAGTCGTAGATATCATTACACCACAAAAATACGTAAAAAGAGCGTCCAAATCTGACTTCGTATTAGGAAGTTATCATTTTTCTATGTTTCAGATATAGTGGTAGATACCTAAAAACTCGAAAAAGAGATCGAGCGACATTTAGCTGACACAACCTAAACGAGGATCAAAGATCTCGACAATAGTAGTTCAACAGTAAAAAGACATACAAAAATGGACGTCAGATGAAGAAGTTATGAATTTTAACGGACTTTTCCTGTCCTGGCCTGTTAAAAATATAATATTAAAAACGAAAGTCAAAATTAGCCGACGAAGTATAAACAAGAGTTGTAGAGTATATTCTCACCTACGCGTGGATATAAAGAACGTCAAAATCGAAACTCGTATGCAAGATATATGAATTTCCGAAGTTCGGGACACGAATTCCCACACTAACAGTGGACTCACGACGTGAGCTTGAAGCTCACGACGTGAGCTAGTGACTGATGGGTGCCATAGACGGGCTATCAGACGTCGAGTCTACGGAGGGTATAAGATCTAACTCACTATGTGAGCAACTCCATGCTCACGATGTGAGTTTCAAAAATGCACCATATAAATAGAAACCGAAGGTTTTGGGTTTAGGTGCTCAATTCTACTCTCCTTTCTACTTTTACTCATTATTAAGTGTACCGAGACTACCTCGATGCCCCAGTTACGTGTCCAAGCCGTGACGAAATCCCAGAGTCCCAAAGTTCCTGAGAAACTTGCTTCTTTCCAGTCAAAGTGCTGCCCGAGTCAAGCACCGTCTTCTCCAAACCGTCACTAGTACTAGGTGAGTTCATACCCCTATATTTTCACGTTTTTATTGTAACAGCCCGGAATTTCTAGGTATTTATTATTGGTGTATTTTTGGAGAATTGTGAGTGGACTCGGCGAGTTGGAGCTCAAACTCGCCGAGAAGGATCGCGATTTTGGACGTGGGTTTGCGTCTGGACTCGGCGAGTCCATGCTGTGTAATGAAACCCTAATTCCCAGGGTTTGAGACCTATTTAAAGGGCCTTATGGCCGTCATTGTGCTCACCAATCCATAGAGAGAAACCCTAGAGTGCTTGAGCGTTTTGAGAGAGAAAGGAAGCCATTCTTGACCTTTGTGGTGTTGTTTAGCAAGAAGAAGGAGGTCCTAACCAAGAGGAAGCAAAGGTGGTTGCTACACTGTGGATTTGAAGCTTAGATCATCGCACTTGAGGTATTAATTCAGCTCATCTTCTGTTTTAGGAAGTATATTTGGATTTAGGGTTTCTTGTGGCCTTTGTTGGGTTGATTTGATGCCCAAATAGTCCCTTTCTAGTGATGAGGCTTTGGATCTAGATCCATAGAGGTCCAGAGAGCCTCACTCATCAAGCTTTATGAAGAGCAATGGAGGTTATGACCTTGAGTTGTGGTATTTGGGACTAAATCATCATATATGGTCATATAGATGTTGTATGTACGTCAAGATAGCGACTTTATGTGATAAATAAGCTTGGAAGGACTGGATCTATGAGTTAGTGGAACAGATCTGACCTCAGGAGTGATTTTGAGTCGCTGCATGGCATGGACTCGCCGAGTTCGAAGAACAGACTCGGCGAGTAGCATGAAGATTGCCCAGCACCACTCAGCGAGTGGTCTTGCCGAGTTGAGGGATTGACTCAGTGAGTCAGGGAGAGTCAAAGTGGGTTGACTGGTGGACTGAGTCAAACTGGGACTCACCGAGTTGTTCTTGAGACACGGCGAGTTCAGTCGTGGAGGCCCCACAACTCATGCCAGGTGGAACTCGTCGAGTTAGGAGAATACTGGATCTTAGGGAAATCAGTGTATGCGTATAGACTCGCCGAGTCGCTATAGTGCACTCGCCGAGTCCGGTCAAAGTTGACCGTTGACCATTGACCAGTGTTGACCTATGTTGACTCTTTAAGGGATAGTCAACCTTAGTTGGGAAAGTGTTAATTAGAGATGTATTGTGTTATAGGAGGACTATACCTCGGGAGATCGAGCACTAGTGATTTCAGGGATTTACGAATTACCGAGATACGTGAGGTGAGTCTTCTCACTATACTTTACCTTGAGTAGGTAAACAGAGTTATGTGATACAGTGCTTGTATGCTATATTTATATGTTATGTGTTGTGCTGCATTATTCTTTGTGATTTATGTTGTGCATGTTTACAGAGTTAGAACATGAGGGTTCACAGAGTTTGGGTGTACGGACCCACAGAGTTATAGCCTCGAGTGGCTAATATGTGTTATATGTGGTAGTTTGGGGAACTCACTAAGCTTTGTGCTTATAGTGTTTGGTGTTATTTGTTTTGGGTACTAGTGACGACCGTGGGAAGGCGCCTGCTTGATCAGTACACAAGCATGGGATTTATGATTTGAGATCTTGGGATTTTTGTATTACTTGGATTGAATTTTCAAATATGGTTGTTTTATGAATATTAAGTGAATTATGTTTTATAAAATTTGAAAATTTTGTTTTGAAGTTTACGGTGTTACAAGTTGGTATCGAAGCCTTGGTTTGAGGGATTCGGGTATACCTTCGGGAGTATTTGAACTCAAACTGAGGATTTTGAAAATATTTTCAAAAAGAAAACCAAATTTTCTAAAAGTAGAAGATTGCTAGAGAAATTCAGAGGAGAAACGTGTATACGATCAGTCAGCGCCCGAACGGTGATTTCCTAAAATACCCTTATATTATATGTTTATGAGATTGTTATGATGTATTCTCTTGCTAAAGTAGGCTAGGTATTCCTATTAGGACTAGAGTGCCCTGATTTGTGATGCCTTAGCCTAGGGAGAGGTGAGCTGCTATGAGATGCTTGAGAGAGAATAGGTAGCAGCGAGGAGCTTATGATAGATCTGTTAGAAAGTGATAGAGTACTAGGAAATTGGGATTCGAAGAGGAGGATTTGGGGTGTATACTGAAACGATGTGGACAGTAGAATTGGGCCCGTACTACTGAAAGCACCCGGGCGGTGTACGGTCCGAGTAAGAATCTTCGAAATGCCAAGGATCAAAGAGGGATGAGTTTTTGAGTGTGAGTATGCTCGAGCGTATTCTAATTTATCATATGTAGTATTTTAGAGGTTGATCATGGTGAGGACACGTCATATGCCGGAGGGCGTCGGGGCTAGTGATGAGGAGATCTGTCAGATCATTCACGAGGAGGTGGCTGCGGTCATCAGGACAGAGATACCAGAGATGTTCGGGTCTATTAAGACCGTGCTGATTGAGACTTTCAACGAGCGTTATGCTGCTCTTTCCGAGGCTGCTGTTGCGGCGGCCACTGCAGCTGTTGCTGTTGCGAGGCCACAGGGTGGTGATGCGTTGCTGTTCCGGGAGTTCAGCAACACGAAACCACCAGAGTTTGATGGGACCTAGGACCCGATGGCGGCTATGAGATGGATTTCTGACATAGAGGGGTGTTTCTTCACTTGCTCATCTCCTGAGAATTTGAGAGTATGGTTCGCGCTGAACCAGCTTAGCTTGGGAACGAAGGACTGGTGGAAGTTTGTGACAGCACACTTTTCGCTTGCTGAGCTTGCGGCAGTGACCTGGGAGAGGTTCACTGCCATGTTCCGAGATGAGTACGTTCCCCAGGTGGATAGGGAGCGTTTGGCGCAGGAGTTTCTGACCCTCAAGCAGGGCACTGAGTCTGTTACAGTGATTACCAGGATGTTTCACGAGAGGGCGATGTTCTGCCCTGAGAACGTGTCCACTGAGCAGGCATGTATGAGCCGGTGTTTGAGTATCTTGAGGCAAGACATTCGGGAGTTCGTGGCGAACTCCTCATACCGGACATTTGTTGAGCTTCATGCAAATGCCCGGAAGAGGGAGATCGAACTGGAGACTCAGGCTACGGAGGAGGCTGAGTCTCAGGGGAGGGATCGGCGACCGGCACAATTCCAGTTGGATGCCAAGCCAGCCAAGCCCGCTGATCCCAAATCAGGGAGCCAGAAGGGCCGCACTTGTGGAAAGTGCGGCAAGGGTCATGATGGAGTATGTAGAGCTGGATATTGCTACAAATGTGGCAAGGAGTGGCATATGGCCAAGGACTGCCCCAAGGGGTTTGCAGTATGTTTTCACTGCAACCAAACCGGACACCGGAAGGCGGAATGTCTGCAGTTGCGGGGATCAGATCAGGGAGCACTTCAGGGATCTGCCCCTGCCGCCATCAGAGCTACTGAGAGTCGGCCAGTGAAGGCCAAGGCGCCGAGGGCACGTGGGAGAGCGTTTCGGTTGACCGTGGAGGAGGTCCGCGCAACGCCCAATGTCGTGGCTGGTATGTATTCTATCGTGTATTCATTGTAATGTTGAGATATTATGCTTATATTATGTTATGCATAGGTACTTTTCTTGTGAATTCTGCACCTGCCTTGGTATTATTTGACTCGGGTGCGAGTCGGTGTTTTGTATCTTTGGCTTTTAGTCAGCACATCAGTGTTAGTCGCAAGGCGCTGAGTCGGCCTCTGAGAGTTTCCATAGCTGACGAGAAGGTGATATATTCCACAGAGGTGATCCGTGGGTGCGTACTCGAGATTTTCGGTGTTGAGTTCCCGATTGATTTGGTTCCTATTGTCGTGGGGGATGTTTGTGTCATTGTGGGCATGGACTGGTTGAGCACGTTCGGTGCAGTTATCAACTGCGAGCGACAGCTAGTGACCATACGAGACCCTAGTGGGGGAGTTCTTACCATGTACGGCGAGGGTACCCGTTTTGGATCAGTGTTTTGTTCGGCCGCTAGGGTGAGGCAGTGTCTACAGCAGGGCTGTAAGGGTTTTGTGGTGTACGTGTCGGATACGCAGGTTGATTCCAACAGGCCAAGGTCAGTGGAGGAGGTTCCTATAGTGTGTGAGTTCCTGGATGTCTTTCCAGAGGAGTTGCCGGGTGTCCATCCCGTGAGGCAAGTAGAGTTCGGTATTGATTTAGTCTCGGGGGCTGCGCTTATCGCTAAGGTGCCTTATCGTCTTGCACCTCCAGAGATGCAAGAGTTATCCTCGCAGCTTCAGGAGCTGCTGGGGAAAGGGTTTATTCGGCCAAGTAAATCGTCGTGGGAAGCGCCTATTCTGTTTGTCAAGAAGAAGGATGGTTCACACCGGATGTGCATTGATTACCGGGAGTTGAACAAGCTGACGGTCAAGAACCGTTACCCGTTACCGAGGATCAACGATTTGTTCGACCAGTTGCAGGGAGCATCTTGGTTCTCCAAGATCAATTTGAGGTCTGGATACCATCAGGTGAGGGTGCGAGATGAGGACGTCCAGAAGACAGCGTTTAAGATGCGTTATGGGCATTATGAGTTTGTGGTGATGCCTTTCGGACTCACCAATGCCCCGGCAGTGTTCATGGATCTCAAGAAATGGGTGTGCAGGCCGATGTTGGATCGGTCGGTGATTTTATTCATTGATGACATTTTGGTATATTCGAGATCTAAAGAGCAGCATGAGGAGCATTTGAGGGAGATCCTCGGAGTTCTGAGATCGGAGATGCTTTATGCCAAATTCTACAAGTGTGATTTTTGGTTGCGAGAGGTCCAGTTCCTAGGACATCTTGTTAACCAGGAAGGGATATTGGTCGATCCGGCCAAAGTTGAGGCGGTGATGAGTTGGGATGTACCGAGGTCACCCTCCGAGATCAGGAGTTTTCTAGGGCTGGCCGGTTATTATCGGAGATTTATCAGGGATTTCTCTAAGATCGCAGTGCCACTCACTAGGTTGACCCGGAAGGGTGTTGCTTTTTTATGGGGCCCTGAGCAACAGGCCTCCTTTGAGACGCTTCATCAAAGGTTATGCGAGGCCTCGGTGTTAGCCCTCCCGGAGGGAATGGAGGACTTTGTTGTATTCTGTGATGCATCGATCTTGGGGTTGGGAGCGGTGCTGATGCAGAGAGGGCATGTGATAGCATATGCATCGAGGCAGTTGAAGCCGCATGACACGAGGTATCCCACCCATGACCTAGAGTTGGAGGTAGTGGTGTTCGCCCTCAAGATTTGGCACCACTATTTGTATGGGGTTCGGTGTACGATATACACGGACCATACAAGTCTGAAGTATTTAATGGATCAGCCCAACCTAAATATGCGGTAGAGGAGGTGGTTGGATGTGGTTAAGGATTATGATTGTGAGATCCTGTACCATCCGGGCAAGGCTAATGTGGTAGCCGACGCCCTGAGTCGCAGGGCGGAGAGCGTCCCATTGCGAGATGTATGTTTGCGATTAACTGTGATGACTCCGGTATTGGACACCATTCGAGGAGCACAGGCTGAGACAGTGAGGTCGGAAAACTAGAAGAGAGAGCGAGTTGTTGGGTTGGTATCGGAGTTCGTTATCGATGGTCGGAGGCTTATGACTTTTCAGGGGCGTATTTGGGTACCGTTTGTGGGAGGAACGCGTACCATTTTGATGGAAGAGGCTTATCGGTCGAAATTCTCGATCCATCCTGGGGACACTAAGATGTATTTGGATTTGAGGAGGGAGTATTGGTGGCCCTGTATGAAGAGGGATGTTGCGTGGTTTGTTGAGAGGTGCTTAACCTGCCGTAGGGTTAAGGCCGAACACCAGAGACCGCATGGTAAGTTGCAGCCATTGGAGGTTCCTGAATGGAAGTGGGAACAGATCACCATGGATTTCATCACCAAATTGCCAAGGACTGCTCAGGGAGTTGATGCAATTTGGGTGATTGTGGAGAGATTGACGAAGAGCGCTCACTTCCTTGCTATCAGTGAGAGTTCTTCTGCAGAGAAGTTAGCAGAGATGTATGTGAGGGAAGTGGTATCTCGGCATGGGGTGCCGATCTCGATTGTCTCCGACCGGGATGTGCGTTTCAATTCCAGATTCTGGAAGAAGTTCCATGACGAATTAGGTACTAGGCTGCATTTTAGTACCGCATATCACCCCAGAGAGACGGACAGAGTAAGCGGACGATTCAGACGCTCGAGGACATGCTCTGGCATGTGTATTGGATTTTGGGGGAAGTTGGGATACGTATTTGCCCTTGACCGAGTTTTCTTACAACAACATCCATCATTCGAGCATCGGTATGCCACCCTTTGAGCTGTTGTATGGGAGGAGGTGTCGGACCCCCATTTGCTGGGGAGAAGTCGGACAACGCGTTATGGGCAACACTTAGATCGTACTTCAGATGATAGAGCAGATCCAACAGGTCAAACAGAGGTTACTGACTGCTCAGAGTCGACAGAAGAGTTATGCGGATAGACGCCGGTCCGAACTTGAGTTCCAGGTCGGCGACTTTGTGCTCCTAAAGGTCTCTCCTTGGAAAGGAGTGATCCGATTCAAGAAGAGGGGCAAGTTGGGGCCTCGATATATCGGACCATTTCGGGTAGTCGCGAGGGTAGGCAGGGTAGCCTATCGTTTGGATTTGCCAGCAGAGTTGGGGCAGATTCACAACACTTTCCATGTGTCGTAATTGCGGAAGTGTATAGCCGATGAGTCGGCAATGGTTCCATTAGAGGATATTCAGGTGGATGCAAGACTGAATTATGCTAAGAGACCAGTGGCAATCAGAGATCGAAAAATCAAAGTTCTGAGGAACAAGGAGGTACCTTTGGTTTTGGTTCAGTGGCAGCAAAAAATGGGGTCCGAGATGACATGGGAACTGGAGCGTGAGATGCGCGAGCAGCATCCGGAGTTATTTGCAAAGCGAGACTTCGAGGGCGAAGTCTAGTTCTAGTGGGGGAGAATTGTAACAGCCCAGAATTTCCACGTATTTATTATTGGTGTATTTTTGGAGAATTATGAGTGGACTCGGCGAGTTGGAGCTCAAACTCACCGAGTAGGATCGTGATTTTGGACGCGGATTCGCGTCTTGACTCGGCGAGTCCACGATGTGTAATGAAACCCTAATTCCCAGGGTTTGAGACCTATTTAAAGGGCCTTATGGCTGTCATTTATGCTCACCAATCCATAGAGAGAAACCCTAGAGTGCTTGAGCGTTTTGAGAGAGAAAGAAAGCCATTCTTGACCTTTGTGGTGTTGTTTAGGAAGAAGAAGGAGGTCCTAACCAAGAGGAAGCAAAGGAGGTTGCTATACTGTGGATTTGAAGCTTAGATCATCGCACTTGAGGTATTAATTCAGCTCATCTTCTGTTTTAGGAAGTATATTTGGATTTAGGGTTTCTTGTGGCCTTTGTTGGGTTGATTTGATGCCCAAATAGTCCCTTTCTAGTGATGAGGCTTTGGATCTAGATCCATAGAGGTCCAGAGAGCCTCACTCATCAAGCTTTATGAAGAGCAATGGAGGTTATGACCTTGAGTTGTGGTATTTGGGACTAAATCATCATATATGGTCATAGAGATGTTGTATGTACATCAAGATAGCGACTTTACGTGATAAATAAGCTTGGAAGGACTGGATCTATGAGTTAGTGGAACAGATCTGACCTCAGGAGTGATTTTGAGTCGCTGCATGGCATGGACTCGCCGAGTCCGAAGAACAGACTCGGCGAGTAGCATGAAGATTGCCCAGCACCACTCAGCGAGTGGTCTTGCCGAATCGAGGGATTGACTCAGTGAGTCAGGGAGAGTTAGAGTGGGTTGACTGGTGGACTGAGTCAAACTGGGACTCACCGAGTTGTTCTTGAGACCCGGCGAGTTCAGTCGTGGAGGCCCCACAACTCATGCCAGGTGGAACTCGTCAAGTTAGGAGAATACTCGTCGTGTCAAGTGAGGATCTTAGGGAAATCAGTGTATGCGTATAGACTCGCCGAGTCGCTATAGTGCACTCGCCGAGTCTGGTCAAAGTTGACCGTTGACCATTGACCAGTGTTGACCTATGTTGACTTTTTAAGGGATAGTCAACCTTAGTTGGGAAAGTGTTAATTAGAGATGTATTGTGTTATAGGAGGACTATAGCTTGGGAGATCGAGCACTAGTGATTTCAGGGATTTACGAATTACCGAGATACGCGAGGTGAGTCTTCTCACTATACATTACCTTGAGTAGGTAAACAGAGTTATGTGATACAGTGCTTGTATGCTATATTTATATGTTATGTGTTGCGCTGCATTATTCTTTCTGATTTATGTTGTGCATGTTTACAGAGTTAGAACCTGAGGGTTCACATAGTTTGGGTGTACGGACCCACAGGGTTATAGCCTTGAGTGGCTAATATGTGTTATATGTGGTATTTTGGGGAACTCACTAAGCTTTGTGCTTATAGTGTTTGGTGTTATTTGTTTCGGGTACTAGTGACGACCGTGGGAAGGTGCCGGCTTGATCAGTACACATGCATGGGATTTATGATTTGAGATCTTGGGATTTTTGTATTACTTGGATTGAATTTTCAAATATGGTTGTTTTATGAATAGAGAATTATGTTTTATAAAATTTGAAAATTTTGTTTTGAAATTTACGGTGTTACATTTACTATATTTTAAGGGGACGAATACAAGTGAAATGCAAGAAAAACTTATGTTACAATGCAAATTGTTACATTCAGTTTCAAATGCTTTATCTACATTTTGTGTATAAATGTTAAATAAGTAAAATAACATTATTACAAATGTTATGCTTAAATGCAAAGTTGTTAATACACTAAGGTTTATCATTCAAACGAAACACACTTTTGAAAACCTATAATAGGTATAGTTTACGAGATATTCATGATATTTTACACTCTATAAACACTATGGAAAGGAAATACTTACATTTACAAGAAAAATGTACTTTTCATACATAAATCTATTTGATACTAACTTTTGTGAGTCATTTACTTCACGTACTTTCCAGTACGCATTTTAAGTGTTGTGTTATAAACCATAATCTCCTGTAGGGAGAGCGTGATACTTGTTTATAGATCTATACGGGATTGACAATCCCGCACCTAAACTGTTAGCTACAGTTGGATCGGCAGGTCTGGAGTGACAAACGTCATATCATTCTCACGCATGAAGAACCTTGTGACAGGCAGTCTGGGTCACTAGTACGGTTATAAAACTCATATGAAGTATTAAAACATTTGATTTATGAGGCTAACAAACACCTTAGTGGTTATATATACATATATAAATCTACTTACACTATTTTAGGTATGGAAAATACTTATGCATTCCGATTTTTGGAACTTTTAAAACTACTATTCATTTATGGAAAATATTGGATTTTTGAGAAACATACTGAGTTACTTTATACAAAAAGGCATATAATTCTTATACAAAAACGATTATGAACTCACCAACTTAATTGTTGAAACTTTTTCAAAACTACTTGTATTTCTCAGGGACTCAATAATACAAGTAAACCACAACTTTTGGGGAAGGAACGCAAAGGTGTCAAATTTCAAACTTATTATATCATCATAAACATAATTTCTTTTGAAACATGTATTACAATCAACTATTTATCCTTTTAAATTATATTTATGATGGTTATGTTTGCTTTCTTTACTATTTACTCAACTTTTTAGATACTACATGAAGTCATCTGCCCTCAAACAATTCAGCCGTTCTGGTTTGGGGGTGTGACATCATTGCAATAAAAGCAAGTGGCCTCCTTTTGGTCAGAAACAGGGGGAGCATCGGAACTAAACTTTGCTTTGGGTCCACTAATAGAAGACCCAACTTGAGACTTTCCCTTCCAGTTCAGCTTGGGAGGACCTTTCCTCTTTTTCCCTTTCCCTTGACCAATGGATAGAATAGGAGAAGCAGCCGGAGTGGAGGCAACACCTTTTCCCTTCACTTCTGCTTCAGTTGTTTGCAGGTAGGTTGTGCAATTGTGACGAAGTAGTTTTGTTGTTGTTCAAATGATAGGTCAATAGGAAATGATCATAACAACTTGGCACAGAGTTCAACACTATGTCGATCGCCAACTCATCATCAAAATTCACATTTAGCTTGATGAGCTTATCCACGTATCATTGCATTCTCGAAAGGTGGTTGCTTATAGACTCAGCATCCTTCATCTTGCATGCCATGAGTGACTTTACAACCTCATACTTCTCTTGACGATCTTGCTTATGGTACTTTTCCATAAGGTCCTTGTTCATATCGTGTGGCCAGTAATCCTCATAGTGTCTCTACAATTCTAGAGTCATTATTGCCACCATGATGCAAGCAATTTTTTTTTTGTATCCTTGTAGTGTTTCTCGTAGGCAACCATTTCTTTAGAGTGGCCTTCATTTCATCGATCTCATCGATTGGTTTCTCGAGGACATACTCCTTATCCTCAAAACAAAGTTCCATTTTGGTGTTGCGCATCCAGTTGTTGTAGTTGGTGCCATCCAATTTCACATTCGAGCAGTTGTTCAAAATATAGAAGTTGTTGTTGGAGGAGGTGGAAGGAGGAATCAAAGCATCGTTAGGAGTAGAAATCTATAAAGAGAAGAAAGAAAGTTTTACTTATATAATAATAATCCTCAATATAACACCCAAATGAAATATCAAGGCTAGGATCCAAATAAATAATTCACAACTTAGAAAGAGGATATCGTAATCTAATTGTAATTATATAAAGGTAGGTAAATGCAATTTACCAATTTCACCATCGAAAATGAAATTTTAACGAATTTAGTTTTAAATGAAATTCCTAGATCTTTTTAGAATCATTGAACTTTTCAACGTCATGTTTAATCTTGATTATGCTCTTCCATTTGTGACTAGGATACTGAGGATCATAAACAAGATGTTAATAACCATGCAAATTAACTTGGTACTCTCGATGTCATTTATCATCTCATTTTAATGTGTCGGTTAACCACGCACGCTCCATTCATCAATGATAATTTTTCAAGACAACCATTGCCACTCTTTATTCGTCCCTATTAGTGTGTCTGTTAACCACACACGCTCCACTAATGGCTAATAAAGTGCAATGTGTAGTTTCATGGGTTAGCATACAAGTTCACATTTTTCCTCAAGTAACTAAGATTGGGAATTTTATAAAAAAAAATATGTTAGTTACTTTATCATTCATTATACTTATCAATTATGATTAGGTTGTCCTATCGAACCCATTTAACTAACTACCCTCCACCAATCAAGGAAGCGGTGGGTGAGAGTGGAAACTCATTCAATTGTCATTTTAAAGGAAATTTCCTTATACTGCCTTTATAGATCGACTTCGTGAATGAGGCGTACTAGCGGTTCGACTGACTTGTCTTCTATATATATATAATAATATTAGATCTCTAATGTTACATATAATATAAGGGTATATTATTAAAAGCTTTTCAAAAGTACTAAGGTTATGTTTATAAAATTTCAAAATTAATATTCAATTAATTAAATTAAAAATAAAACCAATCATGAATTCAAAATAAGGATGTCAAATGACATTTTAAAATATTTAGTTTAATACAATTAAAAAATATTATTAAAGGTAATTATCTTGATCAATTAATGTTATATATTAAAACCTAAATTTGTGGATCTGACAGTCCAACAAGTCGTGGTAAACGGTCATCACGCCGTGTTAAAGGCCAACATGCCATGTTCGAAGATCACTACGACGTGTTTGCGGTACAAAATGATGATTCTGTTTTCTCCTTCTTGTTCAAGTTCAACAATTGTATCAATTCAATAGAAAGCTAAACCGACACTCTGATACCACTAATAGGTATTATGCAAAACATATAATCCTATGTGTGCATGCAACCCTAAGAATTTTGATCTACGTTTTCTCTAATTGAAAATACAATATGAACAACAATGTAGAAACCCTAGAAAACTAGTATATAATCAAAATACACAATTAGGGTTATAAAACATACATTTGATTGTTATGTAGCAATAACAATTCAAATCCTTAATGTTGTCGAGACTTTGAGAACAAGTATCACAATTGTCACGACTCTAGTGGTTCATACCCAACACAAGCAAAGGAAGAAGACTGTGGAGAGGGAGGAACGATTTTAAATTTTTGGTTGGATCTCTTGGGAACAAGTGGCCGAAAATTGTAGGGTTATGTCCCTATTTATATTGCAGATAGGAAAAACCCTAGATAAGACCAAGTCCAAGATTATTTTAAACCGTGTAATTATCCACTTTCCTGATTATCCATAAGAGATTATTCTAGAAACCCTAAGCATAAGAAAACCGTCCATAGCCTATGGAGGACTATAAATTGCCTCTTTCTTAACTATTAAACAATTACAATCCAATCCCTGCACTTTTAATTAATTCTTTTAATCCTAAAATTAGTTCTAATTAATTTTCGATTAAATATCAATTAAATATTACTATTTCTAATTAATATATTATTATCATAATATATTAAAAAATCATTTATTTCAATCTATTAATCAAATAATAAATCAACATCTTTCTCCAAAATCATCATTCCTAGTTTCTAGTCTTAACGGAAACCCAAAAGGACTGTGCTACTATCAATTCAAGTATATATCAATTATATTTATGGGCTTAGACACCTAATCCAACATGGGCAGAGTGAAATTATGATACAAACTCTAGAAGATATGCTCCGTTTTTGGGTGATAGACTGTATTAATTCGTGGGGTGCTCACTGGCCGTTACATGAATCCTCATATAATAATAGTTATCACACTAGCATAAAGGTCGCTCCATTCGAGGTCTTGCACGGACATAGATTTCATTCTATGATATGTTGGGCAGAAGTTAGAGATACCTAACTAGATAAAAAGCATGATGGAGATACTTTACACACTGGTTTTGAGATCATTCATGAAACAACAAAGAAGATCATTTAGATAAAGGAACGATTAAAGGCCACACATAGTAAGCAAAAAAATCTATATTAACGTGAGACGAAAACCCTTAGAATTCAAAGTAAGAGACCATGTCCTACAAAAGGTCATAGTATGGAAAGATGTCATTTGATTTGAAAAACATGCTAAAACTAAAACCCCCATACATCAGACCTATTGAAATACTGGCAAGGGTTGGTCCAATGGCTTAGAAACTGAATTTTCCACAAGAACTCAATAAATTTCACGATACCTTCCATGTGTGTATTCTTAAAAAGTGTCTATGTAATGAGAACCCTGTCTATCCACTCGATGAGATCCAAGTCAACACTAAACTTCATTTCGTGAAGGAATCAGTGGAAATCATGGATCGAGAAATCAAAAGCCTCATACAAAGCCGCATTACTATAGTAAAAGTCTGATGGAACTCTCGTAAAGGGTCGGAGTTTACTTAGGAACGTGTGAACCAGATGAAGCAAAAACATCCACAACTTTTCAGTGGTGCTCCATCCAATAGTGGAACGAAACAATATTAGAACAAAATAATCTAGAACTAAAAAATTTCGGGACGAAATTCCCTTAACAGGGAGGTAACGTGACATCCCGAAATTTAGGTCAAAGACTGTCAACAGTCAAGTTCAAAGTAAACTTCTTGGTAATTTGATTCATTGAGTTTTAGTGTATCTTATGTGACATAAATGATTTCATTTTAACTACTATAAGATATCATAGGGTATCTTACCTCCAAATGAGTAAACTGGAAAACGAATTAAATTGCTCAAACTACAACCTTAATTAACGTTTCTGAAAAACTGAAATTTTGTAATAAGAAGTTGTGAGCAATATAAAGACTCTAGTATAATAGTATGTGTTTCCCTATTTCCAAAAATATAAAGAATGTCCAAAACGGAGTTTGTAACCAAAAAATGCGACCGTTTTAAGAATACAAACCAGTATAATACTAATTTTCATAAAACTGCTAAACAACCTGTATCTCATTTCCTGTCGGGAAATGTCGGGCTGTGTCGCACTCATTATTTCCAGATAAGCATCAAGAACAACAAGCTAGCAACAACAATAGTGTCAACAACAACTTTTTCTACGCACTCTTTCCTGTAGGTCACTAGCATATCATAGCCGATAAGAGTTGTTAAGCTTTCTATCCGTTGAGTGACTACCACACCACATATGGAAATTTTGAGAACGTTTTTGGACTCAGGTCATAGTCTAATATTTAATTTGATACTTGAATTAGTTGTAGTAAAAATACTTATAAAAGTTGAGATGCTTGAGAGAGAATAGGTAGCAGCGAGGAGCTTATGATAGATCTGTTAGAAAGTGATAGAGTACTAGGAAATTGGGATTCGAAGAGGAGGATTTGGGGTGTATACTGAAACGATGTGGACAGTAGAATTGGGCCCGTACTACTGAAAGCACCCGGGCGGTGTACGGTCCGAGTAAGAATCTTCGAAATGCCAAGGATCAAAGAGGGATGAGTTTTTGAGTGTGAGTATGCTCGAGCGTATTCTAATTTATCATATGTAGTATTTTAGAGGTTGATCATGGTGAGGACACGTCATATGCCGGAGGGCGTCGGGGCTAGTGATGAGGAGATCTGTCAGATCATTCACGAGGAGGTGGCTGCGGTCATCAGGACAGAGATACCAGAGATGTTCGGGTCTATTAAGACCGTGCTGATTGAGACTTTCAACGAGCGTTATGCTGCTCTTTCCGAGGCTGCTGTTGCGGCGGCCACTGCAGCTGTTGCTGTTGCGAGGCCACAGGGTGGTGATGCGTTGCTGTTCCGGGAGTTCAGCAACACGAAACCACCAGAGTTTGATGGGACCTAGGACCCGATGGCGGCTATGAGATGGATTTCTGACATAGAGGGGTGTTTCTTCACTTGCTCATCTCCTGAGAATTTGAGAGTATGGTTCGCGCTGAACCAGCTTAGCTTGGGAACGAAGGACTGGTGGAAGTTTGTGACAGCACACTTTTTGCTTGCTGAGCTTGCGGCAGTGACCTGGGAGAGGTTCACTGCCATGTTCCGAGATGAGTACGTTCCCCAGGTGGATAGGGAGCGTTTGGCGCAGGAGTTTCTGACCCTCAAGCAGGGCACTGAGTCTGTTACGGTGATTACCAGGATGTTTCACGAGAGGGCGATGTTCTGCCCTGAGAACGTGTCCACTGAGCAGGCATGTATGAGCCGGTGTTTGAGTATCTTGAGGCAAGACATTCGGGAGTTCGTGGCGAACTCCTCATACCGGACATTTGCTAAGCTTCATGCAAATGCCCGGAAGAGGGAGATCGAACTGGAGACTCAGGCTACGGAGGAGGCTGAGTCTCAGGGGAGGGATCGGCGACCGGCACAATTCCAGTTGGATGCCAAGCCAGCCAAGCCCGCTGATCCCAAATTAGGGAGCCAGAAGGGCCGCACTTGTGGAAAGTGCGGCAAGGGTCATGATGGAGTATGTAGAGCTGGATATTGCTACAAATGTGGCAAGGAGTGGCATATGGCCAAGGACTGCCCCAAGGGGTTTGCAGTATGTTTTCACTGCAACCAAACCGGACACCGGAAGGCGGAATGTCTGCAGTTGCGGGGATCAGATCAGGGAGCACTTCAGGGATCTGCCCCTGCCGCCATCAGAGCTACTGAGAGTCGGCCAGTGAAGGCCAAGGCGCCGAGGGCACGTGGGAGAGCGTTTCGGTTGACCGTGGAGGAGGTCCGCGCAACGCCCAATGTCGTGGCTGGTATGTATTCTATCGTGTATTCATTGTAATGTTGAGATATTATGCTTATATTATGTTATGCATAGGTACTTTTCTTGTGAATTCTGCACCTGCCTTGGTATTATTTGACTCGGGTGCGAGTCGGTGTTTTGTATCTTTGGCTTTTAGTCAGCACATCAGTGTTAGTCGCAAGGCGCTGAGTCGGCCTCTGAGAGTTTCCATAGCTGACGAGAAGGTGATATATTCCACAGAGGTGATCCGTGGGTGCGTACTCGAGATTTTCGGTGTTGAGTTCCCGATTGATTTGGTTCCTATTGTCGTGGGGGATGTTTGTGTCATTGTGGGCATGGACTGGTTGAGCACGTTCGGTGCAGTTATCAACTGCGAGCGACAGCTAGTGACCATACGAGACCCTAGTGGGGGATTTCTTACCATGTACGGCGAGGGTACCCGTTTTGGATCAGTGTTTTGTTCGGCCGCTAGGGTGAGGCAGTGTCTACAGCAGGGCTGTAAGGGTTTTGTGGTGTACGTGTCGGATACGCAGGTTGATTCCAACAGGCCAAGGTCAGTGGAGGAGGTTCCTATAGTGTGTGAGTTCCTGGATGTCTTTCCGGAGGAGTTGCCGGGTGTCCATCCCGTGAGGCAAGTAGAGTTCGGTATTGATTTAGTCTCGGGGGCTGCGCTTATCGCTAAGGTGCCTTATCGTCTTGCACCTCCAGAGATGCAAGAGTTATCCTTGCAGCTTCAGGAGCTGCTGGGGAAAGGGTTTATTCGGCCAAGTAAATCGTCGTGGGAAGCGCCTATTCTGTTTGTCAAGAAGAAGGATGGTTCACACCGGATGTGCATTGATTACCGGGAGTTGAACAAGCTGACGGTCAAGAACCGTTACCCGTTACCGAGGATCAACGATTTGTTCGACCAGTTGCAGGGAGCATCTTGGTTCTCCAAGATCAATTTGAGGTCTGGATACCATCAGGTGAGGGTGCGAGATGAGGACGTCCAGAAGACAGCGTTTAAGATGCGTTATGGGCATTATGAGTTTGTGGTGATGCCTTTCGGACTCACCAATGCCCCGGCAGTGTTCATGGATCTCAAGAAATGGGTGTGCAGGCCGATGTTGGATCGGTCGGTGATTTTATTCATTGATGACATTTTGGTATATTCGAGATCTAAAGAGCAGCATGAGGAGCATTTGAGGGAGATCCTCGGAGTTCTGAGATCGGAGATGCTTTATGCCAAATTCTACAAGTGTGATTTTTGGTTGCGAGAGGTCCAGTTCCTAGGACATCTTGTTAACCAGGAAGGGATATTGGTCGATCCGGCCAAAGTTGAGGCGGTGATGAGTTGGGATGTACCGAGGTCACCCTCCGAGATCAGGAGTTTTCTAGGGCTGGCCGGTTATTATCGGAGATTTATCAGGGATTTCTCTAAGATCGCAGTGCCACTCACTAGGTTGACCCGGAAGGGTGTTGCTTTTTTATGGGGCCCTGAGCAACAGGCCTCCTTTGAGACGCTTCATCAAAGGTTATGCGAGGCCTCGGTGTTAGCCCTCCCGGAGGGAATGGAGGACTTTGTTGTATTCTGTGATGCATCGATCTTGGGGTTGGGAGCGGTGCTGATGCAGAGAGGGCATGTGATAGCATATGCATCGAGGCAGTTGAAGCCGCATGACACGAGGTATCCCACCCATGACCTAGAGTTGGAGGTAGTGGTGTTCGCCCTCAAGATTTGGCACCACTATTTGTATGGGGTTCGGTGTACGATATACACGGACCATACAAGTCTGAAGTATTTAATGGATCAGCCCAACCTAAATATGCGGTAGAGGAGGTGGTTGGATGTGGTTAAGGATTATGATTGTGAGATCCTGTACCATCCGGGCAAGGCTAATGTGGTAGCCGACGCCCTGAGTCGCAGGGCGGAGAGCGTCCCATTGCGAGATGTATGTTTGCGATTAACTGTGATGACTCCGGTATTGGACACCATTCGAGGAGCACAGGCTGAGACAGTGAGGTCGGAAAACTAGAAGAGAGAGCGAGTTGTTGGGTTGGTATCGGAGTTCGTTATCGATGGTCGGAGGCTTATGACTTTTCAGGGGCGTATTTGGGTACCGTTTGTGGGAGGAACGCGTACCATTTTGATGGAAGAGGCTTATCGGTCGAAATTCTCGATCCATCCTGGGGACACTAAGATGTATTTGGATTTGAGGAGGGAGTATTGGTGGCCCTGTATGAAGAGGGATGTTGCGTGGTTTGTTGAGAGGTGCTTAACCTGCCGTAGGGTTAAGGCCGAACACCAGAGACCGCATGGTAAGTTGCAGCCATTGGAGGTTCCTGAATGGAAGTGGGAACAGATCACCATGGATTTCATCACCAAATTGCCAAGGACTGCTCAGGGAGTTGATGCAATTTGGGTGATTGTGGAGACATTGACGAAGAGCGCTCACTTCCTTGCTATCAGTGAGAGTTCTTCTGCAGAGAAGTTAGCAGAGATGTATGTGAGGGAAGTGGTATCTCGGCATGGGGTGCCGATCTCGATTGTCTCCGACCGGGATGTGCGTTTCAATTCCAGATTCTGGAAGAAGTTCCATGACGAATTAGGTACTAGGCTGCATTTTAGTACCGCATATCACCCCAGAGAGACGGACAGAGTAAGCGGACGATTCAGACGCTCGAGGACATGCTCTGGCATGTGTATTGGATTTTGGGGGAAGTTGGGATACGTATTTGCCCTTGACCGAGTTTTCTTACAACAACATCCATCATTCGAGCATCGGTATGCCACCCTTTGAGCTGTTGTATGGGAGGAGGTGTCGGACCCCCATTTGCTGGGGAGAAGTCGGACAACGCGTTATGGGCAACACTTAGATCGTACTTCAGACGATAGAGCAGATCCAACAGGTCAAACAGAGGTTACTGACTGCTCAGAGTCGACAGAAGAGTTATGCGGATAGACGCCGGTCCGAACTTGAGTTCCAGGTCGGCGACTTTGTGCTCCTAAAGGTCTCTCCTTGGAAAGGAGTGATCCGATTCAAGAAGAGGGGCAAGTTGGGGCCTCGATATATCGGACCATTTCGGGTAGTCGCGAGGGTAGGCAGGGTAGCCTATCGTTTGGATTTGCCAGCAGAGTTGGGGCAGATTCACAACACTTTCCATGTGTCGTAATTGCGGAAGTGTATAGCCGATGAGTCGGCAATGGTTCCATTAGAGGATATTCAGGTGGATGCAAGCCTGAATTATGCTAAGAGACCAGTGGCAATCAGAGATCGAAAAATCAAAGTTCTGAGGAACAAGGAGGTACCTTTGGTTTTGGTTCAGTGGCAGCATCGGATGGGGTCCGAGATGACATGGGAACCGGAGCGTGAGATGCGCGAGCAGCATCCGGAGTTATTTGCAAAGCGAGACTTCGAGGGCGAAGTCTAGTTCTAGTGGGGGAGAATTGTAACAGCCCAGAATTTCCACGTATTTATTATTGGTGTATTTTTGGAGAATTATGAGTGGACTCGGCGAGTTGGAGCTCAAACTCACCGAGTAGGATCGTGATTTTGGACGCGGATTCGCGTCTTGACTCGGCGAGTCCACGATGTGTAATGAAACCCTAATTCCCAGGGTTTGAGACCTATTTAAAGGGCCTTATGGCTGTCATTTATGCTCACCAATCCATAGAGAGAAACCCTAGAGTGCTTGAGCGTTTTGAGAGAGAAAGAAAGCCATTCTTGACCTTTGTGGTGTTGTTTAGGAAGAAGAAGGAGGTCCTAACCAAGAGGAAGCAAAGGAGGTTGCTATACTGTGGATTTGAAGCTTAGATCATCGCACTTGAGGTATTAATTCAGCTCATCTTCTGTTTTAGGAAGTATATTTGGATTTAGGGTTTCTTGTGGCCTTTGTTGGGTTGATTTGATGCCCAAATAGTCCCTTTCTAGTGATGAGGCTTTGGATCTAGATCCATAGAGGTCCAGAGAGCCTCACTCATCAAGCTTTATGAAGAGCAATGGAGGTTATGACCTTGAGTTGTGGTATTTGGGACTAAATCATCATATATGGTCATAGAGATGTTGTATGTACATCAAGATAGCGACTTTACGTGATAAATAAGCTTGGAAGGACTGGATCTATGAGTTAGTGGAACAGATCTGACCTCAGGAGTGATTTTGAGTCGCTGCATGGCATGGACTCGCCGAGTCCGAAGAACAGACTCGGCGAGTAGCATGAAGATTGCGCAGCACCACTCAGCGAGTGGTCTTGCCGAATCGAGGGATTGACTCAGTGAGTCAGGGAGAGTTAGAGTGGGTTGACTGGTGGACTGAGTCAAACTGGGACTCACCGAGTTGTTCTTGAGACCCGGCGAGTTCAGTCGTGGAGGCCCCACAACTCATGCCAGGTGGAACTCGTCAAGTTAGGAGAATACTCGTCGTGTCAAGTGAGGATCTCAGGGAAATCAGTTTATGCGTATAGACTCGCCGAGTCGCTATAGTGCACTCGCCGAGTCTGGTCAAAGTTGACCGTTGACCATTGACCAGTGTTGACCTATGTTGACTTTTTAAGGGATAGTCAACCTTAGTTGGGAAAGTGTTAATTAGAGATGTATTGTGTTATAGGAGGACTATAGCTTGGGAGATCGAGCACTAGTGATTTCAGGGATTTACGAATTACCGAGATACGCGAGGTGAGTCTTCTCACTATACATTACCTTGAGTAGGTAAACAGAGTTATGTGATACAGTGCTTGTATGCTATATTTATATGTTATGTGTTGCGCTGCATTATTCTTTCTGATTTATGTTGTGCATGTTTACAGAGTTAGAACCTGAGGGTTCACATAGTTTGGGTGTACGGACCCACAGGGTTATAGCCTTGAGTGGCTAATATGTGTTATATGTGGTATTTTGGGGAACTCACTAAGCTTTGTGCTTATAGTGTTTGGTGTTATTTGTTTCGGGTACTAGTGACGACCGTGGGAAGGTGCCGGCTTGATCAGTACACACGCATGGGATTTATGATTTGAGATCTTGGGATTTTTGTATTACTTGGATTGAATTTTCAAATATGGTTGTTTTATGAATAGAGAATTATGTTTTATAAAATTTGAAAATTTTGTTTTGAAATTTACGGTGTTACATTTACTATATTTTAAGGGGACGAATACAAGTGAAATGCAAGAAAAACTTATGTTACAATGCAAATTGTTACATTCAGTTTCAAATGCTTTATCTACATTTTGTGTATAAATGTTAAATAAGTAAAATAACATTATTACAAATGTTATGCTTAAATGCAAAGTTGTTAATACACTAAGGTTTATCATTCAAACGAAACACACTTTTGAAAACCTATAATAGGTATAGTTTACGAGATATTCATGATATTTTACACTCTATAAACACTATGGAAAGGAAATACTTACATTTACAAGAAAAATGTACTTTTCATACATAAATCTATTTGATACTAACTTTTGTGAGTCATTTACTTCACGTACTTTCCAGTACGCATTTTAAGTGTTGTGTTATAAACCATAATCTCCTGTAGGGAGAGCGTGATACTTGTTTATAGATCTATACGGGATTGACAATCCCGCACCTAAACTGTTAGCTACAGTTGGATCGGCAGGTCTGGAGTGACAAACGTCATATCATTCTCACGCATGAAGAACCTTGTGACAGGCAGTCTGGGTCACTAGTACGGTTATAAAACTCATATGAAGTATTAAAACATTTGATTTATGAGGCTAACAAACACCTTAGTGGTTATATATACATATATAAATCTACTTACACTATTTTAGGTATGGAAAATACTTATGCATTCCGATTTTTGGAACTTTTAAAACTACTATTCATTTATGGAAAATATTGGATTTTTGAGAAACATACTGAGTTACTTTATACAAAAAGGCATATAATTCTTATACAAAAACGATTATGAACTCACCAACTTAATTGTTGAAACTTTTTCAAAACTACTTGTATTTCTCAGGGACTCAATAATACAAGTAAACCACAACTTTTGGGGAAGGAACGCAAAGGTGTCAAATTTCAAACTTATTATATCATCATAAACATAATTTCTTTTGAAACATGTATTACAATCAACTATTTATCCTTTTAAATTATATTTATGATGGTTATGTTTGCTTTCTTTACTATTTACTCAACTTTTTAGATACTACATGAAGTCATCTGCCCTCAAACAATTCAGCCGTTCTGGTTTGGGGGTGTGACATCATTGCAATAAAAGCAAGTGGCCTCCTTTTGGTCAGAAACAGGGGGAGCATCGGAACTAAACTTTGCTTTGGGTCCACTAATAGAAGACCCAACTTGAGACTTTCCCTTCCAGTTCAGCTTGGGAGGACCTTTCCTCTTTTTCCCTTTCCCTTGACCAATGGATAGAATAGGAGAAGCAGCCGGAGTGGAGGCAACACCTTTTCCCTTCACTTCTGCTTCAGTTGTTTGCAGGTAGGTTGTGCAATTGTGACGAAGTAGTTTTGTTGTTGTTCAAATGATAGGTCAATAGGAAATGATCATAACAACTTGGCACAGAGTTCAACACTATGTCGATCGCCAACTCATCATCAAAATTCACATTTAGCTTGATGAGCTTATCCACGTATCATTGCATTCTCGAAAGGTGGTTGCTTATAGACTCAGCATCCTTCATCTTGCATGCCATGAGTGACTTTACAACCTCATACTTCTCTTGACGATCTTGCTTATGGTACTTTTCCATAAGGTCCTTGTTCATATCGTGTGGCCAGTAATCCTCATAGTGTCTCTACAATTCTAGAGTCATTATTGCCACCATGATGCAAGCAATTTTTTTTTTGTATCCTTGTAGTGTTTCTCGTAGGCAACCATTTCTTTAGAGTGGCCTTCATTTCATCGATCTCATCGATTGGTTTCTCGAGGACATACTCCTTATCCTCAAAACAAAGTTCCATTTTGGTGTTGCGCATCCAGTTGTTGTAGTTGGTGCCATCCAATTTCACATTCGAGCAGTTGTTCAAAATATAGAAGTTGTTGTTGGAGGAGGTGGAAGGAGGAATCAAAGCATCGTTAGGAGTAGAAATCTATAAAGAGAAGAAAGAAAGTTTTACTTATATAATAATAATCCTCAATATAACACCCAAATGAAATATCAAGGCTAGGATCCAAATAAATAATTCACAACTTAGAAAGAGGATATCGTAATCTAATTGTAATTATATAAAGGTAGGTAAATGCAATTTACCAATTTCACCATCGAAAATGAAATTTTAACGAATTTAGTTTTAAATGAAATTCCTAGATCTTTTTAGAATCATTGAACTTTTCAACGTCATGTTTAATCTTGATTATGCTCTTCCATTTGTGACTAGGATACTGAGGATCATAAACAAGATGTTAATAACCATGCAAATTAACTTGGTACTCTCGATGTCATTTATCATCTCATTTTAATGTGTCGGTTAACCACGCACGCTCCATTCATCAATGATAATTTTTCAAGACAACCATTGCCACTCTTTATTCGTCCGTATTAGTGTGTCTGTTAACCACACACGCTCCACTAATGGCTAATAAAGTGCAATGTGTAGTTTCATGGGTTAGCATACAAGTTCACATTTTTCCTCAAGTAACTAAGATTGGGAATTTTATAAAAAAAAATATGTTAGTTACTTTATCATTCATTATACTTATCAATTATGATTAGGTTGTCCTATCGAACCCATTTAACTAACTACCCTCCACCAATCAAGGAAGCGGTGGGTGAGAGTGGAAACTCATTCAATCGTCATTTTAAAGGAAATTTCCTTATACTGCCTTTATAGATCGACTTCGTGAATGAGGCGTACTAGCGGTTCGACTGACTTGTCTTCTATATATATATAATAATATTAGATCTCTAATGTTACATATAATATAAGGGTATATTATTAAAAGCTTTTCAAAAGTACTAAGGTTATGTTTATAAAATTTCAAAATTAATATTCAATTAATTAAATTAAAAATAAAACCAATCATGAATTCAAAATAAGGATGTCAAATGACATTTTAAAATATTTAGTTTAATACAATTAAAAAATATTATTAAAGGTAATTATCTTGATCAATTAATGTTATATATTAAAACCTAAATTTGTGGATCTGACAGTCCAACAAGTCGTGGTAAACGGTCATCACGCCGTGTTAAAGGCCAACATACCATGTTCGAAGATCACTACGACGTGTTTGCGGTACAAAATGATGATTCTGTTTTCTCCTTCTTGTTCAAGTTCAACAATTGTATCAATTCAATAGAAAGCTAAACCGACACTCTGATACCACTAATAGGTATTATGCAAAACATATAATCCTATGTGTGCATGCAACCCTAAGAATTTTGATCTACGTTTTCTCTAATTGAAAATACAATATGAACAACAATGTAGAAACCCTAGAAAACTAGTAT
Organism: Lactuca saligna; assembly: GCF_052625555.1. NCBI lineage: Eukaryota > Viridiplantae > Streptophyta > Magnoliopsida > Asterales > Asteraceae > Lactuca > Lactuca saligna. Next base: position 176,539,630 of record NC_136422.1, on the reverse strand, counting down.
ATAATCAAAATACACAATTAGGGTTATAAAACATACATTTGATTGTTATGTAGCAATAACAATTCAAATCCTTAATGTTGTCGAGACTTTGAGAACAAGTATCACAATTGTCACGACTCTAGTGGTTCACACCCAACACAAGCAAAGGAAGAAGACTGTGGAGAGGGAGGAACGATTTTAAATTTTTGGTTGGATCTCTTGGGAACAAGTGGCCGAAAATTGTAGGGTTATGTCCCTATTTATATTGCAGATAGGAAAAACCCTAGATAAGACCAAGTCCAAGATTATTTTAAACCGTGTAATTATCCACTTTCCTGATTATCCATAAGAGATTATTCTAGAAACCCTAAGCATAAGAAAACCGTCCATAGCCTATGGAGGACTATAAATTGCCTCTTTCTTAACTATTAAACAATTACAATCCAATCCCTGCACTTTTAATTAATTCTTTTAATCCTAAAATTAGTTCTAATTAATTTTCGATTAAATATCAATTAAATATTACTATTTCTAATTAATATATTATTATCATAATATATTAAAAAATCATTTATTTCAATCTATTAATCAAATAATAAATCAACATCTTTCTCCAAAATCATCATTCCTAGTTTCTAGTCTTAACGGAAACCCAAAAGGACTGTGCTACTATCAATTCAAGTATATATCAATTATATTTATGGGCTTAGACACCTAATCCAACATGGGCAGAGTGAAAGTATGATACAAACTCTAGAAGATATGCTCCGTTTTTGGGTGATAGACTGTATTAATTCGTGGGGTGCTCACTGGCCGTTACATGAATCCTCATATAATAATAGTTATCACACTAGCATAAAGGTCGCTCCATTCGAGGTCTTGCACGGACATAGATTTCATTCTATGATATGTTGGGCAGAAGTTAGAGATACCTAACTAGATAAAAAGCATGATGGAGATACTTTACACACTGGTTTTGAGATCATTCATGAAACAACAAAGAAGATCATTTAGATAAAGGAACGATTAAAGGCCACACATAGTAAGCAAAAAAATCTATATTAACGTGAGACGAAAACCCTTAGAATTCAAAGTAAGAGACCATGTCCTACAAAAGGTCATAGTATGGAAAGATGTCATTTGATTTGAAAAACATGCTAAAACTAAAACCCCCATACATCAGACCTATTGAAATACTGGCAAGGGTTGGTCCAATGGCTTAGAAACTGAATTTTCCACAAGAACTCAATAAATTTCACGATACCTTCCATGTGTGTATTCTTAAAAAGTGTCTATGTAATGAGAACCCTGTCTATCCACTCGATGAGATCCAAGTCAACACTAAACTTCATTTCGTGAAGGAATCAGTGGAAATCATGGATCGAGAAATCAAAAGCCTCATACAAAGCCGCATTACTATAGTAAAAGTCTGATGGAACTCTCGTAAAGGGTCGGAGTTTACTTAGGAACGTGTGAACCAGATGAAGCAAAAACATCCACAACTTTTCAGTGGTGCTCCATCCAATAGTGGAACGAAACAATATTAGAACAAAATAATCTAGAACTAAAAAATTTCGGGACGAAATTCCCTTAACAGGGAGGTAACGTGACATCCCGAAATTTAGGTCAAAGACTGTCAACAGTCAAGTTCAAAGTAAACTTCTTGGTAATTTGATTCATTGAGTTTTAGTGTATCTTATGTGACATAAATGATTTCATTTTAACTACTATAAGATATCATAGGGTATCTTACCTCCAAATGAGTAAACTGGAAAACGAATTAAATTGCTCAAACTACAACCTTAATTAACGTTTCTGAAAAACTGAAATTTTGTAATAAGAAGTTGTGAGCAATACAAAGACTCTAGTATAATAGTATGTGTTTCCCTATTTCCAAAAATATAAAGAATGTCCAAAACGGAGTTTGTAACCAAAAAATGCGACCGTTTTAAGAATACAAACCAGTATAATACTAATTTTCATAAAACTGCTAAACAACCTGTATCTCATTTCCTGTCGGGAAATGTCGGGCTGTGTCGCACTCATTATTTCCAGATAAGCATCAAGAACAACAAGCTAGCAACAACAATAGTGTCAACAACAACTTTTTCTACGCACTCTTTCCTGTAGGTCACTAGCATATCATAGCCGATAAGAGTTGTTAAGCTTTCTATCCGTTGAGTGACTACCACACCACATATGGAAATTTTGAGAACGTTTTTGGACTCAGGTCATAGTCTAATATTTAATTTGATACTTGAATTAGTTGTAGTAAAAATACTTATAAAAGTTGAGAAAAGTCATATATTTTCAGATTTATTAATCACGAAACATTAAACTATTTATTTCTGCAAAATTTCTATTATTGGTAATGTATTCTAGAAAAATTTAAGAATCCAAATCCGGATGATGTGGATTTTAACGATGGAAGTAGCCCCATATTTCTAAATTCATGTTCAACTATATACATTTGTGCATAGAACATAAGTTACGAACAATTATAAGAATTTGCTATAGTTTTCATAAAATATACTATATATGTGTGTGTAATGAACATAAATTAACTATAGTATATATGTAATAAGAAGTGTGACATTTCAATAATATAATATACGAGAATCTATATATATATATATATATATATATATATATATATATATATATATACATACATATATATATATATATATATATATATGTCATAAATGATTTACTAAGTATAATAATAAAGCAAATATGATAAAAACTTTGGGTTATTATTTATATAAAGCTCAAATCCTACTCACATGGGTCCATTTAACCCATAAAATGATACATTTATATTATATTGTCAAATGGAAATCAAATAACAACTATACATTTACATTATATGTATATAAAATTGTTACCAAAATACCTAAAAATATATACATATGTAAGTATATAAAATTTGTGGTCTGCGACGAGCAAGGAATCAGAAGCATCATTGCTAGCTTCGTGTGCCCCCTTCCTGACTGTACTCGTTCGTTCATGTTCTACTTGAGATCGTCCCTTCTATTTGACAGATCAAACATAAGACAGGACAAGAAAGCCCTAATTCCTTCCAACTTCGATAAAATGACAAGATAAACCCTGTTGTAACATTTTTTTTAATATAAGCCCCTTTTTGCCAAACTTTGGTTTGTTTAAGATAGATCAACTCCTCCATAGACATTTCATATGAAAATTAGTCTAATTCTCAAACATTAATACCATTTAACCCATTTCAGTCCCTCTCTCTATTTATTTTACCCAAAGCAGTCCTATTTCGGTTAATTAAATTACAAAATAGCCCCACTAGTTTAAATTCATTACGAAACGGTCCTGAGAGAATTTCAAAGTTCAAGAATTATGGATTTGCCGTTTCTAAAGACAAGTTTCTCAAAAGAAATCTAATTTAAAGCAATGGAATTCATGCTTCAAAGGTAATACATGTGCCTATATACTTTGTTTATAAAAATATATTATCATTTATGCGAAAATACAATAAATTTGGTTTATCAAAATGTTATTTAACAATTTAACATATTGTTACAAATAAACTAGTATAATTTTTTGTATACGTGTTATGGTTATTTTATCGTGAAATAACTAGTTCACACAACAAATGCTACATGATACAAAAATATGTGATTTTTATGTGACATTGTATATTATAACAAGCACATTATAAAACTTTGTAGTATTTCAAGCATTTAAGTTATTCCTATTCATTTATATCTATATGTTTACATATATAAAGTTTATACATGTAAATATGTTCACTACTTTGAAACATACGTATTTATAAAAGCGAGTACATTACACTTCTACAGACATACATTCCACGCATAATTGGCTTTTATAAACTTTATACAATGAAATTCATTATGCCTAGTGACTTAAGAAAGATTAAATTAGGGATGAGAGCTATTCACATACTTTTTAGTTAAGGGCTTTTTAGTGAGACAACATTCATTAGCTGAGTCTAAACACTTGGCATACCCACACTACTGTAACCATTAATCTTCGGAGAGAAATACATATGTATAGACCTATACAGGGTTTACATCCCCACCTACGGTTGCTAGCTACAATCTCGACCGATTAATCGAAGCGGGTGATAAGCGTCTACAAATGTTACTACAATGTTCAATGAAGCGTTGTAGGGTATAAACTTAGTGACATAGGTCGATTATAGGAATCACTATAAACATGAATTAGAATATCTCTCTTTCACACTACAAACTATGGACTCGTTTGTTTTCAATACTATTTTATGTATGGAGTTACTTATATAACAATACAGTTTGGTTTTCAAGGAACTTCAAAGATTCAGTGCAAACATAGTTTTAAGTATGGATTTATTTATACAAAAGATACATTTTGGCTTTTAAAGATTCATTACAAACACGGTTTTAAGTATGAATTTACTTATACAAAAATACATTTTGGCTTTTAAAGATTCATTGAAATCACTTTCTTAACTATTGTTATACGTACAAAGAAAATATATATATATATATATATATATATATATATATATATATATATATATATATATATATGTATATATATATATATATATATATATATATATATATATATATATATATATATATTGTAACATCCCAAACATACGACCACAAAATTTCATTTTAAGTTTACAAAATCCATGACAAAAAAACATCTTTAATTTCAAACCATGAGAACACAAGATAGTCATAGTACATAATCAAGTCAAATCATAGAAAATTATTATCAGAGCACAAGTCCTTAAATTTCTACTGCGGAAATTCATAGTGTGATGTGATGAGATCATGTCGGCCCCATCCCCTTTGAGCTGGAAGTACCTAAAACACAAAATGAAACGGTAAGCACAAAGCTTAACGAATTCCACCACCATACCACATACTAGAACAACATACTTCCATGCATATCTGGATGCACAGATTACCCTTTCGGTCTACTTTGACAGGATAGTGTCGAGTAAATCTGGGTGCTCCACATGCCCCTTTGGTCTTTTCCAACCAGATAACACCGAGCATATCTGGGTGCTCCACCTTCCTCTTCGGTCTAATTCGTCCAGATACAATGTCTATTTCACCCCTACCGGTACCACATAATATCACCAATAATTCATCAAAATCATCAAACAATACATGCACAAATGATAATTATCACAAAGAAAATCATCATACTATATCATAACTAGTGTGCCGGACTTGGTGCCTTCGAACCACGAATTCTACGGAGGGTGACTCACCTCAAACTGGGGGCGGCAAATCGTACTCGACTGATGACTCGTGAACTCCTCTTCTTATCGCACAACATAAATTTCTAATTAGTCATTAGATCACATTCGGACTCCAAGACCTAAACCCTAATTTATGTCTTGAGCTAAATGGTTTCCTAATCCTTGCCCTATTAGGTCTCTTCCTCCTAAGGCCTAACAACCCCAAAATGTCCAAGCCCAATCAAATAAACTCTAAGGCACAATATGGCCCAAAAACCATCCATCATAGCCCTAGGCCCATGGGCCTAAATCCACAAGTGGGATTGAAGTCCAACAGTCCAAGGCCCAATAACCTAGAGCCCGAAAATCAATTTTACCCACTACATGCGTACACGCGGCGTACTCTACATGTACTCCCAACATACACTTTCCTTGACCATATACGAGTGGTTGACCCAGTACAAGTGGCGTACCATGGAGTATGCCAAGCGTACTGGCTAACCAACACAAAATCCTTCTAGTGACTTATTTCGATAAGCTCTAACATCTATAACACATATCCATGTCCCTAAAAACGTCCTAAGCCATAAAGTTATAAACTTCACTACCAGAAAAACATCCTTTTACGACGCAAAAACCATGACATGCAGTGATTTACGATACGCAAAAGTGTACGTCCTAAAACTAATGTCATCTCCTCTAAAATTTTAAGAATTTAGGTCACGCATTTTTGCATGCCCTAAAAATAGTGTCAAAACGAAAAAAAAATAAACACAGAGGGCACCTTTTAAAAATAATGTGTCGTGTGAGCATGTCGATTTATAATTTTTAAAATGAACGCGCGTGTCCAGAGTATTTCTCTTATCACAAAAATGCAGGCCTATTGTCTAGGGATTTTTTCAAGGAGTGCTCTCTGTAACATTCACTACCTCACCTCACCTGCCGTTGGCAACCTCAGCTCATCTCTTTCCACCGGCGACCTCGACTCATCTCTTTCCACCAGCGACATTGTCTCATCTCTTTTTACCGACGACCTCGGGCTCACCTCACCTCACCGAAGACTACAAAGACTACTCAACGTTACAAACCCTAGCTATGATTAAGGTATGTTTTGGTTTACAACCTAGGAAGCGTGAATCTGATGGTTTCGAGGTTAAAGATGTGTCGGTTCCTAAAAGTGCCGACGACGCTGAGGCGGCCACTGTAAGGAAGTCAAAGTTGGCTGAAACAATTACGCTAGGTTTTAGCAACAAATTTGTGGCCATCCGTATACGTATTGCGATTTCAAAGTCATCTTATTGTAACACTGTAAATTTCAAAACAAAATTTTCAAATTTTTATAAAACATAATTCAATTAATATTCAGAAAACAACCATATTTAAATTTTCAATCTAAGTAATACAAATCCCAAGATCTCAAAATCATAAATCCCACTCGTGTGTACTGATCAAGCCGGAGCCTTCCCGTGATCGTCACTAGTACCTGCAACAAATAACATCAAACACTGTAAGCACAAAGCTTAGTGAGTTCCCCAAAATACCACATATAACACATATTAGCCACTCGAGGCTATAACTCTGTGGGTCCGTGCACCCAAACTCCGTGAACCCTCAGGTTCTAACTCTGTAAACATGCACAGCATAAATCACATAGAATAATGCAGCGCAACACATAATACATATATAGCATACAAAAACTGTATCACATAACTCTAGTTACCAACTCAAGGTAAAGTATAGTGAGAAGACTCACCTCACGTGTCTCGATAATTCGTAAGTCCTGAAATCACTAGTGCTCGATCTCCCGAGCTATAGCCCTCCTATAGCACAATACATCTCTAATTAACACTTTCCGAACTAAGGTTGACTACCCTTGACAAGTCAACTTAGGTCAACGCTGGTCAATGGTCAACGGTCAACTTTGACCGGACTCGGCGAGTGCACTATAGCAACTCGGCGAGTCTTAGTGTATACACTGATTTCCCTGTAATCCTCCCTTAACACGTCGAGTATTCTCCTAACTCGACGAGTTCCACCTGGCATGAGTTGTGGGGCCACCATGACTCAACTCGCCGAGTCTCAAGAACAACTCGGTGAGTCCAGCTTGATTCAGTCCACCTGTCCACTCTGACTCCCCCTGACTAACTGAGTCAACCCTCCCCAACTTGGCAAGACCACTCGCTGTGTGGTCGAGGCAATATTCATACTACTCGTCGAGTCTGTTCTTCATACTCGGTGAGTCCGTGCCATGCAATGACTCAAACTTTCTCATAAGGTCAGATCCAATCCATTAACCCATAGATCCAGTCCTTCCAAGCTTATTTAGCATGTAATGTCACTATCTTGATGCACATACAATATCTATATGACCATATATGATGCTTTTGTCTCAAATACTACAACTCAAGGTCATAAACTTCATTGCTATACATAAAGCTTGATGAATGAGGCTCTCTGGACCTCTATGGATCCAGATCCAGAGCCTCAACACAAGAAGGGAACTATTTGGCATCAAATCAACCCAATAATGTCCATAAGAAACCCTAAATCCCATTATACTTCACAAAACAGAAGATGAGCCGAAATCATACCTCTAGATCGATGATCTAAGCTTCAAATCCACAGTATAGCAACCTCCTTTGCTTCCTTTTGTCTAGAACCTCCTCCTTCTTTGCTAAATAACACACACAAGGTTAAGAAATGCTTCCTTTCTCTCTCAAAACGTTCAAGCACTCAAGGGTTTCTCTCTAAGGGTTGGTGAGCACCAATGATGGCCATAAGGCCCTTTAAATTGGTCTTAAACCCCGGAAATTAGGGTTTCACCACACAGCGTGGACTCGCCGAGTCCGGACGCGAACCCGTGCCCAATTCCGTGATCCTACTCGGCGAGTTTGGGCTCCAACTTGCTGAGTCCGCTCACAATTTCCAAAAATAAACCAATAAAAATACCTGGAAATTCTGGGTTGTTACAATTCTCCCCCACTAGAACTAGACTTCGCCCTCGAAGTCTCACTCTTCAAATAACTCCGGATGCTGCTCTCGCATTTCCCCCTCCGGTTCCCACGTCATCTCGGACCCCTTCCGGTGTTGCCACTGGACCAAAACCAAAGGTACCTCCTTGCTCCTCAGAATTTTGATTTTCCGATCTCTGATGGCCACTGGTCTCTCAGCATAATTCAGGCTCGCATCCACCTGAATATCATCTAATGGAACCAATGCCGACTCATCGGCTATACACTTCCGCAATTACGACACATGGAAAGTGTCGTGAATCTGCCCCAACTCTACTGGCAAATCCAAGCGATAGGCTACCCTACCTATCTTCGCGACTACCCGAAATGGTTCGATATATCGGGGCCCCAACTTGCCCCTCTTCCTGAATCGGATCACTCCCATCCAAGGAGAGACCATCAGGAGCACAAAATCACCGACCTGGAACTCAAGTTCGGACCAGCGTCTGTCCGCATAACTCTTCTGTCGACTCTGCGCAGTCAGTAACCTCTGTCTGACCTGCTGGATCTGCTCTGTCGTCTGAAGCACTATCTCAGTGTTGCCCATAACGCGCTGCCCGACTTCTCCCCAGCAAATGGGGGTCCGAAACTTCCTCCCGTACAACAGCTCAAAGGGTGGCATACCAATGCTCGAATGATGGTTGTTGTTGTAAGAAAACTCGGTCAATGGCAAATACGTATCCCAACTTCCACTGAAATCCAATACACATGCTCGGAGCATGTCCTCGAGGGTCTGAATCGTCTGCTCACTCTGTCCGTCTGTCTGAGGGTGATATGCGATACTAAAATGCAGCCTAGTACCCAATTCGTCATGGAACTTCTTCCAGAATCTGGAATTGAAACGCACATCCCGGTCGGAGACAATCGAGATCGGCACCCCATGCCGAGATACCACTTCCCTCACATATATCTCTGCTAACTTCTCTGCGGAAGAACTCTCGCTGATGGCAAGGAAGTGAGTGCTCTTCATCAACCTATCCACAATCACCCAAATTGCATCAGCTCCCCGAGCAGTCCTTGGCAATTTGGTGATGAAATCCATGGTGATCTGTTCCCACTTCCATTCAGGAACCTCCAATGGCTGCAACTTACCATGCGGTCTTTGATGTTTGGCCTTAACCTTACGGCAGGTTAAGCAACTCTCAACGAACCACGCAACATCCCTCTTCATACAGGGCCACCAATACTCCCTCCTCAAATCCAAATACATCTTAGTGGCCCCAGGATGGATCGAGAATTTCGACCGATGAGCCTCTTCCATCAAAATATCACACGCACCTCCCACGAACGGTACCCAAATACGCCCATGAAAAGTCATCAGCCCCCGACCATCGGTAACGATCTTCGATACCAATCCAACAACTCACTCTCTCTTTTGGTTTTCCGACCTCACTGCCTCAACCTATGCTCCTCGAATGGTGTCCAACACCGGAGTCATCACGGTCAAACGCAAACATACACCTCGCAATGGGGCGCTCTCCGCCCGACGACTCAAGGCGTCGGCTACCACATTAGCCTTGCCCGGATGGTACAGGATCCCATAATCATAATCCTTAACCACATCCAACCACCTCCTCTGCCGCATATTTAGGCTGGGCTGATCCATCAAATACTTCAGACTCTTATGGTCCGTGTATATCGTACATCGAACCCCATACAAATAATGGCGCCAAATCTTGAGGGCGAACACCACTGTTCCCAATTCTAGGTCATGTGTGGGATACCTCGTCTCATGAGGCTTCAACTGCCTCGATGCATACGCTATCACATGCCCTCTCTACATCAGCACCGCTCCCAACCCCAAAATCGATGCATCACAGTATACAACAAAGTCCTCCATTCCCTCTGGGAGGGGTAACATCGGGGCCTCGCATAACCTTTGGTGAAGCATCTCAAAGGAGGCCTGCTGCTCGGGGCCCCATGAAAAAGCAACACCCTTCCGGGTCAACCTAGTGAGTGGCACTGCGATCTTAGAGAAATCCCTGATAAATCTCCGATAATAACCGGCCAACCCTAGAAAACTCCTGATCTTGGAGGGTGACCTCGGCACCTCCCAACTCATCACTGCCTCCACTTTGGCCGGATCGACCAATATCCCATCCTGGTTAACAAGATGTCCAAGGAACTGGACCTCTCGTAACCAGAAATCACACTTGGAGAATTTGGCATAAAGCCTCTCCGATCTCAGAACTCCGAGGAACTCCCTCAAATGCTCCTCATGCTGCTCCCTAGATCTCGAATATACCAAAATGTCATCAATAAATACGATCACCGACCAATCCAACATCGGCCTGCACACCTGATTCATGAGATCCATGAACACTGTCGGAGCATTGGTGACCCCAAAAGGCATCACCACGAACTCATAATGCCCATAACGCATCCTAGACGCTGTCTTCTGGACGTCCTCATCTTGCACCCTCACCTGATGGTATCCAGACCTCAAATCGATCTTGGAAAACCAAGATGCTCCCTCCAACTGGTCGAACAAATCGTCGATGCTCGGCAACGGGTAACGGTTCTTGACCGTCAACTTGTTCAACTCCCGGTAATCAATTCACATCCGGTGTGAACCATCCTTTTTCTTTACAAACAGAATGGGCGCTCCCTACGGCGAGCTACTCGGCCGAATAAACCCTTTCCCCAGCAGCTCTTGAAGCTACGAGGATAACTCTTGCATCTCGGGAGTTGCAAGACGATAAGGCCCCTTAGCGATAGGCGCGGCCCCCAGGACCAAATCAATACCGAACTCTACTTGCCTCACAGGAGGCACCCCCGGCAATTCCTCTGGAAAGAAATCCGGGAACTCACATACTATAGGAACCCCCTCCACCGACCTCGGTCTCCTGGAATCAACCCGCGTAACCTGACACGTAAGCCAAAAAACCCTTACAGCCCTGCTGTAGACACTGCCTCACCCTAGCGGCCGAACAAAATGCTGATCCAGAATGGGTACCCTCACCGTATACTGTAAGAACTCCCCCACTATGGTCTCGTATGGTCACTAATTGTCGATCGCAGTCGATAACCGCACCGAGCTTGCTCAACCAATCCATGACCACGATGACACAAACATCCCCCATGGCAATAAGAACCAAATCAATCGGGAACTCAACACCGAAAATCTCGAGAACGCACCCACGGATCACCTCCGTGGCATATATCGCCTTCTCGTCAGCTATGGAAACTCTCAGAGGTCGACTCAGTGTCTCGCGACTAACACTGATGTGCTGACTAAAAGCCAAAGAAACAAAGCACCCACTCTCACCCGAATCAAATAATACCAAGGCAAGTACAGAATTCACAAGAAAAGTACCTACGCATAACATAATATAAGCATAATATTTCAACTTTATAATAAATACACGAAAGAATACATACCAGCCACGACAACGGTCGCTGCGCGGACCTCCTCCGCGGTCAATTGAAACGCTCTCCCACGTGCCCTCGGCGCCTCGGCCTTCACTGGACCACTCCCGGTAGCTCTGATGGCGGCAGGGGCAGATCCCTGAGGTGTTCCCTGTGCTGATCCCCGCAACTGCAGACACTCCACCTTCCGGTGTCCGGTCTGGTTGCAATGAAAACATACTGCAAACCCCTTGGGGCAGTCCTTGGCCATATGCCCCTCCTTGCCACATTTGTAGCAAGATCCAGCTCTACACACTCCATCATGACCTTAGCCACACTTTCCACAAGTGTGGCCCTTCTGGCTCCCGGATTTGGGATCAGCGGGCTTGGCCCGCTTGGCTATCGGCTGGAATTGAGCCGGCCGCCAATCCCTCCCCTGAGACTCAACCTCCTCCCTAGATTGAGTCTCCAGCTCAATCTCCCTCTTCCGGGCATTTGCCTAAAGCTCAGCAAATGTCCGCCATGAGGAGATCGCCACGAACTCCCAAATGTGCTGTCTCAAGATACTCAAATACCGACTCATACGTGCCTGCTCAGTGGACACATGCTCAGGGCAGAACATCGCCCTCTCGTGAAACATCCTGGTAATCACCGTAACAGACTCAGTGCCCTGCTTGAGGGTCAGAAACTCCTGGGCCAAACGCTCCCTCTCCACCTGGGGAATGTACTCATCACGGAACATGGTAATGAACCTCTCCCAGGTCACTGCCGCAAGCTCAGCAAGCGAAAAGTGTGTTATGACAAACTTCACCAGTCCTTCGCTCCCAAGCGAAGCTGGTTCAGCGCGAACCGTACTCTCAAATGCTCAGGAGATGAGCAAGTGAAGAAACACCCCTCTATGTCAGAAATCCATCTCATAGCCGCCACCGGGTCCTAGGTCCCATCAAACTCCGGTGGTTTCATGTTGCTGAACTCCCGTAATAGCAACGCGTCACCACCCTGCGGCCTAGCAGCGGCAACAGATGCAGTGGCCGTCGCAACCACAGCCTCAGAAAGGGCGGCATAATGCTCGTCGAAGGTCTTAATCAGCGTGGTCTGAATAGACCCGAACATCTCTGGTATCTCTGCCCTGATGACCGCAGCCACCTCCTCATGAATGATCTGTCGGATCTCCTCATCACTAGCCCCGACACCCTTCGGCATATGATGTGTCCTCACCATGATCAACCTCTGAAATACAAAATACGATAAATTAGAATCCGCTCGAGCATACTCATACTCGACAACTCATCCCTCCTTGATCCTTGGTATACCGAAGATTCTTACTTGGACCGTGCACCGCCCTGGTGCTTTCAGTAGTACGGACCCAATACTACTGTCCACACCGTCTCAGTACACACCCTAAATCCTCCTCTTTGGATCCCAACTCCCAAGTACTCTATCACTCTTTTACAGATCTCTCATAAGCTCCTCGCTGCTACCTATTCACTCTCAAGCATCTCATAGCAGCTCACATCTCCCTAGGCTAAGGCATCACAAATCAGGGCACTCTAGTCCTAATAAGAATACCTAGCCTACTCTAGCAAGTGAATACATCATATCAATTTCCAAAAACATATAATATAAGGGTATTTTGGGAAATCACCGTTCGGGCGCTGACTGATCGTACACACGTTTCTTCTTTGAATTTCTCCAAAAATCTTTTATTCTTAGAAAATTTAATTCCCTTTTGAAAATATTTTTCCAAATCCTCAGTTTGAGTTCAAATTCTCCCGAAGGTGTACCCGAATCCCTCAAACCAAGGCTCTGATACCAAATTGTAACACCGTAAATTTCAAAACAAATTTTTCAAATTTTTATAAAACATAATTCAATTAATATTCAGAAAACAACCATATTTAATTTTTCAATCTAAGTAATACAAATCCCAAGATTTCAAAATCATAAATCCCACTCGTGTGTACTGATCAAGCCGGCGCCTTCCCGCGATCGTCACTAGTACCTGCAACAAATAACATCAAACACCGTAAACACAAATCTTAGTGAGTTCCCCAAAATGCCACATATAACACATATTAGCCACTCGAGGCTATAACTCTGTGGGTCCGTGCACCCAAACTCTGTGAACCCTCAGGTTCTAACTCTGTAAACATGCACAACATAAATCACATAGAATAATGCAGCGCAACACATAATACATATATAGCATACAAACACTGTATCACATAACTCTAGTTACCAACTCAAAGTAAAGTATAGTGAGAAGACTCACCTCACGTGTCTCGGTAATTCGTAAGTCCTGAAATCACTAGTGCTCAATCTCCCGAGCTATAGCCCTCATATAGCACAATACATCTCTAATTAACACTTTTCCAACTAAGGTTGACTACCCTTGAGAAGTCAACTTAGGTCAACGTTGGTCAACGGTCAACGGTCAACTTTGACCGGACTCGGCAACTGCACTATAGCAACTCGGCGAGTCTGAGCGTATACACTGATTTCCCTTGAATCCTCCCTTAACACGTCGAGTATTCTCCTAACTCGATGAGTTCCACCTGGCATGAGTTGTGGGGCCACCATGACTCAACTCGCCGAGTCTCAAGAACAACTCGGCGAGTCCAGCTTGATTCAGTCTCAACACAAGAAGGGAACTATTTGGCATCAAATCAACCCAATAATGTCCATAAGAAACCCTAAATCCCATTATACTTCACAAAACAGAAGATGAGCCGAAATCATACCTCTAGATCGATGATCTAAGCTTCAAATCCACAGTATAGCAACCTCCTATGCTTCCTTTTGTCTAGAACCTCCTCCTTCTTTGCTAAATAACACACACAAGGTCAAGAAATGCTTCCTTTCTCTCTCAAAACGTTCAAGCACTCAAGGGTTTCTCTCTAAAGGTTGGTGAGCACAAATGACGGCCATAAGGCCCTTTAAATAGGTCTCAAACCCCGGAAATTAGGGTTTCACCACACAGCGTGGACTCGCCAAGTCCAGACGCGAACCTGTGCCCAATTCCGCGATCCTAATCGGCGAGTTTGGGCTCCAACTCGCCGAGTCCGCTCACAATTTCCAAAAATAAACAAATAAAAATACCTGGAAATTCCGGGCTATTACACTTATGAAATCAGCATTCCCTCAATTTCGAATTGATGCAGGTAATACACGACCAACTACAAGTCTCTTTCTCTCTTTCTCTCTCTTTCCCCCTCTCTCTCTCTCTCTACGCCCTACTGCATGAAAGCCACCCAGACACCGACCACCCTTCGTCTTCTCTTTGGTACACCACCGCTACCAATAAAGCCCCATTATACCACCAACACAACGTACCACAAGATTAAAGAATGAAACATATTCAAACCTCGTGCTTTTGACATTAAAAATGTCATTGAAATAGACGTATCTACCCTCGAAATTTTGATTGCCAATGAAGCCTTCTAAGAGTGGAAGGAATTGGCTTCAGATGAAGTATCTGTTGAAAGTGAAAAGGTAAGCATTCCTCTTGCTAAAATTATTTAATTCAATTGTGCTAATGGAGGAAGTTGCTAACATTTGTTAATTTAATTATACTAATGGAAGAGTTGGCTTTAGAGGAAGCAGTTTGTACATTCATGATGAACTATTTTTTTTATATGAAGGTGTTTGCATATATGTATCTTCATGAGAAAAGTAGATGAAGATGACCATGATGTTTTAAATCAGTTGGAGGAGATGTATCAGGTATTATCATGCATGAAATTTCCATCTTTCTCTTCTGTATACAAAGATTTGAAACGATAAAAAGTGGAAGCTTATGTTGTTAATTTTGCAAGTGTTTTCGTGTAATTTCCATTACGAAAAGTACAAGATGGAAAGGAATGTTGGGTCTAATGACCAGGCTTCTCTTTTTGGTGCTCTATCTAGTTGTTGCACAATGAACCTTGACACGTTATGCCTACCTTCTGGCTTCAACTGTTGGCTTGATACTCTGCCTTGAAATGATAACAATAGTTTTGGTCTTGATATGATGCTAGTTCAAGAGCTTTCCAATATCATCACTCTTGATGGGAAGGATCTAGAATCTGTAAGATTCATTGCCATTTTATATTGCTAGTATCCACTTCCACTGTTTGTGTATCCATACAATGTCAAAAAATCTCATGGGTTCTTGAAGCTTGGACCTCTGTCAATAATGGTCAGTGCAACTTTCTCCCTTCATAAGCATTTCTAGTTCCCCTTAAAAGTTAAAATACCTATTTTATACGCTTATAAATCTTCTTACAGTACATGAAAGCGTTTCTAGTACTACTCTTGAAATGTGGTTTAATTGGCACACATCTTTGTGGAAGCATCACTCAAATTGTGAGAAGGTATGCATCGGTGCATTGCAGTTTATAAATGCAAAAGGGCAATTTAGTAATTTGTGAAAGTTGTTACTTTTTGTTGTACTTGTATGTCAATAATGCAGAAAAATTTTAGCCAACATGGCAATGCAGATCTGGTACCTGATATGCTTTTTCAACCTGTGGCAACACTGGCTTTAGACAAGATTCTATAAGGAATTACTATATACAAAGATTGATGCAGGTAATACGTTACCAACTACAAGTCTCTCTTTCTTTCTCTCTCCATCTCTCTCTCTCTCTCTTTCTCTCTCTCTCTCTCTCTCTCTCTCTCTTATATATACATATACATACTGCATATTTTTCTTATTTTTTATATCATCGATTTAATACACAGACTAAACACTGGTAACAGAGGTGAAAGATATTCTAGTTATGGAGCTTCAGATCTTAGAAGGTTTACAGTGGAAGGTACGACCAGTGACATCCAGGTTCGTAAAATGGTGATCTGTAAAATGATTGTTTGATTTAATACTGTTAATTACGAAAATGACATTCTTTAGTCTGGACACAATTTAATAAGAATATTTAACTGATAAGTAATTTGCCAAATTAGAGAAAACGTTTAGAACAATAAGCCTACCGATACTTTGTAATGCTTAGCAATGACATTGAGATAATTTTAGATTAGATGCAAAAGCTGAAACCAAGGCTAATGCATCTGTGATTTATGTGCCTCCACCATTTGCTGCTGCAACAATCATGGAAGCATTAGAGGCTGAACTGGATTTGATTGTTTGCATTACAGAAGGAATTACACAACATGACATGGTAACCTGCATTTCTCATCAATTCGTTGGCTACTTGTGCTGTTAATGTAAGAATGTTATTGACTGTCTGCCCCTTGTAATCAATCTTATGCATACAGGTTCGTGTAAAGGCTGCTCTTCTTAAGCAGTTAAAAACTCGGCTGATTGGACCAAATTGCCCTGGTATCATTAAGCCTGGAGAATGCAAGATCAGAATCATGCCTGGTTACATTCATAAACCAGGGCGTATTGGTATTGTATCTCGATCTGGCACACTAACTTATGAAGCGGTAAGATATTTTTGATTTTTTCTTAACTTATTTTATGATTGGTTTAAGATTAATTTCTTATTTTGAATTTGGAAAACATTAGGATTCTATGCAACTATTTGAATGATTTGTTTTTTCATTTTATTACAGGTATACCAAACTGCTACGATAGGGCTAGGTCAATCAGCATGTGTGGGTATTGGTGGGGATCCTTTTAATGGGATCAACTTTGTTGATTGCATGATAAAATTCATTGATGACCCTCAGATAGAAGGTAACTCAAGTTTTCAAATGAATTTGAATTTTGGTTAGGTTTTTAAAATTTGGGTAATTGCATCTCATTTAGATGTGTGAATACTTATTGTGTTTCCAACATGAATGTCATAAGAACTTTTGTAACTTAGTTTTTTAATTTTTTTGATAACATAAAATGGTTATTCTGTTAGGGTTGCTTTAAAGCACAAGTGTATGGCTATGTTAATTTATTGCTGAGATTTAAGCATAATATATTCCAAATATGAATTAATGTTCTGTTTTGGACTAGTACTTGTCTATTCCAAAAGTATGATTTTTCTTAAAAAATTTGAATTTTTTTTTATCAATTCTATGTTTTGGGACTAGTCATTTTGACCTCAAAGTGTTTTGAAAGATTGTGATGCATGAGGTTGATTTGAGCAGAGAGCGTCATGAGGGAGATATCAAGGAGAAGTATAGACTTGCTCGTGTTATGGAACATAAGGTATGTGATGTATTTTTTGAATATTAACATTTTTTTATTATTATTTTAAATTTGTTGAATATATATAATTTTAGTAGAAGCTCCTTTGAACATTCTAATCAAGGACAACAAAGATTTCATTCACCAGTGATGGATAGAAATTTGCCTAATATGGGTCAGCAATTACAAGGGAACCAATCTCAAAGGTGTAGGACCCCAAAGTCACAATTTCCCCATGAATGACCCTATACATCATGGTAATCAAGGACAACAAAGATTTGTTTCACAGTAAGGGAGCTTATATTTACCCCATGCTTATACTTCAGCCCAAGCACATAACCCTTCTACAATCACAAATTTTAAGTTATCATTTCTTCTTGTCTTGTCTGTAGTCTATAGTTTGCACTTCTTTCTAACATACAAAACTCATCAAATTATTGATGCTAAAAGTTGATTGGCTTCACTCCATTCCATTATTCAGTGAAATGAAAATTTGTAGTATAACCCTTATGTTATTTGTTTGATTTTTAATGGCACATCTTTTTGGACAATTTTACCCTTATAATTAAAAAGAGTAAAGTAAGTTGTGATTTCCTTCAATTTACCTTGCTGGAAATTAGACATTGGTACCTTACACCACTATATCACATGAGTATGAGCTAATTATTGATTTCTATTTTGAGTTTTTTTTTAGATTTCTATATATTTTTTTGTTTTAAATAATGATTAAAGCCTCCGCTCAGGGGCCAGGGGCTGCCTACATTTTACTTCTTCCCTTCCATTTATCCCATTCATGTGAGACGTAGCCTGTAGGTATTGATATTAATATTTATTGATAGAGATAAAATAACTTTTCATAGTCATGGGTAAGATCATATTTATAGTATATTTATAGTTACTTATATGTATCTCTATAGCCTTTTCAGTTTTATATGCTTTATGAAATTGTAAAATAAAATATGTATTGTTTTATGTTTATGATGTCAAATAAGCATTTAATTTTTATAACTTAGCATTTTCGAGCAGATCACTGCCTCATGTGTCTTGGGTCACGCTCCATATTACAGCTTGCAGCAGAAGCAAAAAAGTGGTGTTGATTTGCATTTGCTACCTGGATTCACCTCTAACAAAGGAAATGGAAGAAGCCTCATGAAGTAGATTTTTTGTATGAAACACAGTAGATTAGATGAATGAAATTTATATATTGTAATAAATAGAATTGTATGACATTAAATTTTATACAATGATTTGTATTTTTTGTATACATTATTTATTTCTATTATGAGACATTAAATGCAAATTTAATTTAAAAATTAATATATATATATATATATATATATATATATATATTTATATATATATATATATATTTAAACATATAAATTTACGATACGCAAAAATGTGTGTCATCTTCATTTATGACATGGCCTTTCTTGACACGGGATATAATGATAAGCAATGTGTGTCATAAATGCGCGTCGTAAATGCATGTGGTCTCTAGTTGTGGCACGGCCTTCCTTGACGCGCATTTGCGCGTCGTCTGAGAGTTTTACGACACGCATTGCATGTCGTAAAAGGTTGTTTTTCTAGTAGTGCTTTATGCTTTTGCATGCATGGATGGGGATTATGACATGATTTAAGTCCATAAATACACTTAGTTGCTATCTAACACTTATGGTTCAAGCTAAACCATCAAGGTCTGATTTTTATAGCTTTTAGCACTCCCAAGAGCCTAAAAGGACAACTTTTATGGACTGAAACTCTTTCAACTCAAAGAGTCAAGACTATGGGACAAAAATATAACATTAACCACCCTAAAACTGGATCTAAGCATGCAACGGCCATGGTTTAAGATTTATACCTCAAATAGGTCAGAATGATGCCAAACTTCTAGGTCTGCAAGCCCTCTTCATGTCCTTGCTTCTTCTCCAAACTCCTTCTTCTTCAAAACCACCAAATAACACCAAGAATTCACAATGTAAGCTCTAAATGCATGCAAGCGGCTTAGGGTTCGGTTCTAACACTCTAAGGGAAATGGAGACTGAGAGGATGAGGGCTATGAGGGACTTAAGTTCTTTAAATAGGGTGCAAACCGTAAAATATAGGGTTTTCTTCTGGCCATACTACGTCCAACGTACGTAGGGACTTCCTCCGATTCATGCCCTGCAAGCATACATTGTTCGTACACTATGTACGCCCAACATACGACCCTCACCCAACATATATATATATATATATATATATATATATATATATATATATATATATATATATATATGTATATATATATATATATATATATATATATATATATATATATAGAGAGAGAGAGAGAGAGAGAGAGAAAGAAAGATTCAAATAAGAACAATACCTGGCAACTCGGGCATTACAAATCTCCCCCACCTGAATTAGAGTTCTTCCTCGAAGACTTCTATTGGGAATAACTATGGGTAATGCTCCCTCATCCCGTCTTCCGGTTTACATGTCCATTCCGAGCCCTTACAGTGCTACCACTGCACCTTCAGCAGATCGACCCTTTTTTCCTCAAATCCTTTGTCTTCCTGTCGATAATCGATACTGGTATCTCAATGTAGTTCAAGCGGTCATCCACCTGAATGTCCTCCAAAGGAGCCACAGCAGAATCATCGACTAAACATTTATGCAGTTACGAGACAAGAGAGTATTGTGGATCATTCTAATCTCCTCCGTAAGATCTAGTCGGTACGCTACCCTTCCCACCGTGGCTATGATCCGGAAAGGTCCGATATACTTGGGGCTAGCTTTCCCCACTTCCTTAAGCCAATGACACCTTTCTAAGGTGACACCTTTAAGTGGACCATATCCCCGACCTAGAACTCTAAATCCAATCGGCGTTTGTTGGTGTAGCTCTTCTGCTGACTCTGAGCCATCTGGAGTCTACTTCGGACCTGCTGTATCAACTCGGTCGTCTTGAGCACCACCTCGGTTCTCCCAATAACTTGTTGAACGGCCTCACCTTAGCATATCGGGGCCCTAAATTTCCTCCCATACAATATCTCAAAGGGAAGTCGTTCGATGTTGGCATGGTAGCTATTGTTATATGAAAACTCTGCCAGTGAGATATGTATCCCAACTACCATCAAAATCCAGTACGCATGCCCACAACATATCCTCCAATGTTTGGATGCTCAACTCACTCTAATCATCCGTCTGTGGGTGGAAGGTCGTGCCAAAATGAAGATGAGTACCCATCTTGTCATGAAATTTCTTCCTGAATTTGGAAGTGAATCTAATGCCTCTATCGGAAATCATAGAAACCGACACTTCATGCTGAGCCACGACCTCCTTGATATAGGTGTCTGCCAACGTCTCGATAGAAATACTCTCCTGGGTTGGAAAGAAATGGGCATTCCTGGTCAATTGATCGACGATGACCCATATCGCATTGATTATTCGCGTTATCCATGGCAACTTCGTAATGAAGTCCATGGTAATCTCCTCCTATTTGCACACGATGATATCTAACGGCTGAATCTTTCCATGAGGTCTATGGTGCTCTATCTTCACATTCCTAAAAGTCAAGCATATCTCCACATACCAGGCTACATCCCGCTTCATGCAGGACCACCAATAATCAGGACGAAGATCTCTATACATCTTCGTCGCCCCCGGATGGAGGGAAAATCTGGATTTGTGCAAGTCGTCTGGCACACACCTCCTAAATATGGGACCCACACTCTCCAATGGAGGGTCAATAAACCTTGGCTATCATTGTCGAAAGAGATAACCTAACCTACGATGCACCCACTCTTCCGGTTCTCTTCCTTTATAGCCTCTACTTGTGCCTCCCGAATCCGCTCCAAAAGCGAAGTAACCACTTTCATCCTTAGAGAAAATGTCCCTGATCAGGTTTGCGGCTGTCTTAAAGCTAAGATAATCGGCCACTACATTAGCCTTCACTGGGTGGTAGAGAATCTCGCAGTCATAGTCCTTCACATCGTCCAACCACCGTTGTTGCCTCACGTTCAGATTTAGCTGATCCATCAAGTACAGCAGACTCTGCTTATCCATGTAAATAGTACAACAGAACCCATAGAGGTAATGTCACCAAATCTTGAGGGCAAAAACCACTATCCGCAACTCTAAATCGTGTGTTGGGTAGTTCTACTCGTGAGGCTTCAGCTACCTCGAGTCGTACGCAATGACGTGTCCTCTCTGCATCAAGACCACGCCTAATCCCGAAATAGACGCATCAAAATAAATCAAAAAAAATCCTCGACGCCCTCTGGAAGGGTCAAAATCAGTGTTACGCACAACTTCTTCCTCCAAGTCTCAAACGCTTCCTGTTGCTCAGTCCCCCAACAGAAAATAGCAATCTTCTTCGTTAATCGAGTCAGGGGTACCGCTATTTTGGATAAATTCTGAATAAATCTCTGATAGTATCCAGCTAAGCCAAGGAAACTCCGACTCTCGAATGCGGACCTCGAAACCTCCTATCTCATTACGGCGTCCACTTTGACCGGATCGACCAGAATACCATTATGGTTGACAAGGTGCCCCAGAAACTGCACCTCACACAACCAGAACTCATGCTTGGAGAACTTCACATATAGCATCTCCCTCCTCATAGTGTCCAATACCTCTCGCGAGTGCTCATCATGTTGCTCCTGGGTCTTGGAATAGACCAGGATATCATCAATAAATACTATCACTGATCGATACAGCATCGGTTTGCACACACGGTTCATGAGGTCCATGAACATGGCTGGAGCACTGGTGAGCCCAAAAGGCATCACCACGAAATCGTAATGACCATAATGAGTCTGAAAGGCTGTCTTCTGCACATCGTCCTCCCTAGCCCTCATCTGGTGGATACCCCGATTCAATCTTAGAAAACCAAGACTCCCCCTGAAGTTGATCGAACAAATTGCCAATTATCAGGACTGGATAACAATTCTTCACCGTTAGCTTGTTCAACTCCCAGTAGTCAATACACATTCGGTGCGATCCATCCTTCTTATTCACAAAAAGGACCAGTGCACCCCAAGGAGCACTACTCGGCAAGATAAATCCCTTGTCTAATAGCTCCTTCAGCTGTGTAGACAACTCTTTCATCTCTGGTGGAGCTAATCGATATAGTGCTTTGGTTATTGGAGCCGCACCACGAACCATACCGATTTTGAGCTCCACCTGCCTCTCCGGAGGCACTCCGAGTAAATCCTCCGGAAACACATCTGGATACTCTCGAATAACCGACACCTCATCAACCGTTTCCTTATCCTGCTCCCGAGTATCCATAATGTAAGAAACAAAACCATAACAGCCCTAATGGAGATAGCATCAGGCCCTAGCAGCTGAACAAGGAACTGGGCCGCGCTGAGCTCTCTCTCCCTGGACCACTAATTCTCCCCCACTTGGGGTCTGCACTCACACTAGGTGGTGCTCACAATCAATCACTACCCATTAGGGCTCAACCAGTCCATCCCAACTATGACCTTGTTCTCGTGCAGAGGAATAGGAACCAAGTCAATAGATTAAAGTTCGTTGCACATTCTCAAAACACAATCTCGATGGACCCTAGATGCTCGGACGGTTCGATCATCAGCAATCTCAACCTTTAATGGATAATCTAACATGCTCAAAGATCTAGAAAACTTATTGCTGAGCGAGATACGAAAGATCGGGTGCCCCCGAGTCGAATAACACCAAAACAGGGATATCGTTCACAAGGAACGATCATAAAACAAAACATATATATATATATATATAAGTATCGAAATCAACATAAAATAAGAGTTAAGGAGAAGAAACATACATGTCATCACATCAGGTGCAACCCGCACCTCCTCGACGGTTAACTGAAAGGCCCGACTCCTCGCTACTGCAGCCTCTATCTTGCCCCATCAGCCATCTGTGATCTGCAGGGTCGCTGGAGCTGGTGCCATCACTGGTATTCCTGATGCTAGGCTCGGGTAGTGGGCCTTTTGTGCCCCATTTGATTACAATGAAAGCAAATCAGGTATGATGTCTGAATGGTAGGGGTAGGGGCAGTGCAATCCTTCCTAAAGTGTTCGGTCTTGCCGAACATGGAGCAGCCTGATCCCCCCGCTTTACATGCTACCTCATGTGTCTTGCCACATTTTCCCTAGTGGCTCCGGCCATGCTGGCCCTTTGACCTCCAGTCGAATCCCTTGGGTTTCTTTACGGAAACCCCACCCATCTGCCCATACTCTGCCTTCCTCTTCCCTATGTGCGTCATATCAATCTCCCGCTCTCGTGCTCTGGGCGTTACATATATATATATATATATATATATATATATATATATATATATATATATATATATATATATATATATATATATATATATATGCAGACACACGGACACTATGACCCGCGATGAGAACACTTAATAGAATTCTAACATACCTCCATTTAAAACTACCAACTCAACCCGTTAGGTCAAATACCTCAACTAAGGTTAGTACCGTACATAATCCATAACATAAATAAACCTAGAACATACACCTATGTTATTTATGGTCATCGTGCACTACCAACCTTGAGCAAGCAGTTTGGCATACTACAAGGGTTGAAAGTTTTAGAGATTGAAGGATGTTCTCCAGATTCACTGAAGAAACCTAGTCCCTTAGAAACCTTATATCAACTCCAAAACAACATATAGATTTTAAATACTTAAAAGTCTAGGATAACATTCAGATTTTCCTAGTTCACTTAAACCCAAAGAAGAACAAAGAACCAATAGCTTCATTACTGTCATTGTAGAGAAACCTATAGTTCACAATCAAACAATCAGCAGTCTCTAAGCTTCTCTCTATCATTTCAAATCGGTACGAATTCATTTCTCTCTCTATAAATTGGAAATCTATAGGATTTTTGGAATCAATCACTCTCTATAATTAGGAAATATGTAGGATTTATGTAATCGATCACTCAATATATTTTGCAACCTTACCATGAGAGGATTGGAGACGACTGCTTCCACCTCCTGATTTAACAACCTCGCAAAAATTTGCCTGGGATGATCAACCTATAATAAAAATAGACCAAAAAGTACATCTAGGGGTTAGCTTCACAAGTTCATGGTCTGGTTACTGCATCCAGACCCACAACCTTTGGTAATGCCAAGCAATTGGCCTATCAATTAACTGAGGAATGTATCTGTTAGGGTACCATAACCATACAGACTGAAAAGAACCAGGTTGGGAGTACAAAAAGGAAACTCCATGGCAAGTCAAAGGGGAACTTCAAGCATCGCAAACCCAATCCATAATATGTGGTTTTGTACATCGCAATCACAAACACTCACATCTCATCAAAGCCCTGCCCTGGGAAGTTACCCCATAGTACCAAGTGCAGTTTCCACCATCTTGAAAATTGTATGGTCTACAACATCTATAACTTGAGAGGTCACACCTCTAAGTTCTTAAAAAAGGACCCAAACAATGCAACCTCAACCATTGTTGCAGGAGGAAGCCGAAGTTCCTTCGAATGCAATCAACCAGGTCACTTCAAAAAAGACTGTCTAAAACTGAAGAACCAGGGTGGCAATGAAAGAGCATTGGTGATAGGTTCTAGAGATGTTTGCCAGGAACCAATTGTGGTTACTAGTATGCTTTCTTATCAACAATAATTATGCATTAATATTATTTGATATTTATTTCCTATAAGTTTAGAAGCATGATTAACCATAAATTATGCAAGCTTAACGAAGTCTACAGGGTAGAAATGGCAAACATCCAGTTAGAATGCACCTTATATATTACCCTATAAATTAACCACATCTTTCATGTAAACCTAATACAATTGACCATTGGAAGTTTCGATGTGATCATCGGAATGGATTGGTTATCACTTCATTAAACAAATATTTTATATTACAAAAAGTCGCATGAATACCTTTACCCAACAATAAAGTTTTTGTGATTTATGGAACTAATCAGGAAAGAATCTAATAATCATCTCTTACATGAAGGCACATAAATCTTTGAAGAAAAGATACTCCACTTTCTTGGCCCACATCGTGGATATGCGAGACAAGGGTAAGGAAATCAAAGCCATAACGCTAGTGTGCGACTACCCTAACATATTTCTAGAGAATCTACCTGGAATACTTCCAGCCAGACAGCTCGAATTCCAAATCGACCTAATCTCGGGTGCAGCACCAGTGGCAAGATCTCCTTATCGTCTGGCTCCATAGGAAACGCAAGAACTATCCAGTCAATTTCAAGAACTTCTTGACAAAGTCCTTATCCGACCAAGCTTCTCTCCATGGGGAGCGCCGGTATTGTTTGTCAAAAAGAATAATTGATCATTTAGGATCTATATCGACTATTGAGAGTCGAACAAAATCTCCATCAAGAACTGATATCAAATCCCGAGGATCAATAGTCTGTTCGACCAGCTACAAGGACCCCATTACTACTCAAAGATCGGTCTAAGATCGGACTATCATCAACTCAAAGTCAAAGAAGCAGACATTCTAAAGACAACAATTTGGACTCGATCTACTCACTATGAGTTTTTGGTTATACCATTAAGACTAACCACAACGCAAATCGAAGTACGCAAATTCATAGGGATTGCAGACTATTATCAGCGATTCGTCAGAATTTTCCCAAAATAACTGAGCCTCTCACCGCTCTAACCCAGACATAGAAGAAATTCGATTGGGGTTAAAGATAAGAGTCTGCCTTCCTGAAATTGAAAAAATTGCTGTGCATTGCGCCAATTTTGTTTCTTACAGAAGGAACAGAAGACATTGTAGTATTCTGCAATGCTTCACCCCAAGGGTGAGGATGCATAATGATGCAAAGGAATAAAGTCATTGCATGCATCCATACAACTCAAGCCAAACAAGACCAACTACACTACCAATGACTTTGAGTTGGGATTTGTAGTGTTTTCCTAAAGATTTAGAGACATTACATCTACAGAACGAAGTGTGTCGTGTTCACCAACCACAAAATCCTCCAACACATCTTATAATAGAAGGAGATCAACATGAGATAACGAAGATGTGTCAAATTGATAAATAATTATGAATGCAAAATTTTTTATCATCCTAGTAAAGCGAATGTCGTAGTAGACGCTTTAAGCAGGAAAGAACGAGCAAAGCCTCTTCATGTAAAGGCTCTAACCCTAACCATCCACTCGAACCTCACCATCCAAATTCCTAATGTTCAGCTAGAAGCACTCAAACCTAAGAATATCATAAAAGAAAACGTGAGAGGTATAGACAAATAGTTTGGCCTCAAGGAAGACAGAACACAATATTTCATGAATCGAATTTGGACCCCAACGTTGGGTGAAGTCATGATTCAAGTCTTAAATAAAGCTCATAAATCAAGATATTCGGTACATCCCGGATCAGACAAGACGTATCTCGATCTGAAAAAGCTTTACTGGTGGCCCCACATAAGGGCAAAGATTTCCACATATGTCGGTAAATGTTTGACTTGCTCCAAAGTCAAAGTGGAGTACCAAAAGCCATCAGGACTACTATAAAACCGTCAATCCCAAAATGGAAATGGGAACAGATAACCATGGAATTCATAGCAAATCTGCCAAAAACATCAAGCGGTTATGAGTTATGACACCATCTGGGTAGTGGTTGACCGTTTGACCAAGTGTGACCACTTCTTAACCAAAGAAACTAACAAGATGGAGAAACTCACCATGAACCATCTCAAAGAGATAGTCATACTACACTGTATGTCATTATCTATCATCTCGGTCTGAGAGAGTAGATTCACTTCCAGATTTATTGTAAAGGTTCCTAGGAACCAAAGTTGGTATGAGTACAACCATTCATCCTCAGACGGATGCACTGAGTGAAAGGACGATACAAACTCCAGAAGATATGCTCCGTGTTTGGGTAATAGACTTCAGTAATTCATGGGGTACTCACCGACCGTTAGATGAATCCTCATATAACAATAGTTATCACACTAGCGTAAAGGTCACTCCATTTAAGGTCTTTTAAAGACGTAAATGTCGTTCTCCTATATGCTAGGTATAAGTTTGAGATACTCAACTAGATAAAAAGCATGCTAGAGATATTCTACACACTAGTCCTGAGATCATTCATGAAACAACGAAGAAGATTGTTTAGATAAAGGAACGATTAAAGGCCACATATAGTAAGCAGAAAAGCTATATTGACGTGAGACGCAAACCCTTAGAATTCAAAGTAAGAGACCATGCCGTACAAAAGGTCATGGTATGAAAATGTCATTTGATATGAAAAACGAGGTCAAACTAAACCCCCATACATCAGACCTAAATGAGTTTATTTCAACTATTATAATATATCATATGGTATCTTACCCCCAAATGTGTAAACTGGCAAACGAATCAAACTGCAGCCTTTGTTAACGCGTCTGAAAAACTGAAATTTCATATTAAGCAGTTGTGAGCAATACAAACACTCTAGTCTTAGAGTACGTGTTTCCCTATTTCCAAAAATGTAAAGAACGTCCAAAACGAAGTTCGTATGCAAAAGATACAACCGTTTTAAGAATCTAAACCAATATAATACTGATTTTCTTAAAAATGCTAAAACTGTTTCTATCCGTTGAGGGACTTACACACCACATATGGAAATTTCGAGAATGTTTTGGGACTCGGGTCATAGTCAAATATTTAGTTTTATACTTAAAATAATTACAGTAAAGATATTTATAGAAGTTAAAAAATGTCAGAAGTTTTCAAATTTATTAATCACGAAACATTACACTGTTGATTTCGACATGATTTCTATAATTCATAATGTATTCCAAAAAAATATAAAAATCCAAATCCGGTTGATGTGAATTTTAACGATGGAAGTAGCCCTATCTTTCTAAATTCGTGTTCAACTATATATATATATATATATATATATATATATATATATATATATATATATATATATATATATATATATATATATATATGTGTGTGTGTGTGTGTGTGTGTGTCTAATAAATGCAAATTAACTATAGTATATATGTAATAAGAAGTATGACATTTCAATAATATTATATACGATTAATAATAAAACAATTATGATAAAATCTTTGGGTTATTATGTATATAAAGCTCAAATCTTAATCACATGGATCCATTTAACTCATAAAATGATACACATATTATATTGTCAAATTAACATCAAATAACAACAATACATTTACATTATGTGTATATAAAATTGTTACCAAAATACCTAAAAACATATAACATTCACCATAGGACCAACAATGTATGGAAAATACACAACCCACGCAATACATACATAAAACAAAAAATTGACAGCTATTAATGCTTACACACCCAATTTTATACACAAAGTAAACATCTTTTTATACAAAACCATACACAAATTTTTTTTAGACAACCATAAACAAAGAAAAAAGTCTTCATCTCAATTGAAGCTTTCAGTGAACAGCCCTTTGCATCTTTTCTCTTCAAATAATCTTCCAGCTTCCAGCCATACCTTGCATCCTTTCTTTTCTTCAAATAATCATCCAACCATACCTTCGGCGCATCCACAAATAATTTATACAAGTATTGTTATACTCTTAAAATCAGCCATTCAATCTCTTTTTAACAAAGAAAAAAAACAAACCCTTCTTAGAGTTATTTCAAGGAGTTTAATCATCACAACATCCAATGTTCTTTTCCCTGTCAAATGAAACAAACCAAACACCCCCAACTATATACTGGTGGTGTAAACCATAGCGGCAGCAGCCACAACCCATACACCCATTGATTTCTGTCAAAAAAAAAAATAATAATAACGGAAGCAACAGGGGCTGCTCCGGTCCACTCACCAACTCTTACCGGAGCAAAACATCCGTCGTACGTCGAGGATTCCTGCCGGAGACCTCACCAGAAGCTGGAGGCGCTGCTTGATATGCTTCTACCGGACCCCTTTTTTGGCCTCGCATTCCACTCCATCGCTGCACCCACCGAGACCGACGAAACCTCTTCTAGCCTCCCTCTCGGTCCTTGCTATCGGCCTCGTCGACCTCGGAGACGCACCCTCCGACCGCGACCAATCCATAACCCTTGCACCTCGGAGCCGGACGAGAAGGAAGCCTAGCCCTACTGCTTATTCCCATCTTCTTCCTCTGTCGACAGAGGTTCCTCGGCCCTCTTCGTGACCTGCGACGACCAAGAAATCGAAAGCATCGTCGCTGGCTTCGTGTGCCCCCTTCCTGACTGCAATCCTTCGTTCATATTCTACATGCGATCCTTCTATTTGACCGATCAAACATAAGACGGGACGAAAAAGCCCTAAGTCCTTCCAACTTCGATAATGATGTTTTACCCGTGTTCACATTATACCATTAACGTTTTTTTTAACACAAAATACCATTAAAATGTTTTTTCTGTACATACTTTACCATTGGTAACCGGATACAATAGGTATCCCGGTAATTTATTTATTAAAAAAAAAAACAAATTATGTGGAAAATACGTGGCTCACCCCTCTCCATTAAACACCCTCACCCTCAACACTCTCAAAGCACGATTTCTTCTTCACTCTTCAAGACGGTAGCAGCTTTCTCAAATCCATGGCTTCCTCCTCCTCTACGTACACCTCCAACACCAGATCGAAGAAAATCAAGTCAAAATCGAAACTTGATTTTGCAAATCCCTGTGATTGTGGCTACCCTTCTCGTATCTGGACTTCAACGACCAAAGATAATCCTGGAAAAGAGTTTAGGGTTTGCCCTAATTCAACGGTATGTCGGGTTTAATCTATATGTAGTAAGGTCTTTTCAATAATTTTCGTATATTTGTTTTAGGATAACCCAGAAATTAAATGCAAATTCTGGGAATGGGTTAATGAAGAAGATACAGTCAACAAGAAGAAAAGAGATGAAGTGGGAGCACAATCCTGTGAAGTTAGGGCACAATCTTGTGAAGTGAGGATTGCAATTATGGACCATGATTTCAATATTTACAAAAAGAAGACAGATGAAGAATTTGATAAGATAATTAGAAAAATTAGCAGTCTTAAAACATATGTAATTGTGTTGTTTATGTTGTTTGTAGTAGCACTTTTAAGGGCATAAATGTCAAATTGTAATCGGATATTATGGTTGTTTTGCTGAATATGATTGAATGAACATGTTTTGCTGAATACGATTGAATAGACATGTTTAGCTTAAGTTTGAATATGATTTAATCTTAAGTACAAACAACATTGAATGAGCATTCATGCATTGTCATATTAGGGTAATAATGTGCAAAATGTTACCCCTGTACAAACAACTTTGCAGAATTTTACCTCTTAATGTGAAGAAGGGCATAATGGTCAAAATGAAGGAATCCTAAGAGCATAATGGTCAAAAAGAATCTTATGTAAAAGCAACTTTGCAAACAACTTTGCAGAATCTTTTGTTTGAATATGATTTAATGTGAATAATGGTAAAAATAATGTGCAGAATGTTACCCTTGTACAAACAACTCTTGTACAAACAACTATGCAGAATCTTGTGTTTGAATAATGGTCAAAATGCAGAATCTTGCAGAATTTTACCTCTTAATGTGAAGAAGGGCATAATGGTCAAAATGAAGGGCATAATTGTCAAAATGAAGGGCATAATGTGCAGAATGTTACTCTTGTACAAACAACTATGCAGAATCTTGTGTTTGAATAATGGTCAAAATGCAGAATCTTGCAGAATTTTACCTCTTAATGTGCAGAAGGGCATAATGGTCAAAATGAAGGGCATAATGGTCAAAATGAAGGGCATAATGTGCAGAATGTTACTCTTGTACAAACAACTATGCAGAATCTTGTGTTTGAATATGATCTAATGTGAATAATGGTAAAAAATAATATGAAGGGCATAATGGTCAAAAACAAGGAATCATATGTAAAAGCAACATTGAACGATGTAGATTATATTTAAAGGGTAATAACAAACAAAAGCACTGTTTTTAATGTGCATATTTACATCAAAAGACAAGCATGGTTTTTAGCAAAAGACAAGCATAGTAATTTCATCCTTAAACAAACAAAAGCACAATTTTTAATGTGCAGATTTACATCAAAGGGAATCATTCCAGTGTAACAGGTTTATTCACACTTAAACCACATCCATCCTTGGTGTTGACCACCCTCCTTAATGCCACTTTAGTGATCCTCTCTGAGTATTTCCTTTTCCTCTTCAATGGTTGTGCTCTTTGTTCAACTTCAACAACGGGTTGTGCAGCAGGATCCTCAACAACAGGTCCATGAACTTGGTCCTGATCAGGTTCATGAACTTGTTCCTGATCAGGTTCAACAACAGCTTCAACTTGTTCATCAGGTTCAACAACAGCTTCAACTTGTTCATCAACTTGTCCCTGATCAGGTTCATCACCATCTTCAGCCAGCTCTTCAATCTCAGATTCAGACTCAGATTCATACTCATTTTCAACTTCATCCATCTCTTCAATCTCAAATTCAGACTCATCCTCAACATCAGGAACATGTTTACCCTTCTTCTTTTTGGCTTTAGTACTTGGTCCTACATTAAAATTTATAATGCATTAATAGATAATACTTATATTTTTTTGGTAAATGAATGATACTTGATATGAAAAAAACCTTCTTTGGACAATGGACATGTTATTTTGTTGTGTCCTGGTTCTCTACAGATGTTGCATTTTGTAATAGCCCCTTTCTTGCTAATAGTATGACGACCTTCTTTTTCTGAAGCAGCCTTCTTCCTGTTGACTTTAGGTCTGCCAGGTAATCTTTTACGTTTCGGGGGCAACATAGGTTGACCTTCCCAAGATGGCCACATTTCACTTCCATTTAAAGGATTAATTGTATACTTATAGCAATTTCCAAACATTTCTGTTGTGAACCAAGTTGCCACATAGTCTTCCACATTCTCATTTAGATAACTAATAGCAGACATGGCATGTATACATGGTATACCGCTTAGTTGCCATCCTCTACATGCACATGTTCTTTGGTTCAAGTACACAGCATAAACCTCATGTACTGACCTCACCTCAAATTGTAGCACTCCACTGGGAATTACATACCAATACCTATAAAATAAAGGAATATAGTATAAAATTAATACTTGGGAATTACATGCCAATACCTATAAAATAAAGTATATATACCTTAGATGTTTCCTCTTGTCCACTATTTTCTTTCTAATAGATGGACATATGGCTAGATTCCATTTCTGCCCCTTCAATCTTTTACAATACATCCTATCCATCACAAACCTCCTAATTTCCTCTAACATTGTTATAATCGGCTTTTTCCTAGCATGCACAATTGCAACATTAAAAGATTCACAAATACCATTCTCAATGGCATCACAAGACCTGTCCAATACAAAAAAAGCCCTAGACCAGGATTTTGGATCTCTTTCCATCAAGTGATCATATGCTTGTATATCAATCACCCTAATCTCTTTCATTAAACCTTCAAACCTCTGCACAGTTGTGGCCTTTGCAGCCCTCCAAAACAGCTTCCTATATGCAGCACCCTTAAATTTTTTCTTGAAATTAGCATAGACGTGCCTAGCACATTGCCTATGCTCAGCATCTGGTACTCTTTCTTTAACAGCCTCAATAAGACCCTAAACATGCAACATAAACATAACATTAAGATAAACATAACATTAAGATAAATAAAACGGTAACCAATTAAAAAACAGTTAGGATAAATACCTTGTGTTGGTCAGAAAGTAAGGTTAATCCTGCCCCATTTCCCATGTTAATGTCCTTAAGTAGTAAGTTTAGAAACCACTTCCAAGTTTCTTTGTTCTCAACTGCAACTACTGCCCAAGCAATGGGGTAAATATGGTTGTTAGCGTCTCTACCTACAGCTGAAAGAAGCTCACCTCTGCAAATACCTTTTAAAAAGCAACCATCTACACCTATAACCCTCCTGCATCCTTCAATCCAACCATCCTTTACACCTTTGATACAAACATACATCCTAGAAAAATAAATTGTGGAATCAGGCATTGTATCCGTCCCAATTTTCACTGTTGACCCTGTATTAGCTCTTAATATCTCAGCTCCATAACTCCATAATTTTTCATAATGTGTGTTCAAACTGCCTTCGATCTCATTAAGTGCAAACTTCTTTGCATTCCTGCATTGTCCAACACTAACCTTCACATTGAAAATTTCCCCAACTTTATCCCTCATTTCCCTGCAACTCAATTTGGGATTTTCTAAAATATCATTAACAAAATGTTTCCCTATCCATGAGTAAGTAACAACTGACCCAAACTTGAAGGTTCTAGCACAGTTATGCTCATTATGTAAGGACTTAATTTGGAATGACTTTTCACTGCTCATCCAAGTAGCCCATAGTCTAAAAGGACATGTTGCCTTTCCTTCACTAGTTTTACAACACCTGACTAACAACCTAGTTTTATCATTTTTTTCATACCAAAGGTTAAAACCGTTTGCTACTGCATAGTTTGAGACAAGCTGTTTAAGTTCTTGAGGGTTACAAAACCTCATACCAAGGATGGGTTGCATTGTATCCCATTTCTGAGTTGAGTCATGAAAAGGGTAAATTGGGGCTTCTTTGGTTCCATTATCTGAATCATCATCCTCATCAACAAACTCATCTCTAGGGACAACACTAATATAGTTAAGAAAGGGATCATCAGATTTAGTCAATGGTATTACCTCTTCATCGGGTTCATGATCAACAGATAGAGCATCAGACATGACCGAGTCTTTATCTTCATCAGAGCTTTCACTATCAACATTTTTTTCTTCCTTTTCTTCCTCTATCCAGTCAAGCACCGAATCGTTGTAGTGATCAATATATACATTAATCTTTCCCTCGTTACCATGTGCAACATCAAGAAACCTCCTGTAGTCATCATCGTTTTTCAGTGGTGTCAACCCATCACGCATTGACTTATGCCCAAGACAGTAGTAGACAACAGGACACTTCCCCTTTGTGACATCCTCAAGAACATGAATGAACTCCTTGAAATTTAATCCACCAAAATCGACATCTATAATTGACGTTTTTTGATTCAGGTAGTATATAAGATGAGGAATGGGGGAAAACATTCCATCGTAATGAACATCTACTTGAATGTAAGTTGATCCTTTTGCATTAGATGGACCATCCATGATCGATCTCAACTTCGACTGAGAAAATCCTACACAACGGGGTGTTTAATTGAGAGTGTTGAGGGTGAGGGTGTTTAATGGAGAGGGGTGAGCCACGTATTTTCCACATAATTTGTTTTTTTTTAATAAATAAATTACCGGGATACCTATTGTATCCGGTTACCAAGGGTAAAGTATGTACAGAAAAAACATTTTAATGGTATTTTGTGTTAAAAAAAAACGTTAATGGTATAATGTGAACACGGGTAAAACATCATTACCCTTACAAGTCATTTTCCCAACATTTTTTTAAAATAAGACCCTTTTTGCCAAACTTTAGTTTGTTTAAAACAAAACAGCCCCTCCATAGAGATTTCTTATCAAAATTAGTCTAATTCTCAAACATTAATCCCATATAACCCATTTTAGTCCCTCCCTCTATTTATTTTAACCAAAGCAGTAATTTTTCGGTTAATTAAATTACCAAACAGCCCCCAATAGTTTAAATTTGTTACAAAACGGTCCTGAGAGAATTTCAAAGTTCAAGAATTACGGATTTTCAGTTTCTCAAGACAAGTTTCTTAAAAGAAACCGAATTTGAAACAATGAAACTCACGCTTCAAGGGTGAGTACTTACGACTCCTTTTTAAAATTTTAATTATTTCGGGTGTGAATACATGTACCTATATACTTTGTTTATAGAAATGTAATATCATTTATACGAAAATACAATAAATCTAGTTTATAAAAATGTTATTTAACAATATAACATATTGTTACAAATAAACTAGTATAAACTTTTTGTATACGTATTATGGTTATTTTATCATGAAATAGCTAGTCCACTCAACAAATGTTACACGATACAAAAATAAATGATTTTTATGTGACGTTGTATATTATAACAAGCACGTTATAAAACTTTGTAGTATTTCAAGGATCCAAGTTATTCCTATTCATGTATATTTATATGTTTAAATACATAAAGTTTATACATGTACATATGTTCACTACTTTGAAACATACATCTTTATAAAAGCGAGTACATTTATACTTCTACATACATACCAAGCGTACTTAGCTTTTATAAACTTTATACAATGAAATTCATTATGCCTAATGACTTAACCACAATTAACTTAGGGCCGAGAGCTATTCACATAATTTTTAGTTAAAGGCTTTTTAGTAAGACAACATTCATTAGCTGAGTCTAAACACTTAGCATACTTTATATGGGTATATTTAGTTATAAAATGCATGCATTATCTTAATACTTTAGGTTGATCATTTAATGAACTAAAGATGCTTAATTAGTTTTAAATTTTCATTTTTAGCAATAAAGACATGATCGGAAGGAAATGGAAGCGGAATTGGTGATTGGAAGCGTGGATCTTGGATTTCGAAGAAAGAAGGATGTTGCTGGACAGCTTGACCCCTCGTCAGTGATCCGACCATATCTCATGAACTGTAACTCCAATTGAGGAGATTCAAAATGTTCTGAAAACTAGACATAATTTCGGACAATGTTCATTTTATGAGAAAATATTGATTCCAAACGGACTCAACGAGTTGGGCCTTAACTCGGAGAGTTGATCAGAAAGTTCGTAATTCTCGACGCTAACTTTCCGTACACAGGATTTTAATGACCAACACGACGAGTTGGGTCACAAACTCGTCGATTTAGCCCTGTTTTTAGAATTTATATATAGAAACGCTTGTCATTCAAACCCTAATTAATTGGGGAAGCTTTGGACTATTTTTGGAGGCCAAAAGGGTTCTTAGAAGCTGTGGTTTTCGAGATTTCAACTTAGATATCTATTTGGAAGAAGATCAAAGGTCATAACACATTAGGTTCATCTTAATCTTTTTCACGAACCATGTTTCAATCATTGGATTTTGTTTTTATTTTGTTATTTGTTGTAGATATGAGCTAACAACTCATTACTTCTCTTCAGGGTAGATAAACTTATAAATATGGTTT
This sequence comes from Lactuca saligna, assembly GCF_052625555.1. Taxonomy (NCBI): domain Eukaryota; kingdom Viridiplantae; phylum Streptophyta; class Magnoliopsida; order Asterales; family Asteraceae; genus Lactuca; species Lactuca saligna. Next base: position 176,502,866 of record NC_136422.1, on the reverse strand, counting down.
AATTTTATGGCTTGGATTATTTAATTTGGTGAATTTTGTTTTGTTAAGCTTGTTAAAGATCCTCATGTGTTGACAGTAACCATTTTCTGTTAATTATCAAGCCTATTAAGTTGCATGAACATCTCCTAATTGCTTGTCTCATATAATTTATGTGAAAACAATATTATATGCCTAGGAATAGTGAACTTGAAACTATGGGTTAATTATAAAATAGGTAAGTCAATGTGTGAGTTTGTGTGACGAACAACCATACAAGAAGTTAATTGAATTAGTAATTTAATTAGCTAACTACAAGTCTTACTTAACTTGAATCGATAAACTAGGAAACTCATTAGTTTATCCAATTGGCCACAATTTGAATTGATTTGTTTTCTAAGGATTAGTAATAGTGAACATGAACCTAATCACATTAATTGGTAGGCAATGACAAATTAATCCATTGAACTAGCCATAAAATCAACCATAGGAATAAGTAAGTCGAACTTGAACAGAAGTCTCCTTTATTATTGAAGTTAGTTAATGTTTTGTTTGAGTGTTAGTTACGTTCTTAAGTTTCTAGTCTTGCAAAACTAGAGAAAAACATTTCCTTTTACTTGTTTTATTTAGATAATATTCGTAATAATCTTAATTGTTTACCGTTTCCTGTGTTCGATACCGTAATTACCTGAAATAAACTGTTAATCGATAGGTAAACTGCCTTTCATGTGATTGTCTTTGTGTTTAAGTTAGTAGGATTAAAACCAGTACATTCTACACGTATCAATACCCACACTACTATAACCGTTAATCTCCATAGCGAGATACATATGTATAGATCTATACAGGGTTGACATCCCCACCCACAGTTGCTACCTACAACCTCGACTGATCAATCAAAGCGGGTGTTAAGCGTCTACAATTATTACTACAATGTCCAATGAAGCATGTAGGGGGCACAATCAATGACATAACTTGATTATAGGACCCACTATAAACATTAACTAGAATATCTCTCTCTTACACACACACACACTACAAACCATAGGCTCATTTTCTTTCGAAACTATTTTAAGTATGGAGTTACTTATATAAAGCACAGTTTGGTTTTCAAGGACATTCAAAGATTCATTATAAACATAGTTTTAAGTATGGATTTACTTATACAAAATTTACATTTTGGCTTGCAAATATGCATTACAAACACAGTTTTAAGTATGAATTTACTTATACAAAAATACATTTTGGCTTTTAAAGACTCATTGAAAACACTGTTTTAACTATTGTTATACATACAAAGAAAATATTTATTAGACTTATTAAAAGTATTACTCTTGTTAGCAAAAAACCTATAACTCTCACCAACCTTGTGTTGACCATCAAAATTACATGTATTCTCTGGACGGATTGTATGCCAGGTGACCTAATTTACTTGCTATATATTATATGCCTATCTGTTAAAGCAATTCATGTATTATTATTATCTGTAAAAAACCTTGTATTCAAATATCAAGATGGAACTAGAATCGGTAATAGAGAACTCTTATCCTAGAAAGGGGAATAGAATATAGCAACTAGCTTCTAAATAAAAGTATTATTATTATTAATTACATTGCTTCTTGGCTACTTACGGTATGGTGAATTTGGTTTGAAGGGAGGCATAGGGTTGTTGGATTTAAGAACGGCTTAATTGCTAAAATGGTCCTTCCAATTGGTGTTTCATGTCTAACACTTGCTTGTACTTAATAATACTTCAAACCCCACCAACAATAATATATAAGAGTTATATATATATATATATATATATATATATATATATATATATATATATATATATATATATATATATATATATACTCAAACCCACGATGAGAACACATAATAAAATTCTAACATACCTCCATCTAAAACTACCAACTCTACCCTTTAGGTCAAACACCTCAACTAAGGTTAGTACTGTACATAAGTCATACCATAAATAAACCTAGAATGTACACCTATGTTATTTATGGTCGGGTTGGTGCACAACCAACCTTGAACAAGGAGTTTGACAGACTACAATGGTTGAAAGTTTTAAAGATTGAAGGATGTTCTCCAGATACGATGATGAAACCTTGTACCTTAGAAACCTTATATCAACTCCAAAAAAACATATACATTTTAAATACTTAAAATTTTGGGATAACGTTAAGATGTTCCTAGTTCACTTAAACCCGAAGAAGAACAAAGAACCAATACCTCCGCTACTGTCGTAGGAATTCATTTCTCTCTCTATAATTTGGAAATCTATGGGATTCTAAATTCGATCACTCTTTATAATTAGGAAATCTATACGATTTCTTTAATCGATCACCCTCTATAATTTAGAGCCTTACAATGAAAGGATTGGAGGTGACTGCTTACACCTCCTGAGTTAACGACCTCGCAAGCATTTCCCGAGAATAACGAACCCATAATACAAATAGATTGAAGGTATATATGGGGGTTAGCTTTACAAGTTCAAGATTTGGTTACTGCTATTGGATTAGTGTCTAAGCCCATAACCATATTTGGTAAGTACTAGACCCGGTTGTGCATGGTCCTTTTGGGTTACCTTCACCAAAGCAACTTGACTGGAGAAATAAATAGAGAAAGAGGTTATTATGAGTTATTAATATATTATAAGAATAATATATTAAAGTAGAAATCATATTTTTTTTAATTAATATTGTTCAATAATTAATTAGGAATTAATTTTATGATCAAGTGTAACTAATTAAACTAGTGGGGCTGAATTGTAATCATGTGATAGTTGCAAAGTAGGGCAATGGTTACCCTAGATATAGGTTGGAAGAATTCAAGGGATAAGGAATCCTTGAAATCTTATCTTTTGGTTACTTGGTGGGCAAGCAACTAGATAAGGATAAGGACTGAAACCCTAATCTCTACCCTATATAAAGACCCTTAAGGCCATAGAAATTGTCCCACTTGATCCCTAGGGTTCCTAGAGCCGATTTCTACCTTTTCTCTTCTCTCTCTATTGCCTCTCCAATTTCTTGTGGTGTTTGTGAGCCATTAGAGGTACTACACTTGTGGTACTTGCTTTCATGACCTAGGGTTTGAAGATTTGAGTTGTTATTGCTATATAACAACAAGAGGTATGTGATCTATATTTCTACATGAATTTCGAAAATACTAGGACCATGCTAGGGTTCTTCATGTGTTCATAATGTTGTGTGTCTAATAGTGAAAACATAGATCCAAATCTTGGGTTGCATGCACACATAGGATTGTTTGTTCAAAACCTATCAATGGTATCAAAGCCTTTGGTTAACGTGTTTTCTATTAGTATTATTCAATTGTATGAACTTGAAATATTAGGGTTTATAGCCAATAAACCCTAGGAGGCAAGATTTTCGAGATTAGGGTTCTTAAACCCTAATTTGCAAAAATTTGAAAGGGTTTTTCAAATCCTTTCCTTTAGTTCCAAGATTTCGAAATCTAGGGTTTGCAAACCCTAGGATTTTCGAGATTAGCCTCCTCCCCGAGATAAGATCCTAAATTTTAGGGATTTGGATAATCCCATATCTTGCAATTATCCTTTAATGGTTAAATACAATAATTAAAGACTTTGAATTCTCCTATCCCTTGATTTTCGAAATTTAGAGGGATTAAAAGGATTAGGATAAATTAAGAAGTCCATTTATGGGCTAAAGCAAGCATCTCGTAGATGGAATCTTTGCTTTGATGAGAAAGTCAAAGAGTTTGGATTTGTACGAAGCGAAGATGAATCATGTGTATATGTCAAAGCCAGTGGGAGTATAGTTAGCTTTCTCACGTTATATGTTGATGACATATTACTCATAGGAAATGACATCCTGACACTGCAGGAAGTTAAGTCATGCTCGGGAAGTGTTTCACTATGAAGGACCTTGAAGAGGCTTCCTATATTTTGGGAATAAGGATAGTGAGAGAGAGAGAGAGAGAGAGAGAGAGAGAGAAGTAAGAGACTACTAGGACTTAGTCAGAATACTTACTTGGATAAGGTATTAAAAAGTTTTAGTATGGAAAACTTGAAGAAGGGAGAATTATCGATACAAAGTAATGCCAATTTGAGTAAGACTCAAAGTCTGAGTACCGAAGCCGAGATAGCAGAGATGAGCCGAGTACCTTATGCTTCCGCAGTTGGCTCAACCATGTATTCTATGACTTGTACTCGCCCAGATGTGGCCTTTGCTTTGAGCATGGTCAGTAGATATCAAGGGAACCCAGGCAGAGCACATTGGACCACAGTCAAGAATATCCTTAAGTACCTTCAGAGTATCAAGGAATGGTTTCTGGTTCTCGGAGGGAGTGATGACTTGAAGGTGTGAGGGTATAGTGACGCCAGCTTCCAGACCGACATGGATAACTACCATTCGCAATCGGGTTGGTTCTTTACCCTTAATGGAGGAGCAGTGACTTGGAAAAGTTCCAAGCAAGAAACCATAGTTTATTCACCGTGCGAATCAGAGTACATTGCAGCAAGCGAAGCATCAAAGAAGGAAATATGGTTGAAGAACTTCATTGGAGACCTTGGAGTTGTACCAGCCATAAAGGAGCCTATGGAAATTTTATGTGATAATGAAGGAGCGGTTGCCTTGACCAAGGAACCGAGAGATCATGATAGATCTCAACATATCGACAGAAAATATCACTTTATTAGACATCGAGTAGAAGAAGGGCACCTCGTAGTTAAGAGGATATCGTCAGAGGATAACCCAGCAGATCCGCTTACGAAGGGACTGAGTAGGGTTAAGCACTTGCAACACGCTAGGAGCATTAGGCTGAAGGATGATATTAGTTTGGATTAGATAGTTTGGAAACTTGTAATAGATAAATGTAATTGACATTTGATGATTAAATAAAGGATTATTATTTAATGGTGTCTGTCTTATGTTAATTGTTTAACTATTGTTTCACTTTGCATGTTTTGACTTCCAGAATAATTGAGTTTATTAAGAATAATTGAATCATTCAAACGATCCACAGTCGTTCATATGTTGGAAGTAGGTATGAAGGAATACTATCATGAATTGGTGTGTAGATTGTCTGAATGGTGTTAGACATAAAAAAGGTTTATTACAACATTCATGAGTGCTTATAAATAAGTTTTGAGCATTAGAATAAACCCGCACTTGCTGGAATCACTTTGTGAAATCTATCACGAGTGATCGCAAGACGATAATATCATATGGTCTTAAAACCAAGATATATGGTTTATTGTTTAGTGATTAATTGTGCATTGATAATGCGAAACCGCATCAGTAAATTGATGTTATAAAACACATTGTTGTGTATAACTGATTAGTGAATAGTAAATGCATATAAGTCAAAGTTTATCTGTTACTTTTATCCTAAGAGGGTAAAAGCGATATCAGGTCCCCTCGATGATTTTGAATGGGTGTCCACTCTCACCCACCGCTTCCTTGATTAGTGGAGGGTCGTTAGCAGAACGGATTTGATAGGACAACTACTCCTCATTAAAAGTATAATGCTATTAAAGAAAGTACTAGAACACTATTTTTCAAAATCCCAACTCTAGTTACTTTAGGAAAAATGTGAAAAGTATGATAATCCATGAAATTGCACATTATGCTTTATTGGTCGTTAGTGGAGCGTGTGTGGTTAACCGGCACACTAAAAGGCACTAATAAAGAGTAGTAATGGGTATCTTATAATTATCATTTTGATGGAGCGTGTGTGGTTTACCGGCACATCAATAGTTAATGATAAAGACAATAAGGTTACCAAGCACATTTGCATGGTTATTCACATCTAGTTTGTGATCCTCGGTATCCCAGTCACAAATAGTAGAGCATAATCCAAGATTAAAACATGCCATTAAATAGTTTTAATGTATCTCAAAAGAATTAGGAATTTCACTTTGTTTATTTTGTCTAATGGTGAAATTGGTGAATCGTCATTCACCTACCTTTATGAGATTTGAACTTGGATCTCAGCATCCCATTTCTAAGTTGTAAATCGTCATAGTTGGGTCCTAACCTTGATATGATATCTTTGGGTTATTATATTGAGGTGTCTTGGAATCTAACTAAAACTATCTTTCTTTTAAAGATGTCTACTCCAGGAAACACTTCTGCTTCATCATCCTCCAGCCACAACTTCTCTCTACTAAACATCTGCTCCAAAGTCGTTATGGATGGCTCCAACTATAACGATTGGATGTGTAACATCAAGATGGCGCTTAGATTTGAGGACAAAGAGTATGTCCTTGAAAAGGAGCTCAAAGAACTTGATGAGTCAAAAGCCACTCCCGAAGAGTATGCTGCCTACAAGAAACACTATGATGATGCTACCAAAGTGGCATGCATCATGGCTGCAACCATGTCCCCAGAATTGCAGAGGTACTATGAGGACTACTGGCCTTTTGAGATGAACAAGGACCTTATGGAAAAGTACCATAAGCGAGCTCGTCAAGAAAAGTTTGAGGTAGTCAAGTCACTCATGGCTTGCAAGATGAAAGAGGGGGAATCGGTTGTATCTCATGTGCAAAGAATGCAACGCTACATAGAGCGTTTGGTCAAGCTCAACATTCACTTCGATGAGGAATTGGCCATTGACATGGTCTTGAACTCGTTGCCTGATTGTTATGGTCAGTTTATCTTAACTTACCATTTGAACAACACTGAGCAGACTTTGGCCCAATTGCACAACTTGTTGCAGACAGCTGAGGCAGGGATGAAGGGTAAAAGTATACCCTCCACACCTGCAAGTGCCCCTGTCTTGGCCATTGGACAGGGTAAGGGGAAGAAGAGGAAAGGCCCTCCCAAGCAAAACTGGAAGAGCAAGGCTCAAGTTGTGTCATCTAGTAATGGCCCGAAGGCTAAGCCCAATGGTTCCACTCCCCATGTTTCTGATCCAAAAGAGGCCACTTGCTTTTACTGCAATCAAAAGGGGCATTGGAAGAGATCTTGCCCACAATATCTGCAAGATATCAAGGATGGCAAAGTGAAGCCATCCTCGACAGGTATTTACACTATTTCTGCTAATAATTCATTATCTTCTCGTTCATGGGTCCTTGATACAGGATGTGGTTTTCATATATGTTCTTATTTACAGGGGCTAAAGGAAAGTGAGGAGATAGAGCATGGGAGGATAAACTTGATCATGGGGAACAGAAAGTCTTCACCAGTGACCAAGATCGGAGTTTATCAATTATTGCTTAGTAATGATGTTAGATTAGACTTAATAAATTGTTGCTATTCGTCCGAGATGACGAGAAACATTATTTCATTTCATGCATTGTTCAGACAAGGTTTTAAATATTCTTTTAATGATTTGAATGGTTCAATTTCTGTTTATAAGAATGGTGTTTTTGTGTTTGAAGCTTTACCTTGTGATGGTGTGTATGAAACAGTGACTTGTGTTGATAGCTTAGGAAATAGTGTACTTAATATTGACTTGTCTAATAGTGTAGACAAGGCATGCTTGTGGCATTGTCGTCTTGGACACATTAACAAGAAACGCATAGCCCAACTCCAAAAGGATGGAGTGTTGGAATCATTTGACCTAAAATCGGATGATAAGTGTGAATCTTGTCTTTTGGGAAAGATGACAAAATCACCATTCACAGGGTCTTGTGAAAGAGGTGAAGGTCTGTTGGATCTCATACACACAGATGTGTGTGGGCCCTTCAGATCAACCACAAGGGATGCTAATCGATTTTATGTGACTTTCACTGACGATTATAGCAGATATGGTTACATCTACTTGATCAAACATAAGTCAGAAACCTTTGAAAAGTTCAAAGAGTTTAAGCATGAAGTCGAAAATCAATTGGGCAAAAAGATCAAGATACTTAGATCCGATAGAGGCGGGGAGTATCTTAGTACCGAGTTCAACGACTATCTGAAAGAATGTGGGATAGTCTCACAATTGACTCCTCCTAGGACACCACAGTTAAATGGTGTAACTGAGAGGTGTAATCGAACCTTGTTAGACATGGTTCGTTCTATGATGAGTCGTGCCTCGCTTCCTATTCACTTCTGGGGGTATGCCTTAGAGATAGCCGCCCACATTAGAGACAGCCGCCCACATCCTCAATCTTGTCCCTACAAAGCAGGTTACCAAAACACCTCACGACATGTGGACAGGGAAAGTTCCCTCATTAGCACATATTAAAGTCCGGGGTTGTGAAGCTTTCTGTAACACCCCCCTCTGGCACGTATCACAATATTGTCCGCTTTGGGCCACTCGGCACGAGGACTTCCCAGGGGGTCACCCATCCCGGTACTACTCCCGCCCGAGCACGCTTAACTGCAGAGTTCTCATGGGATCTGCTGCCCTCACGGCTTTAAAACGCGTTGTGACAAGGAAGGTATCCACACCCCTTATAAGGAGATGTTTTGTTCTCCTTCCAAGCCGATGTAGGATCAGGTGCAACCCACCTTCACCCCCCATTATATGGAATGCTTAGTTCTCACCCACACTTTAAGACCAAAAATTTCTTTAATAAATCATTACTTAAAGTAACATCATCATTCCAAAACATAATATGAGTATAAGTTTTCAAAACATATGTTCGTTATCAGAGTAAACATCCCCAGGCTGTCTAATCTATGGTGTGTGCCATGCGATCACCCCGAGCTCTTCCCTCCGCTACCGGAAATACCTGAAACCAAAACTGAAAACCGTAAGCACGAAGCTTAGTGAGTTCCCCACCCTACCTCATACCATGCATAACCACATACTGCACATACTGGGCCACGCCCCCTATCTTGGGCCTCGCCCCTTACCACGGGCCTCTCCCGCTACAACGGCCCCGCCGCTCCAGGCCCCGCCTGGCTTCGAGCCCCGCTCGGATACAGATCTGTTTTACTTAGGCCTCGCCTGTCACAGGGCCTCGCCCGTCAACAAATAATAACACATAAACATTCATAACACATAACTAACACATGCAACTGGTTCTGTCCTAAGGCCTCGCCTTTCCTGGGCCTCGCCCATGTCCTGCTACTGAGGAGTCATGGAACCCCATCCATGCTCCTAATGGTAGTGAGGTACGGGCCTAGCCCACTCTCACTCATGTTCTAATTCGGGCCTCGCCCCTAATCTGCTACTAGTGAGATATGGAACCCCATCCACACTCTGCTATTGGTGAGATACGGGACCTCGCCCACACTCACCTCCCTACCAGGTACATACATGTATCACACAGACAACAAGTATAAACTATCATATAAAAACAATTCCTTGGGCGCCCGCCCGCTATTACTGGACCTCGTACCGCAAACAATGCTAGCATACTGTGCCTAGGGCTAACCCCCAGGTCTTCTACTCATAACTACATGGGCCGGCATTGTGGCCTTAGACCCATTCACACAAAGGGAAACTCACCTGAACTGGCTGAACTTGCTGATGATCTCACTAGCTGCTTCCCGACAACTCACGGAACTCCTGCTCCCCTTGCTCCCCGAACTACCAATATCAATGCAACACTGAGTCTAACTGACCCCCGAAAGACAATCAAGTCCACCCTGGTCCAAAGTCAAAGTCCTGGTCAAAGTCAACCTTCCAGGTCAACCCTACTCGCCGAGTCACCCTACTGACTCGCCGAGTTCAAAATGATTAGATTCCTTTCATTCGCGACTCGACTCGCCGAGTCAGTCCATGACTCGCTGAGTCTACCGATTTCTGAGTCCAGACCTGTTCAACTCATTGAGTCTCCACCCGACTCACTGATTCGAGTCACAACTCGAAGGGTTTGGGGTTTTGCGACCTGACTCGCCGAGTCCAAGAACAGACTCGCCGAGTCCAAGGCAATCTTCATACGACTCGACGAGTTGTTCATCCCACTCGTCGAGTTTCTCCAAAACTTCATGCTACTCGCCGAGTCCACTCAAAGGACTCGTCGAGTCCCTTCAGATCTCCTTACATGCAGAGGATTTTTGAGTCATGCATGGACTCCAAACTATAGATCCACCCTTCCCAAGCCTATTCCACACATAAAGTTGCAAACTTTACGTGTAGAGAAGGAGATCTAGGCAAGATACGCCATTAACTAGGGTGTAAGGCCAAGGGACTTCAAAATCGACTCAATGGCTGATACTTTATGCTCCTCCAGGCCCTAAAACACTTGAATCTGAAGTAGCAACTCCAGATCTGGCTTCTAACCCAAAATAATAACATTATGGCAAAAGAGCCCCAACAACAACACATAGATCTAGGTGCAAAAAGAGTCCAGGAACTAGTTTATTACCTCCAAGTGCTCAGAATGAACTCACAATCCCAGATCTATAGCTCCTTCTTGCTCCTCCAAGTTCCTTCTTCCTTTTCCAAGCTTAAATGCACCTTCCAAGGCTCAACTAGGAGATATGACGGCTAGGGTTTGATATCCAGGGCTAAAGAGGCAGTAAGGAACCCTAGGAAGAAGATTAAGACATTTATATAGGCCCCAAGTCCCGAATTTAGGGTTTTCCACGCACAGACCAGACTCGCCGAGTCACCTTGACCGACTCGCCGAGTCGGTCGCTTACACCTCGACCCGGATCCCGCTCGGACTCGCCGAGTCCCTCCTTGGACTCGCCGATTCGGCCCTTTAATTAGGGCTTTTCTTTCCTTTCATGGCTTTTGAAACTTTGGGTGTTACAACTCTCCCCCACTTAAACTAAACTTCGCCCTCGAAGTTTACTATACTCTACTGTCAGCGATCAACCTCCAAAGCCCCACCATCCATTCTAGCACCAGCTGCCTAACTTTGCTGGCCTTCCGTTCAGTCATTCAGACCAATATCAATCCTTACAGATAATAATCTCGGGTCCATCCCGAGCCTGAACATCCTATAACACAACTTACTCAACCGACAATCTTTTGGTAATTTCCAAATACCGCACTGACCCCGTAAGGTTCACCCTTTCTTTCCTTACGCGCTTTCCTTGCCTCCCCAAGGCAATGCTCCATAACCATTTATCCCTTCTGCCGCGGTGAAGACCCTTTCCTCACCAAATTTATTACTCCCGTCACCCCCAGTACGGGTCATCGTTGCCAGTAACCACTGGGCATTCTTACTACTATCATTCGGTGTCGAGCACCCCACGATCGACTAACTGAATCCCACCATACTCTGCATCCCCGCACTGCTACTGACTAGAAATCCTGCTATTCTTATCTGGCTTCCGAATGAGCTGCGACCATCCTGGTCCCTACCAACCTATCAATATCTGGATTACCGACTCTCACCGATTACTGACCCAGCACAACCACTAGTCGCTCCCAGCGACATTCGAAGATACTTCTGCCACATATACTGCTCAATCTATTCCACCATGCTAGCACTACAATTTCCTGGGATCCCCGATCCCCTTGTCTAGACGCTAAGATCCTACCAGGTCCTACCTGTGCTGCTAAAACTCACGGGCCTCACCCACGAGTCTCACCCAACCGTACTACTGAGCCACCCGGCTCTTAGGTCTCACCTATACTGCTATCCTCATACGGGCCCCGCCCACGGGTCTCACCCGACTGTATCCTGGAGAGGCCTCTTCCAAGGTCTCATCCCTCCATGACTATATAGGTAACTCCATACCATTCTCATCCACTTTCCATTCCCGATCCCTATCTGAATGTTAGGAGATAAGGGCCTCGCCCCGACTCCGCCAACGAGCTACTACAAAATGCTACGACTGCCCTGTAGTCTTACATCACTTTCCACCACTGACTGCTGACACGAAAACATCTACTGCTACTTGACCTCAAGATTCCCATTTCGACTCACACGAGCTCTACATGTGGCCCTATAACCTGAATCCGAACCACATACCCACCATTACCCTTCACACGCACGCGCTGATGGGAAGTTCTCAAACTCCCAACCCTGAACTTTTAAATGCTGAGCTACCCCTTTTCCTTATCCGAAATCATATACCCGATCTGGATTCGCATGTCCTTACCCTTATACACTCGGATGATTCTCCCCCACTAAGATCCTGCTCACACCTCGATGATCGGTGAGAAGAAATCCCATTCCTTGCTACCATAATCAATCCGCTGAGGAATCCCAAGCTTACCATAGCTAAGGATCCAACCTGTCCATTTTAAAACTTATACGGCTCCGAACTAGCGAGACATACCGAGTCCCTCCAAGGCATGCTACGGATACTGCACTCAAAGTAACCTTCTTCGATACAACTCATCCCTTAATCACTAACCAATAACCAAGGTATGCAAATGGCATATAACTCGATCCCAATGAACCCGCTCGAAAATAAAATTCTCAACCGCTAATGATGCAGAACCATAACAATATAATCATGCACAAAATAAAAGAACTGAAAACGGAAGTCGCATACCTGCAATGTCCGGCGATGCTTGCATCTCCAAAGTAGCCATCTGAAAAGTCCTGCCTCCTACCGCAGGCGCCTCCGCATGGCCCTGACGGCCGTCTGTGATCCTCAAAGTTGCAGGAGCGGGTGCCATCACCCGTCCTGCTGAAAACAAACTAGGGCACTGGGCCTTCTTGTGGCCCCGCTGATTGCAATGAAAACATATCAAGTCTGATCCCTGGGTGATGGTAGCAGTACAATCTCTGCTAAAATGACCCGTCCGACCGCACCTGAAACAGCCAGACTCACCGCCACTACCACTCCTGCACGCGCCCCCGTGCGTCCTGCCACACCTTCCGCATCGACTGCGGTCCTGATAATCCCTCGACCTCGAATCCGTTCCCTTGGGCCTTTTGCCTGAACTCGCGGCTACCTGAACCTCATCCGACTTCCTCTTCCGGATCTGCTCCAAATCAATTTCCCTCTCCCTGGCCCGAGAAATCATATCCTCCAGGGTCTTACATCCGGACCTACTCACGAACTCCCTGATGTCATCCCTCAGCATCTCATGATATCGTGCCTTCTTCATCTCCTCATCCGCGACATACTGCGGAACAAGAAGGGCTCTCTCTCTGAACTTGGCGGTGATCTCCGCCACAGTCTCAGTAGTCTGCGTCAAATCCTGAAACTCCCGGGCCAACTGTTGCACCTCAATAATCGGCGAAAACTCCGCTCTAAACCTCACTGAGAAATCACTCCAAGTCATCGCGTCCAACACGGCATCATCCCCCAAAGCGTGACCAATCTCCTCCCACCAATCCCTCGCTCTGTCCTTCAGAAGACAGGAAGCGAGTCTGACCTTGTCCTCCTCAGGACACCGGCTCGTACGGAATGCGTTGGCAACATCAGCCAACCATCTGCTGCTAGCCATGGGGTCCCTAGCCCCATGATAATCTGGTGCCCCGCAGGCCCTGAACTCCCGAAATGTCAAGGTACGCGCTCCCAACAAAGCCATCATCTCAGTACAGAAGGCTCCCAGCCTCTCATCCAAAATCTCCAATATACCCTCCTTGACCGTGCCAAAGATCACAGGAGTCTGAGCTAGAATACTGCGCGTACCCTCCTTTGATATCAACTCCCTCATCCGCTCCTCGAGCTTCTCGGCCCCTAAACCCGAGCCTAATCCCTCTCCGGCGCCTGATCCGCCCGTTGGTCCCTCTTGTAATGTCACCATACTGAAACATACAACATAACCACTATCAGAATACTCCTCACTGTTGCGAGACCAAACATACTCACTACCAGGTTCCCGGTCTTGTCTCGGCCTTCCCTGAATCGAGTACGGATCCTCTGCTTTCAGTAGTACGGGCCCATACTACCTTCCACATCTATCCGTACTTTCCTCAGGGACTGCTTGGACTCCACCAGGTCCCTTTTTCTACTACTACTACTCCCAGCACTACCTCATCCTAGGCTTACCCTAGGGAAACCTTTGACTCAACGCAACCAGTCCTCAGCTGCTAAAGGCCTCCTCGCAATGCCAATTAGCCATCACCCGGATACCATCACATGTGACGAGGCTCAGATAATCCTTCAAGTAAAAGACTCGTTCCTACAACGGTTGGACTCAAACAAGAGATGCGCAATAGGACCAAATCCAACACTCTGAGATTATCCAACCCTGATCACATGTGACGTGATGTATCCACCTAATGGCTAACTCCCATCACTTAGAATCCCACAGTGCACAAAGCAAGCAGCATTCAGACAAGGGAAAATCTAACCATGACATACTCAAGCAATCATGTCCACATAGCAAGAATTTGAACTAGCATGCAACACAACTCATAACTCAGGCATAACCTAATCAGGCTATCCTACTACTGACTATTCGGCACTATCATGCAGATCAAAAGCACATATAACAGGCACATAAGGCATCCTCCCTAGATCCTTAGTCCTAATCTAGCATGCTGCTCTATTAACTGATAATCAAAATATAAACTTGTATGGGTATTTTGGGGTACTTACTTGAGCTCGGTTGATTGCATGCACCACACCTCTTTTCTCTTTTCAAGTTCTTTTCTTTCTGAATTCTTTTTACTTTTATAAAGCCGTTTTCTTTCTCAGAACTCTCTTTACAAAACTATCTTTTCGCTTTTGAAAACTTTTTATCCGACCCTTCAGTTTGAGTTCAGGCACACCCGAGAGTATGCCCGAATCCCTCAAACCAAGGCTCTGATACCAACTTGTAACGACCCACACTTTAAGACCAAAAATTTCTTTAATAAATCATTACTTAAAGTAACATCATCATTCCAAAACATAATATGAGTATAAGTTTTCAAAACATATGTTCGTTATCAGAGTAAACATCCCCAGGCTGTCTAATCTATGGTGTGTGCCATGCGATCACCCCGAGCTCTTCCCTCCGCTACCGGAAATACCTGAAACCAAAACTGAAAACCGTAAGCACGAAGCTTAGTGAGTTCCCCACCCTACCTCATACCATGCATAACCACATACTGCACATACTGGGCCACGCCCCCTATCTTAGGCCTCGCCCCTTACCACGGGCCTCGCCCGCTACAACGGCCCTGCCGCTCCAGGCCCCGCCTGGCTTCGAGCCCCGCTCGGATACAGATCTGTTTTACTTAGGCCTCGCCTGTCACAGGGCCTCGCCCGTCAACAAATAATAACACATAAACATTCATAACACATAACTAACACATGCAACTGGTTCTGTCCTAAGGCCTCGCCTTTCCTGGGCCTCGCCCATGTCCTGCTACTGAGGAGTCATGGAACCCCATCCATGCTCCTAATGGTAGTGAGGCACGGGCCTAGCCCACTCTCACTCATGTTCTAATTCGGGCCTCGCCCCTAATCTGCTACTAGTGAGATATGGAACCCCATCCACACTCTGCTATTGGTGAGATACGGGACCTCGCCCACACTCACCTCCCTACCAGGTACATACATGTATCACACAGACTACAAGTATAAACTATCATATAAAAACAATTCCTTGGGCGCCCGCCCGCTATTACTGGACCTCGTACCGCAAACAATGCTAGCATACTGTGCCTAGGGCTAACCCCCAGGTCTTCTACTCATAACTACATAGGCCGGCATTGTGGCCTTAGACCCATTCACACAAAGGGAAACTCACCTGAACTGGCTGAACTTGCTGATGATCTCACTAGCTGCTTCCCGACAACTCACGGAACTCCTTCTCCCCTTGCTCCCCGAACTACCAATATCAATGCAACACTGAGTCTAACTGACCCCCGAAATACAATCAAGTCCACCCTGGTCCAAAGTCAAAGTCGTGGTCAAAGTCAACCTTCCAGGTCAACCCTACTCACCGAGTCACCCTACTGACTCGCCGAGTTCAAAATGATTAGATTCCTTTCATTCGCGACTCGACTCGCCGAGTCAGTCCATGACTCGCCGAGTCTACCGATTTCTGAGTCCAGACCTGTTCAACTCACTGAGTCTCCACCCGACTCACTGATTCGAGTCACAACTCGAAGGGTTTGGGGTTTTGCGACCTGACTCGCCGAGTCCAAGAACAGACTCGCCGAGTCCAAGGCAATCTTCATACGACTCGACGAGTTGTTCATCCCACTCGTCGAGTTTCTCCAAAACTTCATGCTACTCGCCGAGTCCACTCAAAGGAATCGTCGAGTCCCTTTAGATCTCCTTACATGCAGAGGATTTTTGAGTCATGCATGGACTCCAAACTATAGATCCACCCTTCCCAAGCCTATTCCACACATAAAGTTGCAAACTTTACGTGTAGAGAAGGAGATCTAGGCAAGATACGCCATTAACTAGGGTGTAAGGCCAAGGGACTTCAAAATCGACTCAATGGCTGATACTTTATGCTCCTCCAGGCCCTAAAACACTTGAATCTGAAGTAGCAACTCCAGATCCGGCTTCTAACCCAAAATAATAACATTATGGCAAAAGAGCCCCAACAACCACACATAGATCTAGGTGCAAAAAGAGTCCAGGAACTAGTTTATTACCTCCAAGTGCTCAGAATGAACTCACAATCCCAGATCTATAGCTCCTTCTTGCTCCTCCAAGTTCCTTCTTCCTTTTCCAAGCTTAAATGCACCTTCCAAGGCTCAACTAGGAGATATGACGGCTAGGGTTTGATATCCAGGGCTAAAGAGGCAGTAAGGAACCCTAGGAAGAAGATTAAGACATTTATATAGGCCCCAAGTCCCGAATTTAGGGTTTTCCACGCACAGACCAGACTCGCCGAGTCACCTTGACCGACTCGCCGAGTCGGTCGCTTACACCTCGACCCGGATCCCGCTCGGACTCGCCGAGTCCCTCCTTGGACTCGCCGAGTCGGCCCTTTAATTAGGGCTTTTCTTTCCTTTCATGGCTTTTGAAACTTTGGGTGTTACACTTTCGTAAGACGAGAGACTCACGACAAGCTAGCAGCTAGAAGTGAGAAATGTGTTTTCATTGGTTACCCAAAGCAGTCTTTTGTATATTTGTTCTACAGACCTAGTGAAAACGTGGTGTTTGTAGCTCGAAGAGGAGTCTTTCTGGAAAGAGAGCTCATATTCAAAGAGGACAGTGGGAGTACCATTGACCTTGAAGAGATTCAGGAGTCAGCCAATGAAGGAACCTTAGATGACACTAGCACTCAACCAGAGGAAACAGTCCCTGTTGAACCGGTTGATAAATCATTACCGCTTCAAAGATCCACTAGGGTGAGTGTGCCACCTGAGTTGTATGGTTTTCATATTACTTCAGATGGTGACACATTCATAAGTGACAGAACACTGGTAAACTTAGATGAACCGGTCACTTATAAGGAAGCAATGGCAGGCCCAGAGGCTTCCAAGTGGAAAGAAGCAATGGACAGCGAGATTAAGTCCATGTATGACAACCAAGTTTGGAATTTGGTTGATAGTGCACCAGGTCGGAAGACAGTTGGGTGCAAATGGATCTTCAAGAAGAAGACAGACATGGATGGGAATGTGCATACGTTCAAGGCTCGACTGGTTGCAAAAGGTTTCACTCAAACCCCAGGGGTTGACTATGATGAGACTTTTTCGCCGGTGGCTAAGATTAAGTCTATTAGGATATTGCTCGCCATAGCTGCCTTTCATGACTATGAAATCTGGCAGATGGATGTCAAGACTGCCTTCCTTAACGGGAAGTTGGCTGAGGATGTTTACATGAGTCAGCCAGAGGGTTTTGTTGATGCAAAGTTTCCCAATAGGGTATGCAAGCTTGAGAAATCCATTTATGGATTGAAACAAGCATCTCGCAGCTGGAATCTTTGCTTCCATGAGAAAGTCAAAGAGTTTGGTTTCTCTAGAAGTGAAGATGAGTTTTGTGTGTATATCAAGGCTAGTGGGAGTATAGTAAATTTTCTGGTGTTATATGTCGATGACATATTACTCATTGGTAACGACGTTCCAACCTTGAATGAAGTTAAGTCTTGGATTGGAAAGTGTTTTGCCATGAAAGACCTAGGAGAAGCCGCCTATATTCTTGGGATTAGAATATTGAGAGATAGAAAGAAGAGACTAATTGGACTTAGTCAGAGCACATACTTGGATAAGGTACTAAAGAGGTTTAGTATGGAAAATTCCAAGAAGGGAGAGCTACCTATCCAGAGCAATACCAAACTGAGTAAGACTCAATGCCCGAGTACAGATGAGGAAATAGATGACATGAGTCGCGTACCTTATGCTTCCGCTGTCGGATCGATCATGTATGCTATGACATGTACTCGTCCTGATGTGGCATTTGCTTTGAGCATGGTCAGTCGCTATCAGGGAAACCCAGGTAGAGCTCATTGGATAGCCGTGAAGAATATACTCAAGTATTTGCGAAGAACGAAGGACTGGGTCCTTGTACTTGGCGGTAATGATACTTTGAGAGTAGATGGTTACAGTGATGCCAGCTTTCAGACGGATAGAGATAACTTCCGTTCTCAATCAGGCTGGGTATTCTTATTAAATGGAGGAGCAGTTACTTGGAAGAGTTCCAAGCAAGATACGGTGGCTGATTCTACTTGTGAATCAGAGTACATAGCAGCAAGTGAAGCGTCGAAAGAAGCAGCTTGGTTGAGGAACTTCATCGGGGATCTCGAAGTTGTTCCAACCATCCAGGAGCCTATGGAACTGTTCTGCGATAATGAAGGAGCGGTTGCCTTGACAAAGGAACCGAGAGATCATGGTAAAACCAGACATATCGACAGAAAGTGTCATTTTATCAGACATAGAGTAGAAGAAGGCCATCTTATAGTGAAGAGGGTATCATCTGAAGATAACCCAGCAGATCCCCTCACAAAGGGTCTGAGTAGGGCTAAGCATATTCAGCATGCTCGGAGCATAGGACTGAAAGATGATATTAGTTTTAGTAGTTAGATTAGTTTTGTTCTGAAACTTGTAACAAAGTAAATGTAATTGACTTTTGGTGATTAAATAATAAAGTATTATTTATAAGTTTGGGTTCTACCTTTTGTCAATTGTTTATTATTGTGTTTCGTTTTTTGCATGTTTTACTTCCCGAATAATAAGATTATTCAAACTCCACAGTCGCTCGTACTTTTGGAAGTAAGTAGTGAATCAAGACTGTCATGAACTGGATTGTATATTGTCTAAGGATAGACATGGCAATAGATTTTGCTGCAACGTTCATGAGTACTCAGAAATTGAGATTTGAGTATTGGATAAACCCTAAATCAGAGTATTACTTCATGGAATTCATCACGAGTAATACTGAGACGATAATATCTTATAATCTTGAAACAGAGATATATGAGTTGTAATTTGCAAGTCGGTTATGCATTGGTAATATGAAAACGCATCAGTAACTTGGTGTTATGAAACGTATTATCATGTATGATTTGATGAGTAAAAGATACAAGCATATGAGTCAATGTTTATTCGTTCCTTTTTCCTTAATGGGAAAAAGCGATATCTGTGGGCCCCTCGATGATTTGGTGTTGACTTATGTGCTGGGCCCAGCCAGGACTAAATTGATGTGTTCAATTAGAAGTCCTACATCATCACTAATCAGGAATCGGGAAACATAGATTCTGGACAAAGAGGTTGATTGCATTCCATGTCTTTTGTCTAGGGATATCTAGCAGAACGAAGGATTATATGATCACTTATCTTAGGACACGTAACTGACTGGGTCAGAGTTCGGCAACAACTTTTTGGAAGCTACAATTTGCTGGTCAAATTTAGAAGGCATACTAGCAATTATAGTTACAGACTTATCCAAGTGGGAGACTGTTGGATTAGGTGTCTAAGCCCATAACTATAATTGGTATGTACTTGAATTGATAGCAGCACAGTCCTTTTGGGTTGTCCTCAAACCTAGCAACCGGACAAGGAAATTATGAAAGGAGAGATATTAACTTATTATAAGATTAATAAATTAATATAAATGAATTAATATGTTAAAAGATTAATATATTAATAAGAAATCATTTGGTTTAATTAGTTGTTAGCCAGAAATTAATTAGAATTAATTTCGGGGTTAAAAGAATTAATTATAAGGTGTAGGGACTAGTTTGCAATTATCTAATAGTTGAGTGGAAGGCTCTAGAACCCCCTTAGATAAGGGTGGACGAAATCTTTAGGGGAAACCCTAATAATTTCGTCCATAGGGGCTTGGATAAGGCCCTTGGGTTTGCTTAGGCCCTAAGCAAAGGATAACTAGGGTTTCCCCTAAACCCTAGATCCCTCAGCTATATAAGGAGCCTCCTGGTTCATGTTTTGGTCACTCTTTTCTTTGGAAAAAACCCTAAGGGCCGAAATTTTGCATACTCCCTCTTCCCTCTCTCCTATAATTTCCTTCTTGCTAGTTTGGGTGTGATTCCATTAGAGGCATTACACTTGTGGTGCTAAGCTTCCAAGAAGATCAAGATCAAGATCAAGGGAATCATCAATTGTTTACTATAACAATTGAAAGGTATGTAATTACTAAACCCTAGTTTGTAGATTTCGATTATAGCCTCTCTCCTCTAGGGTTCTTGTTTTGCAATTCAAAGTTGTATGTTCAATAAATAAAACATAGATCCAAAGTAGGTTGCATGTGAACTTAGGAATTGTTTTCTAGTTTATTTGTTTTACCTAAAACCCATCAAGTATGACAATAGATTGTCCGCACGATATCTAAATAGAGGACTATATGATCCCTTATATAAAGGATAGGTTACTGATAAGATCAGAGTTCGACAACGTCTTTGAGAGCTACGATTACTAATCAAGTTTTACTTACATTTGTGGTTACTAGACTTATCCAAGTGGGAGACTGTTGGATTAGTGTCTAAACTCGTAACCATATTTGGTAAGTACTTGACCCGGTTGTGCATGGTCCTTTTGGGTTGCCTTTACCAAAGCAACTTGACTGGAGAAATAAATAGAGAAAGAGGTTATTATGATTTATTAATATATTATAAGAATAATATATTAAAGGAGAAATCATATTTGTTTAATTAATATTGGTCAATAATTAATTAGGAATTAATTTTGTGATCAAGTGTAATTAATTAAACTAGAGGGGATGAATTGTAATTATGTGATAGTTGCAAAGTAGGGCAATGGTTACCCTAGATATAGGTTAGATGAATTCAAGGGATAAGGAATCCTTGAAATCGTCCAAGGCTAAAGGTTATCAAGGCTTATCTTTTGGTTAGTTGGTGGGCAAGCAACTAGATAAGGATAATGACTGAAACTCTAATCTCTACCCTATATAAAGACCCCTAAGGCCATAGAAATCATCCCACTTGATCCCTAGGGTTCCTAGAGCCGATTTCTACCTCTCCTTTTCTCTCTCTATTGCCTCTCCAATTGCTTCTGGTGTTTGTGAGCCATTAGAGGTACTACACTTGTGGTACTTGCTTTCAAGACTTATGATTTGAAGAATTGAGTTGTTATTGTAATATAACAACAACAGGTATGTGATCTATCTTTCTATATGAATTTCGAAAATACTAGGAGCATGCTAGGGTTCTTCATGTGTTCATAATGTTGTGTATCTAATAGTGAAAACATAGATCCAAATCTAGGGTTGCATGCACACATAATTTTGTTTGTTTGTAACCCATTAACTGCATCCAGACCCACTGGCTTTGGTAATGCCATGCAATTAGCCTATTAATTGGCTGAGCAATATATTCGTCAGGGTAACATATGTAACATCCATAAAATTTCAGTAAACTTTGAACTTTTCAAAAGAACTCTTTAGCTATAGAAATGTTTACAAACACCGATGCTTCCAAAAAATTATTTAAAAAATCAGAATCTCTTTCGATATGGTTTTCAAAACGTTCATATTATCAGAGTTTCCCAGAAATCATAAGTTCCAAAAAAACGAGGATGTGTACACTTACACCTTCGCCTTCCCGCGATCATCAGAAGTACCTGAAACAAAAATCGTTAAATGTAAGCTAGAAGGTTTAGTGAGTTACCCCCAAAATACCAATGCAATACAAACCATAACAATATCATAACAAACAACACGCACACTGAGCCATCAGCCCGACTGGACTACCTCGCAAGGTCTACAGCCTATCTGGACCGCTCCCGAGCCTTTGGCATGACTGAACCGCCTCACAAGGCCTTCAACCCATCTCGACCGCTTGCATATAGACTCTTCAGTATGACTGCACCGCCCTTACCGTACCTTTAGTCTATCTGGACCACTCTCAGAACCTTCAACATGTCTATTCAGCCCTCTCAGGCTTTCAGCCTGTTTGGACCATTCTCCGGGCCTTCGGTCTTATTAGTAAGCCTCGATGGGTCTGTGGTCTATACAGCCCGCCCATGTATTTTTGCCTTCAGCACAAAACAGGAACGCCTCAACCCAACCCCACACACAAACATATCAGCATATAACTAACTTATAACCACAAAATCAATAAACAGGAAAGCATAAATCATACAGATCATTGAGCATAGCATCATCTTATATACCAGGATACTAATCTAACATATCATAATAGCATAGCGAAATCCTATCTACCAGGATACCAATTTAACATATCATAATAGAATAGCAACATCCTACTTTCCAGGATAAAGATCTAAAAAGATCATAACAGCATAGCGACATCCAATCTACCAGGATATCGATCTAACGGATCATAACATCATAGCAACATCATATCTAATAGGATACAAATCTAAAAAGATGATAACATCATAGCGACATCCTATCTACCAGAATACTGATCTAACAAATCATAACAGCATAGCAACATCCTATCTACTAGGATACAGATCTAAAAAGGGTTGGCTTTGGTGCCTTAGACCCTATTGATATAGTGAGGAGAACTCACCTCTCAAGCAGTATTGACTGACAATATCCAAGCCTCGAATCACATCTCCAAACTCAACCACCTACAACCACCATGGAACCAAATCCATCAAGACCCAAATTACCAAAATACCATCAGAAGTCAAAATTGGTCAACCATGGTCAAAGTCAACAGTCAGCAGTCAAGGTCAACAATCCATATTGACCCAACTCATCAAGTGCATCTACTGACTCGTCGAGTTCCTTCAGAACTCTGAAAACCATGAAAACTCGAGTCAACTCACCGAGTTTCCAAAAAACTCGTCGAGTTCATATAGTGTCCACCAAATCGGGGAAAGCCCTACCCAACTCGTTGATTTGGCTAAGCAGCTCGTCGAGTTCCTTCATCCCTTTTCTTATTCAGACACTTTTAAGTGTCACCAAGGCTCCAAACTGTAGATCTAGTATTCTAGGGATGAGATACTACATAAAGCTGCAAGCTTTACGTCCATGCATGGAATTAAGAGGATAACTTGCTAAAATAAGGCTTAACAAGGGGTTTAAGACATGGAAGTTAGCCAAATCTTGATAAAGCTTGAGTCTTTAGGCCAAAGGGGCCTAGTAGTGTCAAAATTCGAAGTCTAAGCTTCAAAGCATGCTCAAAAGCAAGAATGACTCAAGAAGAAGCTAGAAATGACCATAAACTCTCTAATGAAGAGATCTAGCAAATAAGTGTTCAAGGTAATGACTTTTTACCTTCAAGTGAATGCTAAAACAAAGTAAATGTTGGATCTACAAGCTCCTTCTCATTCTAAGCTTCTCAATCTTCAAGTCTCTTCAGTAAATGCACCAAACACACATTATTTAACCTCACACACACTCAAAATAGGAGGTTAGCTCAATTAGGGTTCGTTTCTGGATGTGAATGTGGTAAAGGAGGCTGGAAGGAGTACTTAAGGTCCTTTAAATAAGATGCAAACCCTAAAAATTAGGATTTCATAACCAGCTGTCAACTCATCGAGTTATTCTATACAACTCGTCGAGTACAGAGCTTCCTACTCGTCGAGTCCGAGGCCATAAATTCGACGAGTTCCAAAGGAAGATTCTTCTCTTAAGTCATAAATCTCATACCTAGGAATTGGGGTGTTACACCATCACTCCACAAACTAAAAAGAACCAGGTTAGGAGTACAAAAAGGAAGTTCCATGGCAAGTCAAAGGGGATCTTCAAGCCTCACAAACCTAATCCATAATCTATGGTTGTGTACATCACAATCACAAATACTCACATTCCATCAAATCCCTACCCTGGGAAATTACCCCATAGTACCAAGTGCAATTTCCACCATGTCGAAAATTATATGGTCTTCAACATCGGTAACTTGAGGGGTCACACCTCTAAGTTCTACAGAAAGTCCCCAAACAACGCAACCTCAACCATTGTTGTAGGAGGAAGTCGAAGTTGCTTCAATTGCAATCAACTAGGGCATTTCAAGAAGGACTCCCCAAAACTGAAGAACCAAGGTGGCAATGGAAGAGCATTGGTGATAGGTGCTAGAGATGCTCGCCAGGAACCAACTATGTTTACTGGTATGTTTTCCTATCAACAATAATTATGCATCAATATTATTTGATATTAGTGCTGATAAAAGATTTATTTCCCATAATTTTAGAAGCATGATTAACCATAAATCATGCAAACTTAACGAAGTTTACACGGTAGAAGTAAGAAACATCCAGTTAGAACGCACCTTAAAAATACTCACTAATTGTCTTCTCACCCTAAATAAGCACATCTTTCACGTCAACCTAATACATATGACCATTGGAAGTTTCGATCATCAGAATGGATTGGTTATTTCTTCATTGAATAGAGATTTTTTGTTACAAAAAATCCATCTGAATACCTTTACCTAACAATGAAGCTATCATGATTTACGAAGATAAATCAAGAAAGAATCTAAGAATCATCTCTTGCATGAAGGCGATAAAGTGTTTGCAGAAAAGATACTTCTTTTTCATGGCCCACATGGTAGATATGCGAGATAAGGGTAAGAAAATCAAAGACATACCAAAAGTGTACAACTACCTAGACGTATTTGTAGAGAATCTAGCTAGATATGCAGACATTAAGGAAAAAGAGTATTTGTTTTTTTAATAACATACATAAAAATGTATGTCTCCATAATCATCACCACCACAACCACCATTAAATGGTTGTTTAGTATAACCTACGAGCAATATGGTTTAATATCATTTATGTAGCATGCAGACTTTAAAAAACAAAATGAATAATTTTGTTAATGCAAATTGTCGATTTTTTTTTCCAAATCATACTTCTTTAAAAAACAAATTACATTTAAAAATAAACATATGTATGACAACAAACCCTACTAAAAGATCGTTTTTGGAAATTTATAACTATTTGGATTTGATATAAAAAATAAAATGGTCCATTTTTACACACTAATTAGGAGTTTGGAACCACACATTCGATTTCCCATAAACTACTATACATAATTGAGGAGAAACCAACCTACGGTTGGAAGATTCCTGAACTCCCACCAACATAACCTCAGCCTAAACCGCCACTAAATTCTCCTCCACTTGAACTCGACGAAGCTCTCTCACCTCTTAATCCTAATGGATCTCTGATACATATCCGTCAAATAGCATGAATCGCCTATACCCTGTGCTAAACAATACTAGAGTTCCATTGCTAGCCAAATCAATGATCACTCGCTCTTGAAATCCTGAAGAATACCCTTGAAATCTTAACCAACCAGGTAATCCAAATCACCTCCCATGATATCATACCAATTCCTTGAGTTCTTATGTTGGCGACGGAAAATCATAACCCTTACCCTGACTAACGAATCTTCATCCCAACTCCAACTCTCAAAGAATCCCTGAATCCTAATCAACAACAACCTGATAGAATATGAACTCCCCTGACATTTCTAATTTCCAAAACAACTCATGCAACTGACACTACCATCCTCCATATACCTCTCTCCTCTAACAACAACAATACTTGAACCCAACAGTTCTTCCATAGGCAATCGCCGCCCTTACTAGAATTAATATTTAAATCGTTGAACTCTGATAATTAATAGAGAAATAACCCGCCGAATCCTGTACATAGACCTTCTGCATAATTCCCTAAATCGATCTCAACGAAAACCAGGATAATAGGTGAACGCATTGGAACCCGCTCCACAAGATACAACACTTCAATAGCCCACTGACGATTCCTGGCATGCAAAATACATAAATCAATTCCCGAAGATATATCCAACGATGACATAGCCAAACCCAAAGATAACGCTTACCCAAATTACTATAAAATTCCACACAACAATAAACTGACAGCAACCGAAAGGATCACAAAAGATCATATACCCGCCAAACTGCCTGTTGGAACACGGATTTCCCTTGCCTGACACTGCAATGACCTGCTCCCTTCTGACGTGATCAATCCTGCTACACACGTAGCAACCCATACTTTTGGAACAACGAGCTCCATTGTGTCATTTCCCGCAAGAGCTACACTGACCCCAGCCCTACTGGCTTCTCAAAATCTGTTTAGAAGCCTTGGGTCTCTTCCCGGGACCCTTACTATATGCCCCTGGACTACTCCCCTCTTCCCAAGGTGCTCCAAATTGAAATCCCACTCCCGGCTATAGAAATCATATCATTTAGGGTCTCTCACCCTAAAATTCTCACAAACTCCCTGTAATTCTCACCCCACCGGTTCTTGTGATTGTGTCGTGGATTGGTTATATTTGTGAAGGGTATCCAGTTAAGTCATGGTAGTATTATTAATTTGGAACTTGTGTGTGTGTATTTTTGACTCTGCAATTAGGAAAGAGTCTGGTATTCTAGAAAATTGATAGACGAATTAGGACAAAGGACGTATCGGTGAATTTTGGAAAGCAGTTAGGAGGCAGTATGCGGTCTCAGGCAATATTAGTTTTTTGGGAAGTATTAGTGATTTTTAGATTTCATGTGTGCATGAAGTATTTGGGTGATTGGGAAATGCTAAGTCACTCGCAACGGGAATTAAATAATCTCAGAGTAATTGATTTTACCCTATTCAATAGCTCTCGTCTGATTCTAACCGTTCCAGGGATGAATCTTTTACTCGAAGTGTTATCTGAGCCTTTTGTTGAGTATAAGTGTTCAGTAGCTGTAGATGTTCAGTGACTTTGATCCCTTTAAAGCGGCAATGTGATCAAGGGCTGGGAGCTTTTGTTTAGTGTGAGACTCTATGTGGTTGGCTTGGTGACGGTTCGGTGTGGGAGGTCTGACAAGGAGTCACACCTTTGAGATTGTAGGTTTCGGATTCAGGTGAGATAGGATTGGTTTTTATTCAAAATATTGAGGATTCATTCTTTAATGGGCTTGAAGAACTATATTTGAGGATGGTTTCAATAGATCTGGATAGGCCGTTGTATGATCAGATTTGGAAGGGTTATAATCGGTTTGTTATTTGTTAAGAGTTGGCATGGGTTGTTTTAGCATGGGTGGTTTGTCGGGAAGTCAGGTCATTGTAGATTTTAGGTCTCAGGAGGTAGAAGTGGTTTGCAAGGGTTGAGGTTTGATTAGTGTCTTCGGGCTGGAGGTTTCGTTTGGTTTTCGATTATTTTGAGAAGATTGTTCTATGTGCAAAATTTTCGGTTGTGATCACCAGTTTGGTCAATTGGTGGGTGTTAATAAAGAGTGATTTTGAGGATAAAATCTAATTTAAGTGGGGGAGAGTTGTAACACTCAAAATCTAGGAGGTTAATTATGGAAAGTAAAAACTCATTTCTAAACGCCAACTCGTCGAGTTTGGGGGAAGAAACTCGAGGTGTTGGAAGTATTGTCACGCAAATTTTTGAAGACCAACTCAACGAGTTGGTGAGGGAAAACTCGATGAGTTGGACGTGGTTTGAGAAACCCTATTTCTAGGATTTTGCACCCTATTTAAAGCACTTAAACACCATAAGTTAGCCTCATTTCCAGCCTCCACTGTCCTAAACCCTAACCTCGAAACCCTAAGGCACTTTTGAGTGACGGTGAGCCATTTTGAGGGTTTTGTGTGTGTTTGAATCCACTTGGAAGGAAATCAAGCTTGGGGATACAAGAAGGAACTACTAGATCCAGAAACTCTTCATCAAAGGTTGCATCTTTGAGGTATAAAGTTGTCACCTTGGCATATAGTTTATTAGATCTCCTTTCTTGAAGTTATAACTTGATTCTTGGGACTTTGGTTGAGTTTTCCAAAGATAAGAGGTTTCCAGGGGTTGATGGAGTAGATCTGACCCCAACATGACCTCTTGAGGCTTAAAGTTGCAAATGTTAATGGCCTCCATGTCCCATTCATGTGATATGTCCATTATAAAGCAAAAAATGAACCTTAGAGGGTGTTTCTAGCATGCATGGATGTAGATTTGGAAACTTTATGTGATTTGCTACCTTGGTACATTAGATCTGTATTTTGGAACATTGTAGTAGGAGTTTAGGGGGTTAATGGGTCAAGACCCTTTTTAAAGGAACTAGGGTTTGGGTTTTAAGCCTAATGGATGGTTCTTGAGGGTAAAGTTGGAAACTTTACCCTTCTAGACATCATTTTGGAAGAGATCTGAGGATTGGAGTCCTTGGATTTAAGAGAAATGGATTAATGCCTTAAGTGGGTTGCCAGAATGAAGAACTCGACGAGTTGGTTTCGGATTATCCTGATCCTAATGAAAAGGGGGAACTCGTCAAGCTGCATGGAAACTCGACGAGTTGGGTCGAAATATCGCAATTCTATCTTTGAGGGGAACTCGACAAGTTGAAGTATAACTCGATGAGTTGGGTCAACTCGGAGCGTTGACTTTGATTTTGACTTTGTCATTGATTTTTTACTTTGGTCATGTTAGTCCCAAGGGGGTGCTTGGGGTAAACTAAATTATAATGAAGGAGATTATGGGCTTAGGATAAGGTCGTAAAGGGCTGGGGCCTAATTTAGAAAATTAGGCCATTGATGGAATCATGGACATTATAATGTTGGGCTTTTGTTTTGCACTTGGTCCTTAGTTTTGGATCATACTAGGCTAGGAGTAGAATGGTCATTCTACCCCATGTTTGGATTATGGATTATAGCATGGAACCTAATTGCTAATTGGGTATATTGATTGGTATTGATAGCTCAGGAAGTCGGTAGGGCAGCAGCTAAGGATTTCATTTGGGAGCTTCTGCATTTGAGGTGAGTCTCCTCACCATACCAATGGGTCGAAGGCACAAAGGACGACCCATTTATTTGGTTGTGATGATTATTACGAAGGTGCTATCGATACACTATATATATATATATATATATATATATATATATATATATATATATATATATATATATATATATATATATATATATATATATATATATATATATATATATATATATTATGTGAAGACCATGAGGAGGTTCCCATGGGAGTTAGTTAAGACCATGTGGGGGTTCCTATGGCAATTAGTTATATGTAGTATGTCAGTTGTCTTCGTGACTCTTGCATGTAGTGGTTATTTGCGGATGTGCTATAACTATGTCATGTATTTATACGAAGACCATGTGGGGGTTCCCATGTCACCTGGAGTAAGACCCTGGAGGGTTTCCATGGCATCCTTATATGTTTGTACGCATAGATTATATGGCTTACATGGTTTATGTGGTTTATGTGGATCTATGCGGGGTATGTTATTGGGAACTCACTAAGCTTTGTGCTTACAGTTTTGTTTATGTTTTCAAGTATCACCGGTTGATAAATGAAGGGTCCGGCTTGATCGCAACGCACACACTCATGTTCTCTGCATTACGTGATTTTTGGATGTAACTCTGATAAATTTTTTTAATTAAACCATGTTTTTTAATGTTTGAAATAAGTAACACTTGTATTTGACTATATTGAAAATTGAAATTTTTACCCTGGATTTTTGGGTAGTTACAATAATGACTTGGAATCACTGATAAATCATGTTTTTAGGTTCATAATAATGATAATGAACTTAAATATAAGTTATACTTAAAGTATGGTAATCATAACTCACTTACAAGGGGGTTTAGCGAGGAACCGGGCTCTATGCGACCAGTACTTCTAAGTCGAAATCTCTTCTTCTCGGAGCCTTCTAGCGCTCCGGGCTTTACTACTAACACCTAGGTGGTGCTAGGGAAAGAAATAGAGGCTTTGGGGGTGTTTGAGAGAGAATGGGTTGAAGAGGTGTGGAGAAATTAGTGAAAATGAGCTCTATTTATAGGCTTCCCAGTGCCTAGTAGGTTGGGTGTACTCACATTACGCGGGGTGAAATGGCTAAAATAGCAGTTCGCTTGAGGTACCAAAGAGGTACGTTGTGCATAATTTTCCAGGAGTCACAATCTGTTTCCAAGCCGTGGGGAGGATGTACTGGCCCATCTCTTGCCACGTGGCACTTCGAGGTTTAATCCAATGATTAATTATCTTCTAAAATCCGTAACTTCCACATACAAGCTTCTTTTTTACGTTCTATATATCCCCATGTAGGTAGCGACGTGATCTACAACTTTCATTTAGACTCTGTCGGCTAATTTTGACTTTATTTTTGAAGTTATATTTTAATAAACTTAGACAGTTCACGTCTGTTAAAAATTCATAATTTTGTCATCGGACATCCGTTTTCGACTGTCTTTATATCATTGAGCTCCTATTAAAAAGATTGTCCATTCTTGTCTAGGTTGTGTCGGCTAATATTCGATCGATCTAAAATTCGATTTTTCGGGCTGTATACTACTACGCTAAATCTTAGAAAATCATAATTTTCTCTAACAAAGTCAAATTCGGATGCTCTCTATATGTGCGCTCTCGGTTTAACGTCTACTACGAATTTCATTTAGGTCGCTAAGGCTTAAATTATTTTGTCAAAAACTTACTTTTTATGATACGTGGAGCCGTGTCGGCTTAATCGCGAAACTTCAAAGGGTCATAACTTCTTCGTTATAAGTCGGATTTCAGCGTTCTTTATATCTACGGAATCCTTGTGACATATACTATAACTTTTGTTAAGATTACTTATTCAATATAATTTTCTATCAAAAATTTATTTTTAACGCTTATTATCTCTAAATTGACTAGCCCAAATATACAGGTGTTACAATTATCTCCCCTTAGAATGATTACGTCCAGGAATCATCAACAAAATAGGGCTTGTATAATGATTCCATATGTTATATTTTCATCCTAGGTAATAACCGTAACTCTTATGTTCTTTTAAATGAGTATCTAACTCTTGGACTTCTTGACTGCTGACGGTGCTCAATCTTGCATATGCTCCTTCGTACTATGTTGGAATTTAGAACGTAACCTTCAACTAACTTGATCCTTATTGGAGACTCATGCTCCTTCTTAAACAGACTTAACTTACGAAAAGTTCCTTACTTCAATTACCGTAACAGATCGATGGGTCGTGTTCTAATGACTTCTCATCATATGATGCAACGCTTAGACTCACGTATTTTTTAGTCAGATTCCAGAATGGAACATCTCTTCCTTCATGTTCTACTTTGGTGTAATCACATTCTAGCATGTAACAGTTTTAGCTACAAGCTTCTTAATTTCACAATCATTGTGATACTTTTATTGATCGCTTCGATTATCTTTCACTTCAATCTCCTGGCTTAAATCGGATGCTACATTAAACTTGGTTCTCTGAACCACATACAATACTTATCTTATCCGAACTCAATTTGATATGACCACCAGGGTTGGAATAATTGTCATCTTCTTAGTCATTACAAAAATGATGGTAACAACAAACATGAACAAAACTGAATCAATTACTAGCGCCTTGGTAACTTTGTGACTTTCCCTGATCCAATTGCGAGTCTTGTGCTTCTAGTAGTGTATGACTCTACTACCTTTTGCACTTACTCATACTCGTCCCAAGTATTGATTCTCAGTTCTCCAAATCACTTTACAAGAATTCCACATAGTCATTTAACACATCGGATAACATAACTTAGGTTTATATTATTTCTTGAAACGATTACATAGACATTCGACTTAAACCTATATTATGCCTCTTATATTAGGCTACACCACATGATACTATCTATATGGCTACTTTATAGCTCGATCTTTAGATATATAGATCCTTACTCCTAATCCCTTGCATTTCACCTACTTCATTAAGGATCATTAGGAATGCTCTTTCCTTTGGCTTTAGTGGTGCATTTGGCCTTGCGGCTTCATTTTTCTTCGGGCCATCCTTTGACATATTCCCCTTGTCTCTGCATCCGTAGCATACCTTATCATTAAGCGTATAATCCTTAGAATAATTACCTATTCTACCATACTGATAACAAGTCACTTCTCCATCGCATCTCCTATAGTGCTTCTTCTTAAAGTTCTCACACCACTTCTCTCTATTGTTATCCCCATACCTCTTGTTGTTGGGCTCAGATTTTGGGAAATTAAATTTCTTGTCGTATCTTGAAGACCCTTCAAACTTCCTCTTCTCACCAACTTCAACCTTACTGGTGGTTCTGCCTTTGATCATTTCTTCAACACACTTAGCAGCCCAGATAGTCGCCTCAAGAGTAGGTGTCTGGCGCACTAGCACAGTGTATTCCCATTGTAGACCCTTTGTATACTTACCGATTTTTGTTAGCTCATCAGGGACAATGTGCAAAACAAACTCCATCTTGTCTGTGTAGGCATTGGTATACTCATCAATGGACATATTGCCCTTTTTCAACGTCAAAAAGTGCTTCTCCAGCTCTAGCATGTTTTGGGCTGAGCAAACTTGTGTTTAAAGTGTACCAAGAATTCTGCCCATGTCAGTTGTAGTGGCTCATTGGGGCTTATGATCTTCCCCATTGGTACATCCCCAAAATCACGGCCAGAAAAGACCGATTTCATTTATGCTTTTTAAAATAATTTCAGAGTAAATCCTTTTGATTTAAAAGTGTTGCGGAATTTGTTCCCAAAACAAAACATGATAAAATAATATTTATCAAAGCATTTCATCAAGAGATGCATTTTCATTATATAATTAAAACTCGGGGTGTCACATTCCGATACAGACCAATAAGCATAAACGATAACATTACAAGTCATTCAACAAATATATACATATACAGACTTGTAAACAAAACAACTTGATGGTTCATCCATTTTACGCCCTTGCGCCACTTCATGTAATACAAATAAAACTGAGTGGGTCAGGCTTGGGAGCCTGGTGAGCATATAGGGTTTTCAACCCACAATAAATAAATTATATTTAATTTCACCAACCAATCACTATCCCGATTACCCATTCCCATTATCCTCACTTTACGTCCCTAAAACAACAACTATCTCGAGGGACCTAATCTAGGATTTTCATCGGGACAGACATTACTGCTAAGGAGTTTCCTCAACAATAGATATCCTAAAGGCAACCATGATGGGGATAGAGTACACCGGTGAACACATCGTTCACAACACCTATAGATTATGAACCTGCTAGCGTTCCACGAGACTATCTAGAAGGAGTCTGTGGTCGTTATCCATACTCCGTTGAATAACTAGGTCAACAACAACAACAACATCGAGGCCTCTCATCTGTTTATTACACACCAACTATCTACCCATGTTCTACACAACATATTAGTAGATAAAAATATATATTTTTATACATAGTTTAAAACCTGTATAGCATTTTCATTCAATATATATTCCCCATAACAGATGAGGCACACCCACATAACACGTATTTCATAGGAAACAAATCAGATCTATGAGATTGAAGAGAGTGAATATACATTCACGTACATAACAACAAAATTATACACAACACGTATTTCGTATAAAATACTTCATAATTATGCATTAGAAGAAAGTAACAACACACTCACTTGATCAGAAGATGATCGGACAGCACTACGGCTTGTAGAAGTAGTAATCCTCAGCAGATCTGGAAGATCTCTACAAAAATCGAACTTCTCGCGGACAGAGCTTCGGCTCGGAAACCACGCTTCTCGGGATCTTCGGGATCTCGGGACTTGCTTCGGGCCTCAGGAATACTACCGGGGCTTCGGGGTACTTCTGGCATGCAAAACGATGCAAAACGGGAGAGAGAAGAGAGAAAAATAGCAATTAAGTCGGCTGCCCTCGCATCCTATTTATAGGAGGCTGGAGCCTCGGAGTACGCGGGGCGTACTGCTCCGAAACGTCATTGCTTACGTACCGAAGTCCTCGAGTGTGAGTGTCGACATTCCTCGGTGAACGTGGGGCGTACTTCGGATGAGTCCGATGACTCGCCTCCAGATAATACCGAGATTTAATAATTAAATTCAATTATTAATTATTTAATAAACTTCGAAAATTCATATCTTCCTCATACGAACTCCGTTTTCGACGTTCTTTAGATCCATGCGAAGGTGAGACTACGCTCTACAATTTTCGTTTAGACTCTGTCGGCTAATTTTGACTTTATTTTTATTATTTATTTTTAATAGACCGGGACAGAAAATTTTGTTATAAATTCATAACTTCTTCGTTTGACGTCCGTTCTCGCCTAACTTTTTATCGCTTCGATACTAACAATGAGATCTTCGATTCTCGTTTAGATCACTAAGGCTAAATGTCGCTCTCACGTAAATTTCACTTTTTACGTCATTCAGTGTTGCCGGTTCTGTCGCGAAACTTCGACAGGTCATAACTTCTTCGTTATAACTCGGATTTCGGCATTCTTTATATCTTCGGAAACCTTGTTTCAACTAGTACAACATTATCCAAAGATATCAAGTTTATTTTATACTTAAATTTTGACGCTTATTTTTATTCTTAATTAATCAAACCACATAATTAAGCGATTAAGCACAAAACACATAATACTCAAATAATACACTTATATTATTTCAAAACGGGTTACAAAGGTTAACCTAGACTATTATATCAACATTAATGACAGGTCCAGAAACACAGGCGTTACACCCATTGTGTTCCACCACCGAACAGCCCCACCCCTAAACTAACGTACAACTTAAGTGGTTTGTAGCTTGCCCTTGAAACCACATGTTATGAAAGCTAGCTCCATCTCAGAGATCCACTCCATAACCCCAACTATATCTTCTTTCCTAGTAAAAGTTGATGGTTTGAAAGTCTTCAAGTTTTTATACTTGCATCTGTTCCTTTTAATTCCTTCATCCTGGTTATTTCTCTTAACCACTTGTGGTTCGGCTTGACTAACGGTTCTACTATAATTTCCTTCTTTTGACTATTCAGATTTCAATTCAGGTTGTATAATGGGTACAGTATGTTCATCCCTGTTAAGCAATTTTGTGGGTAATAGTTGGTTTTGCGGGTCTGATATTTAGATAATATTATCATATCAATGTTGTGGGATTGAAATCTATATATATCTCAGCTGGTTTTCCTAACCCGATCCACTCAATTCATATACATCGCTGGTATCAAAACTTAAGCCACTGGAACTTGATTAGCATGTCGAGTGATTAAGAGACAACCTGCAATAGTATTCAGGACCTCCAAGTCTTTATGTTGTAACTTATGTATCCATATTGATTATTACATCCTTAGGGGTTTAAACATTTTGGAAACAAACATTTGTAATCAAAATGATCTTTTGTACTGGGATTTTTCGAAAATATAAATAAATAATTTTTTAAAGTTTAAAAGAAAAGTTTTAGTTGGTTCTGAAAATTAGAGGATGTCACAACATCGTCGTCACCATCAACCTTCTTCTTCTCTCTCTCTCTCTCTCTCTCTCTCTCTCTCTCTCTCTCTCTCTCTCTCTCTCTCTCTCTCTCTCTCTCTCTCTCTCTTTACACACATACACTTATATACGTCGTTTCCAACACCACGTCTCTTTTGTCCATTAAAAATAAAGCAACCATGGGAAGTATTCCTGTTCATGCACGTCAACATAAAAAAACGAAGACTCAGATGCAACTTTACAACCGATAACCAAAACCAAGTTGCAATCTCTGATTTAGGGCTTCTATTTTTTCAAATTAGACATGAGCAAACAACTTTTAGGTTTATGGATTTGAAGCAAACTAGTTTCATCCAAAATATGATTAGATTTTAGGTTTGTGTATATCGATTTTTTGGATACTTTGCATTTAAACTTTGTGCTTTTTTATGGATTGTTATTCATGGCAGATAGTCTTTTTTTCATCCGGAAGTCATGCATATTTCTTTGCATTTGATTTTGATTCGACTCTTTTTGTCTCATTGATGGTGATGGTGTTTGATGTTAGTAGTAGAGGTGTTGGTAAGTGACATTGGTGGTTTATGACGATGGTGGTGGATATAGGTGTGGGGTGATATATTTTAGAGTAAATGAGATCAATTCATTGATTTAATTAATAAATAAATAAACCAAAAAGGAAAAGATAAATAACAATATGGTATTTTTATGTCTACAACACAATAAATTTATACAAGAGATAGAATGTAAATGCAGAAAAAAAAAATGAAGAACCAACATCACACCATACGACTTTAGTTACATAGACAATTTAATTTCCATTTTTTTTACGAGAAAGTTGCAAATTTCATTGTGATAAATAATGATCTTTTTGGTAAAAAAAAAATTGATAAACTATTTTTGTAATTAAATTAGTAAGTGTGGTATGATGTTTAGAATAAAATGTTTACGTTTAAAATGCTTAAGATCTTGAAATGTGTTAAAGATCTTGGTCGTACCCAAGATCTTGGGAAGAAAATAGTGATAATAAAAAAACTGTTTAATAATATTAATCTATTTCAAAAATATAAACATGTGTAATTGAAGTAATTGGGACAAAAATAATGTTATAGTTGTTAAATAAGTTAACTTATAAAATAAATCTTAAGATATTCAAAAAGTTACAATATATTATAAAATATATTTTGGTATTTTAGTAAGATTATAATCATAAAATCAAATAAATGATTAAGAAAAAGGCGCAAAAATGTTGTAATCGATCAAATAGCAGTGAATAAGTAAAACTAAGCATAAGAACACAAAGATGCACGAGGAAAGCCCATAATCCTTTTGAATATTCGGCATATAACCTCATACGGTATTTGACACCTGCCTTAAAACTTATATTCCATCCATCTCAAGATTATTGTCACGAACAAAAAACACACAGATTAAGAAAATATTAATTATCACTAATTTTATTAAATGAAATGACAATTGAACTATTTTATTGCATTTAGTTCCATCATTTTGTTGCATTTAATTTCATAGTAGATTAACTAATAATAAGGGGTATTTTGATATATATATATATATATATATATATATATATATATATATATATATATATATATATATATATATATATATGTATATATATAGAAGTAGGTTATTATTTTGGGACAAATTAAAAAAGAAACATTGATTATTAATATTAGACGGAAGGAGTATAAATAAAAAAAATGTGACTACATGTAACAGTTCAAATTTCCAAACAATTTTTTTATGTTTAAATTTCCCAAAAACATAATTTATAGCATCAACCCATGCCAAAAATTAATTGTCGAATACATAATATCATAAAACAAAGTCAGAGTATCCCAGACTCCACATAAACCCTAATCATCAAGCTGGTGTGTACAATCATGTCGACGCCTTCCCGCGATCCTGAGATGTACCTGAAACACATTTAGTCAACATTGTACGCACGAAGCTTAGTGAGTTCCCCAAATACCACATACCCAAATAATTAGCCTATAATGGCTAAATCTCCATAAGGACCCTCCGGTAATGTGTCTCTGTGAAGACCCTTCGGTCTCACGTCTAGGTATGGACCCTCCAATCATAGCTCAACATATACACAGAATAATATAACAACATAAGTCACAAGGACATATTGCATAATAACACATATCATAGTATAAACAGATATAGCCCTCTGGTCAATAAGATAAATAACACCCTCCGGTCAATAACATGAATAAGACCCTCCGGTCACACATAAATTACCAGACATGTAAGTATAGCGAGAAGACTCACCTCTCGTAGAAAAAGCAAGTAAACCTCGCACCCGAACTGCCCGTCTAGACACCTCCTAAAATATGCCACATGTAAATCTAATTAATAAATAATATTAATAACCTCGAATTGCTAGACCGAGACACTAAACTAAATCTCAGAAGGGTAAAAAGACCATTTTGCCCCTCATTGGTCAAAAGTCCAAAATTTGACCTGAAACTCGAAAGTCAACACCCAACGTGTACGCTGGGCGTGCAGCTAGCTAAGCATACGACGAGGGTTCTCCACCCTACGTTGCGCGTAGCTGGGACTACACACGACATACTCCTCGGTCTCCTTTTTCTCACTTCTTTTGGTCTTAATCGGTTAAGATAAGTACTCCAACTATAGACCTAGGCTAAGTAAGACCTCTTATTCCATAAAGTTGTTGACTTTAATCTTTTGCATGGCTAGAAAAGTCCTAATCCCAAAAACTCTAACTTTCTCAACACAAAAGACTATACAACTCATGCATGGGGAGATTAAGATGTCCAAGCACTCATTTTTATGAATTAGAACACTCTAATAGACCTAAAAGGACAGAAGAATCACTCTGGAGCTCACCAAACTCACAAAATTCCATACTTGGGATATAAAACCCTAAAAAGGACCCAAAACAAGAACTAGGTCAAACAAGGAACAAGCTTTGAGCTAGATACGTCTGATGATGCACCAATTGAAGTAGAACTCAGATCCAAGAGCTAGAACACCAACTATCCTTCATTCAAGGCTCCTTCTCCACCAAAAGCTTCACAAGAACACTCAAATGAGCCATAAACATTCACAAAAGCTAGAGGAATGTGATTAGGGTTTTAAGGGGGTTTGGAGGCTAGAAATGGTGGTTGGAAATAAGACCAACATGTTCTTTAAATAGGGACACAAAAAGATATTAGGATTTCATTATGAGCCTAGTAGCCCATCATACCCTCTGGTACACCAAACGTATTATGTGGCCTCCGCGATCATGCAAAGTGCATGAGTACGTTGCGCGTACACATGCGTACGCCCTGCATACTCAAATGCCACCTTTTTTTACAATGAGGACTAATCTTGCCATATACATAAAAGATTAAGGTCGGAGAAGCTATACCTCTTTTTAGGATGTTACATAACAAGTGATAACTAATCGTGATGTGAGCGTAGAAGATATTAAGTGTCGAAAGCAAGAATGTGAGAGTCAGAGTTAGAATCTAAGTATGAGCGGTGGATTAGCTAGGCTTATATACATGTGTACATAACAATCCTAAATTATAAGGCTATTCAATGCTTGGCACCACATTCTCAATAGACTTCAACATTCATTAAGCTTTAGACCATTTGTTTTTGACCTTGTATATTCATTTATAATAGAGTCTTTAGGTCCTAGATAAGAAATTACAAAAAAACAATATAGCATTCTCAAAGATATTTCCAAGATCTTGGGCTTCTGGGATATTAGGATGGTGGGTGTGGTGCCACACTTGCGACATTCCACATAGGCTCCACATCACACTTTGCACATTTCGCCAAAAGTATCCCTTTGGTAGGCGGGAGTTGTCGTACTTGCCATGCTACCTACAATATAAATCTTTCAAACATAACAATTTTAAAAACTAAAAATTCATTAAACATAAAAAAAACATAGAAATTCAAAATAACAAAAAACACAAAAAATAGAATTTAATATTAAAAACTTACAAACTAAAATTACAAAACCTAGATAGACCTAAAGAACATCTTCATCCGAAATTGACCTTCCAAATCATCAACTGGTTTCGTGTTAAGATCGATGTGGTTATCGTTCCAAATATGTTCTATTAAGTCATGATGAAGAACATGATGCACCTCAACATCATTAACTAGTGCCCTCCTCGACATGTACTCCATGCTTCCAACCTCAAAAGCTTGTGTTGGTGGAACCGTTGCATTTTCGTTATACTCATATTGCATTTCCTTCGTCTTCGAGAATTATATTATGCAATATGATACAAGTATACATCACCTCGCTCATTTTCTTCTCCTCCATATAAAGTTTTGGATATTTAAGAATATGCCAACATTTTTTCAAAGCTCCAAATGCTTGTTCAACATCCTTTCTCACCCACTCTTGAGCTCTCCTAAACTTCAACCCTTTCCGATCATTTGGACAAGACAATGACTTCACAAAACAAGAACGCTCTAGATAGATCCCATCCACTAGATAATCCTCGTTCCTATACGATGTTCCAGCTACTTGAAAAGAGGAGTCTGGTGCAATCCCGTTGTATGTTGTGAAGTAACAGAGAGATGCTAAGAACATTGATGTCATTATGGGAGCCAGCTGAGCCAAAGAATGCATGCCATATCCACATATCCTATGACACACCACTTCAAGTATAACGATTAGATAACCATGATCGCCTCGGGTGTATTGCCCTTTATGAGCATTCAGACAACAACCCCATGCCCAGTGGAGGCAATCTAGGCTTCCTAACATTCCAGGAATGTCATGCACGTTTGAGTGATGATGTAACATCCATAAAAATTCACAAAAATTTTAAACCTTTTCAAACATTTAAATTAATTATTTATTACAAAAGTTTTTCAAAAGAGTTTCATATCATCAGAGTATCCTTGGAAAATCCAATCATAAAATGTGAGGAAGTGTACGGTCATGCCTTTGCCTTTCCACGATCCTCTAAAGTACCTGAAACCATAAACCAAACTATAAGCCCGAAGCTTAGTGAATTCCCCCAAAATACTCGTACCACAATCATACACATATAATAACAACATACTATGGTCCAGTCAACCATTGGATTTGAATGCCAACATCATCATCGGGGTGGTATACCCTCAGCCCACAACCTTCAGGTTGGATTGCCCCCATACAACGAGTCCAATCATCCTCGAGATGGAATACTCTCAACCCACAACCACCGGGTTGGAATGCCCACATAAAATGAGTCCAATCATCATCGGGATGGAATACTCTTGGCCCACAACCATCGTGTTGGAATGCCCACATACAATGCACATATATCAGATAGTCACATAACAGTCTACATATAGTCAAACTAATCTACAGATCACTAAGCATAGTAACATCCTATCTACCAGGATACATATCATAACCACATAGAAACATCCTATCTACCAGGATACCAATCTAATAGAACAAAATAGTAATCAAGTAGGATAAAAATCCAAAGGGACAACCTTGGTGGCATAGACCCTGTCAGTATAGTCAGGAAAACTCACTTCAAATGTCGAACTGTACTGAAAACCCTCGGCCGCTGACTCACCACAAAATCCTGAACTATCACAATAAAACGAATACCAATCAACAATTGGAATGTCAACCTCGACGAAGGGCCCAACATAAAGTAATAATCCATCCTATCTTTTCCTTAAGTAGGGCTAAGGCCCAACTCCAAATTCTTAATCTAAAAGCCCAATATACAAGGACCATAATTGGCCTAATTTTCCAAATTGGGCCCAAATCCCTAATTGGGGCCTTATTTTAAGATCCATTACGTACACTGGCCCAAAACACAAATATTCAGAAAGTCCAACAAGGCCCATGTCAAACTAGACAAAAAGTGGCTCAATCCCAAAGTCCAAATTGCCAAAAACCCAACAGAGGGCGTACGTTGGGTGTACCTGTCACACCCCCAAACCGAGACGGCGGAAACATTCAGGGGAGAAGGATGTCATGTACAATATCACAAAAATTGGATAATAGTAATAAAAGTAACAACAACCATTGTATTAATAATATAGTGCTTACATTGTATTTAAATCAAATATGATTGACTCCAAAAGTAAATAGCAAAATAAGAACTTGAAGCTACTATGCTCCATCTTCTTGAAACCTATGCATGTACCTGTCTACTAGTTTCCTAAGAATATAAGTGGTTTAGAAAGTGTCAACATTAAAGTTGGTGAGCTCATAAGCATTTTGTTTTAGAAAGTATGTTCTTTTTTCCTTGTAAAGCTTAGTGTGTTCCTCCAGAAAATGCTATATTTTTTAATGTAAGGAAATATAAGAAGTTTGACCCATACTAGTTCCTTCTACAAGTACTTAGTGTATGCAAGTTATATACAATCCAGATCGAATAGACAGTCAATTGAGTGGTTTAAGCCCACAACAAAACAAGGAACAGGAAATGAGGCAGAAACCACACATTCCACTGTCTGTCAGATCCTCATTGTATATAACCCTAACATATTCACTAGGTAATTATAGAGTTAACAATAATGGTCCTTTTAGAATTGTGAGTATATTCTTTCAGAAAATCCAATATTTTCATAGTATAATTGAGATGTAGTCTTAGGCCTTAAGACCAAAATGTATGCATGTTAATGTACACTAAATTTGTATACTTGTAGTTTTATTACTTGATAAAACTATATTAAAATATGTTTTACCTAGGACTGTGAGTTATGTACTAGAAAATGGTGTACTGTACTTGTATGTAATGGTATGACCCATATTTGTCCTACTATGATTACTTAGTGCATACGAGTTATATATAATCAAGATCGAACGGGCAATTGATTGAGTGATTCTGCCCTAAGCCCACAACCAAACAAGGAACTGGAAGTAAGGCGGCAAGAATACATCCCACTTCCTATGAGATATCATCTATATATAACCCTGATGTATAAACTAAGGAATCATAGAATTATCAATAAGGGTCCTTTAGATCCTACTTGTTTGTAAAGTCTTGTATTGTGGTTTTATAATTAAATAAAACTATGTGAAGTTTTTATTTATGTATTCATACACTAATCGTACTGTTCATACCAAATCGTGAGTCCTTATAACCATGGTAATATCACGGAAAAGTGATTCTTCCTTAAATCCACAACAAAACAAGGAACATGAGATAAAGCGGAATCACTGGTCCTAAGCCTATTGAACCTTAATTATATATATACACGTATATAAACATATATTTTGGAAAAACAAAAGTATAAAATAATTGAAGTAGTCTGAAACAATTTAAAATAGTTTGATTCGGTTAAAACAGTTTAAAATCATTTGGATATTAACACCAGATTTCCTTGTGTCTTACTTATATTCTCCGCTAAAAACATTGAAAAATGGTAAAAACGTAGGGATATGAACTCACCTTGAATGTGTGTGCTGATGGGTTTTGAGCATTCTAACACTTCCTAAGTGTACATGTAACCCTAATAACCTTGGATATATGTTTGTCTAAATACATGCAAATTTGGTTTCCAAGGTTCATAATCCTATCTAGCATACATGGGAACTTTAATCCTAAAAGGATGGCTAGAAATACATACCTTGTAGTTGATTTTGATTCCTTGAAACCTTGTGAGCCTAGCACCCCAAGTGTGATGCCTCAAATGCTTCACACAACACCAAATTCTTTTGGAATGACTTTTGAGAGAATACAAACACTCTAAAAATCGGCCTAGCCCTCACTTGTAGTTGTGTGTAACCGATTTTGGTGGAGAAGGTGTTACATATATCGTGTTGACACATCTAGGGTTACACTACGTAAACCCTAATGTGTCATGACTCTTCATTTCCATGACCCATGGGTTTGTAACTCCCATGGAGCATCCTATGGGTTTAACCCAACTTGATAATCCATGGATCCTTTTAGCCCACTATACAAGTTATGGATGATTTACATAATCAACCCATATATTTAATTAGTTATCTTTTGATCACCTAATTAATTCCAAATTAATTCTTGATCAAAACTAATTAGATAATACTATTAATATATTAGAACTTATAATATATTATAAACCACAAGTGTTAGTTCTCTCATTTAGTCTATCCAAATGCATGGTGCCGTGTAACCCAAATGGACCATGTTGGGTCGGGTCAAGTACATACCAGAAATAGTTATGGACTAAGACACCTTATCCAACAGTCTCCCCTTTGGATAAGTCTAATAACTATAACTGCAAGTATGACTTCAGGAACCGATCAGCAATTTTAGCTCTTTCAAGGTCTATCTGAACTGAGAAGATGATGGTACGCCATTTAAGATAAGTGATCATATAATCCTCTGTTCTAGATATTAGCCGGAAAAATACATGGAACAATGTCTTACTTATTGTCTATTAGTTTGTTTCCCGATTTCCGATTTGTTTGACATAGAACTAAATTGCACACATCAATTCGGTTCTGACCAGGCCCGGTACATATGTTA
This sequence comes from Lactuca saligna, assembly GCF_052625555.1. Lineage (NCBI taxonomy): Eukaryota > Viridiplantae > Streptophyta > Magnoliopsida > Asterales > Asteraceae > Lactuca > Lactuca saligna. Next base: position 176,459,117 of record NC_136422.1, on the reverse strand, counting down.
AAACAAAATCATCGAGGGGCCCAGATATCAGCTTCTAATCCAAGAAGGAACATATAAACTTCGACTCATATGTTTGCTCTACTACTTATTAAATTATACACAAGAGCACGTTTTATAACATCGAGTTACCAATGCGTTTTCGTACAATCAATGCATAACCAACTCATAGGCACAAATCATATCTCTAGGTTTGAAGACTTATATGATATTACCATCTCACGATCACTCGAGATAAATTCCTTGAAGTGATTCCAGTGAGCGTGGGTTGAGTCCAATGCTCAAAACTTATGAGCACTCATGAGTGTTGTAGCCATGTCCAGCAACTTAGACCTCTGCAACCAATCATGACAGTCTTGATTCATACCTACTTCCGACATATGACCGACTGTGGAGGTTCGAATAATATGATACACTAAACATGATTATTCTGGAAGTCAAAACATGCAAAATAAATATAGTAAACGGTTGACAAGAGATAGCAACACTTTACTCATAAATAAAACACCTTTTATTCATCATCTAATGTCAATTAAACTTTACAAATTTCAAATTATCTAACAACTAAAACTAATATCATCCTTCAGTTCTATGCTTCGAGCATGCAGGAGATGCTTAACCCGAGTCAGTCCTCGTGAGAGGTTCTGCTGGATTCTCATCCGATGATACCCTCTTTGCCACAAGGTGTCCTTCTTCTATTCGATGTCTGATGAAATGGTATTTTCTGTTGATGTGTTTGGATCTCCCGTGATCCCTTGGTTCCTTGGCTAAGGCAACTTCACTTTCACTATCACAGAAAATTTCCATTGGCTCCTTAATAGTTGGTACAACTCCAAGGTCTCCAATGAAGTTCTTCAGCCATATCGCCTCCTTTGCTGCCTCGCTTACTACTATATACTCTGACTCGCAAGTTGAATCAGCAACTGTTTCTTGCTTGGAACTCTTCCAAGAAATTGCTCCCCCGTTTAAGGTAAAGACTCAGCCTAACTGAGAGCGGAAATTATACCTATCAGTCTAAAAGCTAGCATCACTATACCCTACAACTCTCAAGCCATCACTCCCACCGAGAGTAAGGACCCAGTCCTTAGTCCTCCGTAGGTACTTTAGGATATACTTTACTGTAGTCTAATGTGCATTGTCATGGTTCCCCTGATATCTGCTAACCATGCTTAAATAAAAGCCTACATCAGGTCGAGTACATGTCATAGCATACATGATCGAACCTACAGCCGAAGCATAAGGTATTCGACTCATTTATGCTATCTCAGCCTTAGTATTATGGATTTGTATCTTACTCAATCTGGCGTTACTCTGGATGGGTAACTCTCCTTTCTTGGAGTCCTGCATGCCGAACCTCTTCAGCACCTTATCCAATTAGGTACTCTGACTAAGTCCAATTATTCTTTTACTCCGGTCTCTCAAGATCCTAATCCCTAGAATATAGGCAGCTTCTCCTAGGTCCTTCATAGAGAAACACTTCCCAAGTCAGGACTTAACTTCCTGCAGAGTTGGGATGTCATTTCCTATGAGTAGTATGTCATCCTTATACAATACCAAAAAGCTAACTATACTCCCACTAGCCTTGACATATACACAAGATTCATCTCCACTCCTAGAAAAGCCAAAATCTTTGACTTTCTCATCCAAGAAAAGATTCCATATTCGAGGTGCTTGCTTTAATCCATAAATGGATTTCTCAAGCTTACACACTCTATTAGGTACTCTGTATTGACAAAACCCTCTGGCTTATTCATGTAAACATCCTCAGCCAACTTTCCATTAAGGAAAGCGGTTTTGACATCCATTTTCCATATTTCATAGTCATGAAATGCAACTATGGCTAACATAACCCTAATAGACTTAATATTGGCTACTGGAGAAAAGGTCTCATCATAATCAACTCCAGGAGTTTGTGACAAAACCTTTGCAACCAATCGTGCCTTATAAGTGTGTACATTACCATCTATGTCGGTCTTCTTCTTGAAGATCCACTTGCACCCAACTGTCTTACAACCTGGTACATTGTCAACCAAGTTCCAAACTTGATTGCCATACATGGACTGTATCTCATTGTCCATTACCTCTTTCCACTTGGCCGACTCAGGGCCTGCCATGGCTTCCGCGTAACTGTTAGGTTCATCCAGACCTATCAGTGTCTCATTACTAATAAGTGTATCACCTTCCTCAGTAATATAGAATCCATAGTAATGCTCAGGTGCATTCCTCCTCAAGGTAAGTGCTAGGGTTTGAAGTTCCTTCACCACTTGACTCTTGAATTTCTTCAAGGTCAACTTGCCTCCCACTGTTTCGTTGGCTTATGAACTCTCTTTCTCTCTCTCTCTTGATCGATCGATCGATCGATCGATCGATCGAAAGACAGCCCTCCTAGCTACAAAGACCACATTTTCACTAGGTATGTAGAAGAGGTAACCAAAGGATTTCTGAGGGTAGCCGATGAAAATACACCTCTCACTTCGAGGTTTGAGCTTATCATGAGTAACGCATCTCACGAAAGCCTCGCAACCCCAAATCTTGATGTGGTCTAGTTTGGATACTTTAACATTGCACATCTCAAGAGGAGTTTTGGCGACTTTCTTTGTATGGACCAGATTAAGGATATGGGCGGCAGTCTCTAACGCATACCCCCATAATGAGATTGGTAGCGAAGATCGATTCATCATGGAACGAACCATATCCAACAAGGTTCGATTATGCCTCTCAGCTACACCATTCAATTGCGGTGTCCTGGGAGGTGTCAATTACATTCCCTAAGATAGTAGAGGAACTCTGAACTAAGATACTCACCACCTCGATTGGATCGAAGCATCTTAATGTTCCTGCCCAATTGATTCTTGACTTCCTGTTTAAATTCTTTAAACCTTTCAAAAGTCTTTGACTTATGCTTGATTAAGTAGACATATCCATATCTACTGTAATCATCTGTAAAAGTCAAATAATAATGATTAGCATCCCTTGTGGCATGTTTGATGGGTCCACACACATCCGTGTGTACAAGATCCAACAAACCTTCACCCCTTTCACAAGAACCTGTGAAGGGTGACTTTGTCGTTTTTCCAAGTAAGCATGAATTGCAACTATCATCTGACTTTAGGTCAAATGACTCCAAGACTCCATCATTTTGGAGTTGGCCTATGCGTTTCTTGCTTATATGTCCAAGACGACAATGCCATAAAGATGATTTATCCAAGCTATTATCATTGACATAATAAATACACAATACATTATTTCCTAAGTTATCAACCACAAATACAGTTTCATACACACCATCACAAGGTAATGCTTTAAAATAAATAACATTATTAAAGAAAGCATTAATCGAACCAACTTCATTATCAAATGAAAAGGTGAAACCTTGTTTATGCAATGCATGAAAGGAAATAATATTTCTTGCCATTTCAGGCGAATAACAACATTTATTCGAATCTAAACTAAACCTACTACTTAGTGATAAAGTATAAACTCCAATCTTGGTGACGGGTAAAGCATTCCTATTCCCCCATGATTAAGTTTATTCTTCCATGCTCCACATTCTCACTTCTTCTTAGTCCCTGCAAATCAGAATAGATATGAATACCACAACCGGTATCAAGGACCCAAGAGTTAGAATGGGGTGAGTTATTAGAGAAGATAGTGTAAATACCTGCATGGTTGGGTTTAACTTTCCCATCCTTCATATCTTCCTGGTACTTTGGGCAGTTCTGCTTCCAATGTGAATTTTCATGGCATTAGAAGCATTCAGCCTCTTTTAGGTCAGAAGAAGGAATGACAAAACCTTTCTTGGTTCCACTTAAAGAAGAGACATCAAGGGTCCTAACCTTGGTACCCTTCGAAGAGCTCTTCCTCTTATTCCCTCGACCTTTCCCGATTGCCAAAACCGGGGCAGAGTTTGGAGTAGGAGTGTTAACAACCGACTTACCTTTAAGATCTGTTTCTGCGATCTTGAGGAGTCCCTGAAATTTGTTGAGTGTGACCTCTTCCTTATTCATGTGATATGTCATGCGGAATTGATCATAGCACGAGGGTAAGGAGTGCAAAATGATATATATTGCAAGCTCCTCATGGAAGTTCACATTAAGCTTCAGCAACCGATCCACATACCTTTGCATTTTCTGCATGTGGCTCGTGACGGATTCCCCATCCTTCATCATGGTTGTTATGATGGAGCAGATGATTTCATACCTCTCTTGTCGTGCACTTTGATGGTATCTTTCCATCAGATCTTGGTGCATTTCAAAAGGGTAGACGTCCCCATAGGACTTTTAGAGTTTTGTTGTCATGGTGGCCAACATGATTCATGCAACTTTGGTAGCATCCCTTTCATATGCCCAGAAGTCAGCGATCTCCTGGGGAGTTGTAGTGGTCTCATCAATCTCCTTCAGCTCCTTGTTGAGGAAATATTCTTTGTCCTCGTAGCAGGTAATCATCGTGATGTTTCTAATCCATTCATTGAAGTTGGATCCATCAAATGTGACTTTCCCACACAAGTTCATAAGGGTAAATGAGCCATTAAGATTAGATCCAGAAGCAGCATTGTTTGAAGACATCTGAAAGAAGAGAACAATATTAGTTTAGATATTAAGAGAGTCCTTAATAAAACACCCAAATGTAATATTAAGGCTAGGATCCAATCACAATATATTATAACTTAGAAGAGGTATGTCGTAATCCAAGCTATAAGATATTTGAAAGGTAGGTGAATGACGATTCACCACTTTCCACCATGAAAAACGAAATATAAATATTAGATTTTTAATTGGTTCTTAGAAATTCCTAGATTCTTTTGAGATTCAATGAACTTTTCAAAGGCATGTTTCAATCTCGAGTGTGCCCTCCAAATTTTGTGACTGGGATACCGAGGATCACAAAACGAGGTGTAAAGTAACCATGCAAATCACTTGGTACCCTTAAATTTTATCACTCAATCGATGTGCCGGTAAACCACACACGCTCCACCGATACTATGATAAATCTTAAGTCACCCTTTACCTACCTTGTTAAGTCCAAGTTAGTGTGCCGGTTAACCACACACGCTCCACCAACGACTTAAACAAAGTGTAAAGTGTAATTTCATGGATTAGCACCTTATTCACATTTTTCCTAAAGTAACTAAGATTGGGAATTTAATAAAAACATTTAGTTACTTTATAATATTCATCATAATTTTAATGAGAATTTACAAGTCATTGTCCTACCCGTTCAACTAACGACCCTTCACCGATCAAGGAAGTTGTGGGTGAGAGTGGACACCCATTAAGCTATCATTTTATAGGCAACAACCCTATACCACCCTTATAGACCGGCTTCGTGAATAAGACGTGCTAGCGGTAAGACGACTTGATCTTATACATACATACATATATATATATATATATATATATATATATATATATATATATATATATATATATATATATATATATATATATATATATATATATATTATTAACTTATAATATTATAAAGTATAAGGGTTGAATTTTAACTTTTAAAATTCTAAGGGTTGGAACTAAAGTTTATTAAGTGACTTTACATGTTCCAAAACTTGAGGGAAAATTTTGTAACTTTACAAAACCTTTCACATTCATAACTTATGAGTCATTAAAATGAAGACTCTTCATTTTATAACTTATGTGTTCTTTTAATGGATTTTAACACAAAGAGACTTTTGGTTATCCATAACTTGAGGACAAGTTATGGACTCCATTAAAACACATCAAAATCATGAATTAATCATATAAACAAATAACTCCTATGATCTATCAAGAACTCATAAGAACATGAACATTCATATCAAAGTTTGAAGAACATATGAACACATATAATCATGAAAATTTGATATTAGCCATTGAAAATGGATTAGAGCAATCATTACACCATCTAAAACAAGTTTTACCACACCAAAACAGTTTAAGGTAATATTTCTAGTCCATTTACAGCAGCCAAGCTCCAAAAACTGCTCACTGGATGACAAACTCGTTGAGTTCATCAGGAAACTCGTCGACTTCATGCTATAACACACAAACTCAGCGAGTTTTTTTCCAGAACTCGTTGAGTTTTCTTGTCTGGATAGTTTTTGGCTTTTGAAAACAAGTTTGCATCAAGTATTTAACAAACAAGCCTAGGTTTTGATACCACTGATGGGTTTTGGGCATTCTAACACTTCCTAAGTGTACATGCAACCCTAATAACCTTGGATCTATGTTTGTCTAAATAAATGCAAATTTTGGTTTCCAAGGTTCATAATCCTATCTAGCATACATGGGAACTTTAATCCTAAAAGGATGGCTAGAAATACATACCTTGTAGTTGATTTTGATTCCTTGAATCCTAGTGAGCCTAGCACCCCAAGTGTGATGCCTCAAATGCTTCACACAACACCAAATTCTTTTGGAATGACTTTTGAGAGAATACAAACACTCTAAAAATCGGCCTAGCCCTCACTTGTACTTGTGTGTAACCGATTTTGGTGGAGAAGGTGTTACATATATAGTGTTGACACATCTAGGGTTACACTATGTAAACCCTAATGTGTCATGACTCTTCATTTCCATGACCCATGGGTTTGTAACTCCCATGGAGCATCCTATGGGTTTAACCCAACTTGATAATCCATGGAGCCTTTTAGCCCACTATACAAGTTATGGATGATTTAAATAATCAACCCATATATTTAATTAGTTATCTTTTGATCACTTAATTAATTCCAAATTAATTCTTGATCAATACTAATTAGATAATACTATTAATATGTTAGAACTTATAATATATTAATAAACCACAAGTGTTATTTCTCTCACTTAGTCTATCCAAATGCATGGTGCCGTGTAACCCAAATGGACCATGCTGGGTCGGGTCAAGTACATACCAGAAATAGTTATGGACTAAGACACCTTATCCAACAGTCTCCCACTTGGATATGTCTAATAACTATAACTGCAAGTATGACTTCAGGAACCGATCAGCAATTTTAGCTCTTTCAAGGTCTATCTGAACTGAGAAGATGATGGTACGCCATTTAAGATAAGTGATCATATAATCCTCTGTTCTAGATATTAGCCGGAAAAATACATGGAACAATGTCTTACTTATTGTCTATTAGTTTGTTTCCTGATTTCCGATTTGTTTGACATAGAACTAAATTGCACACATCAATTCGGTTCTGACCAGGCCCGGTACATATGTTAAAACAAAATCATCGAGGGCCCCAGATATCAGCTTCTAATCCAAGAAGGAATATATAAACTTCGACTCATATGTTTGCTCTACTACTTATTAAATTAAACACAAGAGCACATTTTATAACATCAAGTTACCAATGTGTTTTCGTACAATCAATGCATAACCAACTCATAGGTGCAAATCATATCTCTAGGTTTGAAGACTTATATGATATTACCATCTCACAATCACTCGAGATAAATTCCATGAAGTGATTCCAGTGAGCGTGGGTTGAGTCCAATGCTCAGAACTTATGAGCACTCATGAGTGTTCTAGCCATGTCCAGCAGCTTAAACCTCTGCAACCAATCATGACAGTCTTGATTCATACTTACTTCCGACATATGAACGATGGTGGAGGTTCGAATAATTGAAGGTATTCTAGGTATTTTAGGTATTTTCGGTGTGCTAGGGTGTTTTCGGTGTTCTTGGGTGAAAGTTGGAAGATTTGGCCTTGTGTTTTCGGTCTCATAAGGGGTGATTTCGACTATATAATACCAAAAACCTTATGTTCCTTCATTCTAACCAAAAACTACTTTTGATTAGATTCCTTGGCCGAAAACTCAATGTTCTTGGATTCTTTGGACCGAAAACTCCTTGTTTCTTGAATTCTTGGCCGAACACTCCAATGTGGGATGTTATTCTATGGTTTAAACTTTAATCCTTTGACTTATGTTGACTTATATTATCTTAAATCAACCTAGGTTTCAAACTACACTTAGTTATTAACTTATAAACATCCCCTTAAGGCAATAAAGGATACAATGCAACAAGGATTGCAATATGGTTTCAGTTGTACTAGGTTAAGTTTTAGACTTTGTTGGGTCTAAAATTTCCTAGTTGTGACATTATCCCCCCATAGAGGGAATTTCGTCCCGAAATTTGAATCTTGAGTGGTTAATCAGGAACTAGGGAAAGAGGAGGATTTGGCTTACTTGTTTATGTTCATTTGAATGGTGTCACGTCCACTCTAGGTAGCGTTGTCCTAAAGTTCATGTTAGGACTCATAACTTTTCTATTTATCATCGCCTCGTGTATACAAGTCATATATAATTAAGATTGATAAGACGGTCAGATGGGTGACACTACCCCAAGTCCACAAATAGACAAGGAACAGAAGATAGGGTGAAAACACACATCCTAAGTCCTTAGAATATTAATTATATACCACCCCTTAAGTATAAACTTAGTAGTGATAGGTTAACCGTGTTTGTCCTAAGTCTATTTGATTGAACTTGACTTGTTGCACGAGTGGTATTCCCGAAATATCTACCTGGAATACTTCGAGAAGGCTACAGAAGGTGTGGTACTCCTCGCATGAGTACTTCGGGGTTTTGAATCGAGAGACAATTTTGAGGTCTGTGTCGGGTTTATCGTTATGAGTGACGAGGGTTTTGTTAATCGGTCGGTTAAGGTGAAGGGTTATTTTGGTAACACATATGATTGGTATGGTGAGGACCAAGCCAATCCATGCTGGATGACGACATCAGAACTCCTTATTGAAACATGTTTTAAGTTGATTCGGATGATGTGTTTGTTAGAGTGATAGTGTATCTGTGTATATGTTTCTAGAGCTTTCAGTTTTATCCTTGTTATTACAACTACGGACATCATGTACCGCATTAAGTTAGTACTAGCAGTAAGAGTGTTCCGATAATTAGTGACAAAATTTCCTAACATGATCCCTACTAGGTCCCTCTATAATCGCTTAGTGTATACAAGTCATATATAATTAAGACTGAGAAGATGGTCGACTGAGTGACTCTACCATAAATCTACAACGAAACATGGAACAAGATGTAAGGCAGAATCACGCACTCTAATCCTGTAGAATCTTAATTATATATGACCCTAATGTTTACACTAAGCCATCATAGCTTACCTGCAAGGATCCTTAGTTTTTTATGAATGATGTGCTTTGTTCGGACGAGGAAGCAATTTCTGATTAAGATTTAGTTGGTAACAGTTTTCATAAAAAATTTAAATTTTAAAATATTTTATTTGGAAAACGTACTGCTGTCCACAGGTTGTTCTGGAAGAGTCTCTCCTACGGTGATCATCAACACTCTTCCATCTTAGCTAGAGTTCCTTTTTATTGGATAGTCCCTCTTGAAGTTTCCAGTTTCTCCACACCTATAACAAGCCTGGCTTACTCCAATGTCGGGGACATGGGAGATTGGTTGTGTCGGTGACCTATAAAAACTGGTAGTGTGCCCCCTCATGTTGCAGTTCTTGCATTGCATCTTTCGGCACACTCCGGTGTGATGGAAGTTGCACTTATCACATTTCGGGAGAGTTCCACCATATCGATTGACAGGTGCTAGAGTGGCAGGTGTTGTGGCAGCATGAACTACAACGATCTGTTGTTTCTTCGAGGGCTCTTGTGTTGGTTGTCCCTTTTTCTTTCTCCAAGACGTTCGCTTATAGTCACTCCCTTTGGTTGGCTTAGGAACGAGGGTCATTATGCCTTGGCGGACCCCATGGTCCACAAGTATTCATCCCATACGCTTAGCACCGTCGAAAGTGAGTGGATTTGCACCTATCCCATTTCCTTGGATATAAGGAGATAGTCCCTAGATGTATCTCTCTATCTTCTTGTTCTCCGGGGTAACCATCCTAGGGCATAGTGCCTCTAGATCACTAAATCTTATAGTGTAGGCTACTATATCCGAGCGTGCCATGGTCCCACAGCTCTTGCTTTAGCTTTTGTATTTCACCCCTCAGGCAGTACTCTCCCAACATCATCTCTTTTAGGTTCTCTCACCCATCGAATTCGCCACTGGTAGGTTCAGTGACTTAACATGGCTATTCCACCATGTCAAGGCCCTATCAGAGAAAGTGCAAGAAGCAAACATCACTTTGCTCCCTTTTGGGCATGCACATATCACAAAAATCGACTTCGTTTTCTCGAACCATTGCATTAGAGCAATGACTCCCCTACTTCCATTAAAGGATTTGGGTTTGCAATTCATGAATTCTTTGTACGAACACTCCCTTGGGTGTCCATATCTTTCTTCATGGTTAGAGTGGTTAGCACCGCTACCCGCCCCACTGGTAACACTTGTGTGAATTTGAGTCACGGCGGCTGCCACGACGATTGTTACTACTGCTTGGAAAACAACAGTGACATACTATGGAGGTGGTGGCAGTGGTGTTGCTGGTGCATTGTTTTTGTTTCTGTTTGACCTCTTTCGCGACATCTTTCTATCATAAGGTTTAAAATATGGAATTATGGTAAATCTTTTAGTAGTGATTACAAATCAAGTGTTATTCGAATATAAGTTTTCTTAGTTCTGAGTGTATCATGTTCTGACTTTTAAAGGTTTTTGAAAACAATTCATAACAGAGGTCTATGTATAATAAAAGTTTTCTTAGTTCTGAGTGTATCATGTTCCGACTTACGAAATTTTAATAGTGACCACCTTTAGATTAAAATTTGTGACTCGATTTACTCTTACTAGCTATTAAGAATGAGACGATAATCCTAACCCGTAGTGTGGGTAGTGTAATCACTAACTCACTAGGTTATATTAGTTGATTAACTATTAGTGTGAGACATAAGGTGATCTGCCACCTCACATGCCTCGTGAGTGGTTTCCTGTACTCCCCGTCCTTGCTATGTTTGTCCTAGTTTCAACTGTAAAGTTTTGTTGTCTCAGGGCATTCCTATAGTGTTCATTCTCTTCGTAGATGTGTTGAATCCTTGCTCCATCTTGCTTCAGGTTTTGTCACTGATCTCTACTACCTCATAATGGAGAGTTTGACTATGAATGTTTGAGGGAGCCTATCATGTCTGCTCCTGATAGGGTAAGGGTCCTTGATGATTTTTCTAGCTCCTTACTCCTCGTCCGATCCTTTCTTGGAATCCTCCCCATGAACCCTTTTTATTCTTCCTCGGTTCCTTTGTTGGTTGTTGTAGTTGAGTGACTATATCTATTTATGTTGTTCATACAAGAATAGGAGTGTCTAAAGAATCTATGAGATTAAATAAACCATTTCTGTTTTATGGGGTGATCCTTAGCGGGTCCTCCTATAATCACGCAGTGTATACAAGTTGTATATAACTAAGATGGAATAGACCTTCAAATAAGTGACCCTACTCTAAGACCACAACTGTAACATACACCTTCAGTTATCATGTTTTGTAATTTAAAAGTGAATAATATTATGAAATATTATGTGATTTTGAGCGTTGAGTTCTAACAGATAGTTTTTACTAGAATTGAAGTAAAACTACGTTTAGAATCATTCAGAAAGTATCGGGAGTCTTATGAGATTCCGATCAAATGTAAGATATTGAAATTTACGAAAATGTAAAATTAAGTTGGTAATAATTAAAATTATATTATTGAAAGTTGTAAAGAATCTCGTTAGAAACAATTAGGCAAAAACCACATCAAAATCCGAGTTATAACGAATAAGTTATGATTTATTGAAGTTTCGCAACAGAACCGACACGACGCCGTATGACATAAAAAGTGAGTTTTCGATAAACTTATTTTTAGCCTATATGATATAAATGAAATTTGTAGTATTCGTTAAACCGAGAACTTTAATAAAAATAACGTCAAAATCTGACTTCATATGAGGAAGTTGTATTTTTCTAAAATTCGGTATAAAAGTAGACAGCTAAATACTCGAAATAAAGATCGAGTGATTTTAGCCGACACAACCTAAATGACAATTGAAGGTATCGTTAATAGTAGTACAACGGTAAAAAGACAGACGAAAACGAACACCGGATGAAGAAGTTATGAAATTTTAATGGATTTTCATGTCCCGGCACGTTAAAAATATAATATTAAAAACGAAGTCAAAATGAGCCGACGGAGTCTAAATGAAAGTTGTAGAGTATCATCTCACCTACGTGTGGATATAAAGAACATCATAAATGGAGCTCGTATGCAAAATATATGGATTTTAAAAGTTTAGAAAATCAGTATACGCCCTGTGTACATAAGTACGCCCAACGTACTCGTGTGTATGTGAACCAAAATTGGCCATGTCGCCCAAATCCTCGTATGCGACATGTGTCACGCATGTTCGACATGTCTAATGCCACACATCACGCTACGCGGAGCGTACTCGGTGTACGACCAGCATACTAAGCCGCATTGCATTACCCCCCACGTAATAGAGTGTACGCCCAACGAAGAGGTTATCATGGCAGTACGCCCCGCGTACATAAGGATTTACGCCCAACATAATTCATACTTTAGCCACTATAAATAGAATGCGAAGGCTTACGGATTTTGTTTACAAATTCTCCCATTTTATACCTTCTACTCTCTCTCTCAATTTACTCTAACACCCCCCGTAGTCCCGGTATCATCCCCAACACCCGAAGCAAGTCTCGACGCCCCGAATTTCCCGAGAAAATCATCTTACTAGTCGAAAATCTGCTCGACTAAGGCTCGATTTTCAACTAAAATCCTCGGTTTCGTCATAGAAAGTCATTTTTAGAGTCGAATTAATGCCCAAATTATCATTTATTCCTTCGGTTATTTGACAGTGAGTTCAATATATAGGAGCAATTGTATGTTATGTGTTATATGTGCTATGTGCTTTTTCGTGTTATTATTTCGTTCTATTATGGTAGCAAATATGTACCTTTGACCATGTGATTAGTGGAAGGATTTAGATTCACAGTGGTATTGGTATGTAGCCTATGGTCGTGTAGAGCATGTCTCGTAAGAGAATGACTTCTACTCCTATGGCATTGGCAGTAGGTTAGATAGGCCTAAAAGCCTGAAATCTACCAAAATGTTTATTCATAAAGTGTATATCTTCTGTGCCATTTGGGTCAAAACTTTATTGATGTATATCAAGTATTGAAATTGTTATGTCTCATTGATTGTATATCTTTGAATCAAATCATCGATTGATATGGAAAGCATGTCACATGATTTACATATGCCTTTGTTGTTCTTTGTTTCTGCCATATATATATATATATATATATATATATATATATATATATATATATATATATATATATATATATATATAGCATAATGTTCTATTGTATCTATTATTGAACTCACTAAGCGTCACCGCTTACCCCTCTCAGTGTTTATCAACTGCAGGTAATAAGCATCCAGTATAGTCATTTACTGATAGAAGATTTTGACTAGTTAAAACTATTACTTTTGCATTTACTACTCATGTATGTATAAAACTCTAATATCCTGGGTAGTTATGTAATATATAACACTTTGTAATAGTCTAAATAGTAGGTTTGTATCTTGTATTTTGTAATCAAATTGTCAATGTAAAATATTATTTATGAATATTCATGTAGCATGTTCTGGTGTAATTTGGAGTAACTTGGAGTAACAATGTCTCAAGTATGAAAGTGTGGGTCTTTCAAATTAATGGAATCAGAGCAGTAGTTTAAGCGAACTAAATTCCACGGATTGGTATTTAGACTTAAACTATTGGAAGTTCAATATAGAATGGTTCATTGTAAGTATATGGATACAAACCATAGGAAAGAAATAAGTAAAATATTAGGTAATAATAAATCCTAATATTCTAAAAATACTATGTTAACCCAAATTTTCAGAGTAATGGTTGAACGGGTGAGTAGCCATACGCCATAGGTGGGTGGAGATCCTCGTCCTGATGAAGGAGATACTCAAGTATCCCCTCGTGAGGAGTGACATATGGATAAACTTACTGCTGTTATTTGAAAGACTCTCGAAGAACACAAAAAGAATAATGATAAAGGCAAAGAGAAGGTCAACGGAGAATCTTCTAAAGGGGAGGCAAAACGTCCTTCATTCAAAACATTTAAGAGTAATAGTGCTACAGAGTTTTCAGGTGTTCTTAATCCTATTATTGTTCTTACATGGATCCAGAATATAGAAAAAGTATTTCGTATCTCTCATGTGGTTGATGAAGACAAGGCTAATTATGCTTCTACAATTCTCATCGGATAAGCCGTGGTCTGGTGGGAAGCAATATATGAAGCTTTCAACAAGTATGACCAAGAGAATATATATTGGGAAATGTTCAAAACTCACTTGTTAGGAAAGTATTGTACTCTAGACATGAGGAGGAAATTGGAGAAAGAATTCCTCGAGCTTAAACAAGGAGGAATGATTGTAAATGAATATGAAACTTAATTCAATCAAAAAGCAGGGTTGGCTGCAAAGTATATTCCAACTGAAGACAAGAAAATTCAGTTATTCATGGAAGTATTACTGCATGAAATCCACGATTTTGTAGTCAATAGGGATGTTCTGTCATTTGATAAACCTGTTGAGTCTGCCCGAAGACGCGAGCATGACTTAGAGATATATGGTGCCACTCTTTCTGTTCCAAATCATCTGCGTACTAATCGAATTGTTCCTATTTCCTCTATTCCACCAGCTCAATCCATTCGATCTGAACCTAGCAAGCAAGTGAAATCTCATAATACCTCTCGTGGCCGTGGCAGGTCACAATCTTTTTCTCTTCAATCGTCATCATGTCGCATTTGTGGAAAGAATCATCAGGGCCAATGCAGAATAGATAAGGAATATGTGGTCTATTATGGATGTTAAGAAATGGGTCACATAAATCCAGCTTGACCAATGAAGGATGCTACTGGTGGATTAGATGTCTAAGCCCATAACTATTATTGGTATGTATTCGACCCGAGAGTAGCATGGTCCATTTGGGTTGCACTTCACCGGAACAATTTATATGAATAGTCTTTTGAGAATAGTATGTTTATGATTTATATTAATATATTATAAGTTCTAATATATTAATATGGAATCATATTATTTAATTAGTATTGATCAAGAATTAATTTAGAATTAATTTATTGAAAAAAAAGGAAATAGTTAAATATGGACTCTTATATATATGATGGGCCAAGTTCATTTAGGTTGGGCTAAGATTGCATGGATAGTCCATGGAGCTTTAACCCATGGATCTTATGGAAATGAAAGGTCATGAGTATTAGGGTTTACATGAATGTAACCCTAATCCACCACACTATATAAAAGGGTCCATGGCACATGAAATGACACTAGTGTGTTAGTAAACAAGAGTGGGCCAATTTCTAGTGTGACTACTATTCTCTCAAGTTTTCCAAGGTGTTTTGGTGATTTGTGATTCCAGCTCTTAAAGTTCAAGACTTCAAGCTACATCAAAAGGTATGTTATCTAACTAAGCTTTTCTAGTATAGTTGCTTCATATTATGCTAGTTAGGATAAAACCTTGGAATATTGAATATTTGCATGTATAATAGAGAAAACATAAATCCAAGGTTTATAGTGGGTTTGGACAAACATAGTGTGCATGCTTAGAGCATGGCATGACTATTCTTTTGATTCAAGTATAAAGTTAATTATTTGAAGCATTATACTATAAATAATGAGTAATCAACATGGTGTTTCATTAAAAGGTGTTGTATTTACTCTCAAAGGTGCTTTGGGCCATATTGAATTAGTATTATTCTTGTGTTTCACTTTGCATGTTTTGACTTCCCGAATAATTGGGTTATTCAAATTCTCCACAGTCGGTCATATGTTGGAAGTACGTATGAATCAAGACTATCATGAAGTTGGCTTGTAGATGTCTACGGTGTTGGACATAGCAAGAGTTACTACAACATTCATAAGTGGTCATAAGTTCTGAGTATTGGACTAAACCCACGCTCATTTGAATCACTTCATGGATTTTATCACGAGTGATCATGAGACGATAATATCTTATATTCTTCAAACCTAGAGATATGACTTGTTGACTATGAGTTGGTTATACATTGATTGCACGAAAATGCATCAGTAACTTGATGTTATAAAACGTGCCTTTGTGTATGATTCAACAAGTATTAGGACAAGCATATGAGCCAAATTTTATCCATTCCTTTTACCCTTAGAGGTATAAAAGTGATATCTATGGGCCCCTCGATGATTTAGTGATGACACCCCTAAGTGCTTGGCCAAGTCTGGACTGATTTGATTTGTTCAATTAGTTAGTCTTCATAAATCGGTAATCGGGAAACAACAAATGGACAGAGATAATGATTATAATCCATGTCTCAGTCCATATGATATCTAGAATGAAGGAATATATGATCCTTTATCTAATGGACAAGTCATTTGACTAGGTCAGAGTTCGGCAGTGGCTTTAAGATCTAGGATTGCTAGTCGAGATCTTGGAGTCATGTGCAATAACAGTTTTAGACTTATCCAAGTGGGAGACTGTTGGATTAGATGTCTAAGCCCATAACTATTATTGGTATGTATTCAAACCGAGAGTAGCATGGTCTATTTGGGTTGTACTTCAGCGAAATAATTTATATGGATACTCTTTTGAGAATAGTATGTTTATGATTTATATTAATATATTATAAGTTCTAATATATTAATATGGAATCATATTATTTAATTAGTATTGATAAAGAATTAATTTAGTGATAAACAATGAACTAATTAAATATGGACTATTATATATACGATGGGCCAAGTTCATGTAGGTTGGGCTAAGCTTGCATGGATAGTCCATGGAGCTTTAACCCATGGATCTTATTGAAATGAAAGGTCATGGGTATTAGGGTTTACATGAATGTAACCCTAATCCACCACACTATATAAAGGGGTCCTTGGCACATGAAATGGCACTGGTGTGTGAGTAAACAAGAGTGGGCCAATTATAGTGTGACTACTATTCTCTCAAGTTTTCCAAGGTGTTTTGGTGATTTGTGATTCCACTTGAAGCTTCCACACTATTGGGGCTAAGCTCTTAAAGTTCAAGACTTCAAGCTACATCAAAAGGTATGTTATCTAACTAGGCTTTTGTAGTATAGTTGCTTCATATTATGCTAGTTAGGATAAAACCTTGGAATATTGAATATTTGCATGTATAATAGAGAAAACATAGATCCAAGGTTTATAGGGTTACATGTACACCATAGGAGTGTTAGAATGCTCAAACCCCATCAGTTACTTGTTATGCATGTGGTGTTATTGGCCATAAGAAGCGTTTCTGCCCTACTCTTACTAGCCAAATGGCGGGAAGTAAAGCTTCCGTTCAACAACCAAAGAATAATCCAACTAAAAAGTAAGAGGTGCCAAAAGCTAAGGGTTGTGCATTCCAGATTACCAAAGAGGAGGCACGCGATGACTCGAATGTTGTGACGGGTACATTTCTTGTCAACTCTAGACCTGCTCACATCTTATTTGATTTTGGTGCCTGAGATTCTTTTGTGTCTAATGAATTTGTGCATTATTTTCAAATTACTTGCTATGCACCCACGCAACCGTTTCACCTATATACTACGGGAAATATATCATTACTTGCTAATAAAATCTATAGGGATTGTGTCATATAAATTGAAGGCTACAATTTTCTTACTGATATGATTCCTATCTCCTTGTCCAACTTTAATATTATTCTCGGCATGGATTGGTTGTCAAAGAACCACACAAAATGCATGTGCTATGAAAAGATAGTACACATTTCTATTGAAGGGGAGAATCTTATTTATGTCTAGGGTGAACAAAGAATCTTAAAAATAATCTCTTTCCTCAAAGATCGTAAGTTTATATCTAATGGGTGTTCTATCTATTTGGCCTACACAGTTGATATATTAATAAAAGAGAAGAAAATTGTAAATGATGTTTCTGTCATTAACGAATATCCTAATGTTTCCCTGATGATTTGCCTGGACTTCCTCCGGACAGGTAAGTAGAGTTCCAAATTAACCTTGTGCATAGTGCTACTCCGATTGCAACGACTCCTTATCGTCTTGCGCCAGCTGAGATGAAAGAAATGATGATGCAACTGCAGGAATTACCGGACAAAAGCTTTATTCGACCAAGTACCTCTCCTTGGGGTGCTCTAGTATTGTTTGTTAAGAAGAAGGGCGGTTCGATGCGAATGTGTATTAATTACCGTGAGCTAAATAAGGTGGCTATCAAGAACAAGTAACCACAACCTCGCATTGACGATTTGTTCAATCAACTTCAGGGTGTTAGCTATTTCTCAAAGATTGATTTGAGATGTGGCTATCATCAGTTAAAAGTACACGAGCAAGATGTACCGAAGACTGTTTTTCGTACTCGTTATGGGCATTTCGAATTCCTTATCATGTCATTCGGTTTGACGAATGCTTCCGTTGTATTCATGGATATGATGAATCAGGTATGCCATCCAATGCTCAATAAATCTGTCATCGTATTCATGGATGATATTCTAATTTATTCCAATTCTGAATCTGATCATGTCAATCATATTCATGAGGTATTAGAACTTTTTCGAAAGGAGAAACTATATGCTAAATTCTCGAAATGTGAATTTTGGCTTCGCCAAGTTCAATTTCTCAGCCATGTGATTTTTGGTGATAGTTTATCCGTAAATCCTATCAAAATTGAAGCCATTCAGAATTGGGAAACTCCCCATAGTGCTTCTGAAATTCGTAGTTTCTTAGGTCTCGCGGGGTATTACCGGAGATTCATTAAAGATTTTTCGCGTATAGTTGTACCTCTCAAAAGTCTTACACGAAAGGAAACCAAGTTCGAATGGGGTGAAGCCCAAGAAAAAGCTTTTTCGACTTTAAAAGATCTTTTGACTCATGCTCCGATCTTATCACTTCCAGAAGGTGATAATAATTTTTCTCTGTATATCGATGCTTCAAGGTTGGGACTCGTTTGTGTGCTGATGAAACGTGGTAGAGTAATAGCCTATGCCTCAAGACAACTGAAAGAGTATGAAAAGGATTATCCTACCCATGACCTTGAACTTGTTGCAGTGGTATTTGCCCTAAAACTTTGGAGGCATTATCTTTTTGGTAAAAAAATGTCAATTATTTACCGACCACAAAAGTCTCAAGTATATATCCAGTCAGTAAACTTTAAATATGAGACAACAACGAGCTATGGAGCTATTCAAAGATTATAACTGTGAAATCAACTATCATCCATGAAAGGTCAATGTAGTTGTTGATGCTCTTAGCAGAAAAGTTTATTGTAATAGTATGTGTTATACTATTACTCACACTACAGTAAAGTTCACTATTCTTGATGAACTAGAGAAATGGCAAGTAGAGGCCTTAAAGCCAGAAAATGTGAAGAAAGAAGGGATGATACATTATGCTGATGTTTTACTTGATGATCCACGAAGATTAAAGGAATTTAAGAATCGGCTATGGATTCCAAAGATTGGCAAATTAAGACAGAAAATTTTAAATGAAGCTCACAAGTCTAAGCTGTATATACATCCTGGTACAAGTAAAATGTATTATGATGTACGGATTGATTATTGGTGGTCGGGATTAAAGAGAGACATTGGAAGACACGTGCAGGAATGTGTGATATGCTTATAAGTGAAAACAGAGCACCAAAATCCTTACGAAATTCCAGAAAGTATTAGTATTCCTTTGTGGAAATGGGAAGAGCTCTCCATGGATTTTATTACGAAATTGCCAAAGACTGCTAGACAACATGATAGCATTTGGGTAATCGTCGACCGCCTGACTAAGAGTGCACATTTTCTCGCCATGCGTGAAACGGATCCAATGGAAAAATACGCACAAGTATACTTTGATGAAATTATTGCTAGACATGGTGTGCCACGAAAGATCATTTCCGATCACGATACTCGCTTCACTTCTCACTTTTGGGCGAGTATGCAACGTGAATTGGGATCTCGAGTTGCTCTCAGCACAACTTATCATTCCTAAACAAATGGTCAGATGGAGAGAACAATCCAAACAGTAGAAGATATGCTTCATGCATGTATCTTGGAGTTTAGTGGCAACTAGGACAAGTACTTACCTCTTGTCGAATTTTTGTATAATAACAATTACCACACTTCAATCAAAATGTCACCATATGAAGCACTATATGGGCGTAAATGTGGTACGCCATTATGTTGGCATGATATAGGATAGAAAATCGTTGGAGGCCCTAAAATGATTCAAGACATCACTGACAAGATTCAAATCATACCAGAAAGAATGAAAGAGGCTCAGGGTCGACAGAACTGTGCAAAAAAGAGGATATGACTCATAGAATTCCAAGTGGGTGATTTTGTAATGCTAAAGGTATCCCCATGGAAAGGCATTATGCGATTTGGGAAGAAAAGAAAACTGAGTCCCAGATTTGTTGGTCCTTTCAAAATCATCCAGAGAATTGGTAAACAAGCATACCACTTGGAATTACCTGAAGATTTGGCATGTATTCATAAGGTATTTCATGTGAGTTATCTGCGTAAATGCTTGAGCATTTATGATAAAATGATCCCGTTATCCGAGGTGAAATTGGATAATAAATTAAGATATGTAGAAGAACCTAAAGAGATCGTAAACGAAAGAATGACAGAATTACGTAATAAAGAAGTGGAGTTGGTTCTTGTTAAGTGGAAACACCATCGAGGCCCAAGTTCTACTTGGGAAAATAAGAATGAGATAAGAGCGAAAAATCCCCATTTGTTTAAATCGTTGTAATTTCGGGGATGAAATCCTCAAAATGAGGAAGTATTTGTAACATACATTTTCAGTTATTGTGTTCTGTAATTTAAAAGTGAATAATATTATGAAATATTATGTGATTTTGAGCGTTGAGTTCTAACAGATAGTTATTACTACAATTGAAGTAAAACTATGTTTAGAATCATTCAGAAAGTATTGGAAGTCTTATGAGATTCCGATCAAATGTCAGCTATTGAAATTTACAAAAATGTAAAATTAATTTGGAAATAAGTAAAATTATATTATTGAAAGTTGTAAAGAATCTCGTTAGAAACAATTAGGCGAAAACCTCATTGAAATCTGAGTGATAATGGAGAAATTATGATTTATTGACGTTTCGCAACAGAACCGGCACGACGTCGTATGATGTAAAAAGTGAGTTTTCGATAAACTACTTTTTATCCTATATGATCTAAATGAAAGTGGTAGTATTTGTTAAACCGAGAACTTTCATAAAAAGAACGTCAAAATCTGACTTCGTATGAGTAAGTTGTGATTTTTCTAAGATTCGGTATAACAGTAGACAACTAAAAACTCGAAATAAAGATCGAGTGATTTTTAGCCGACACAACCTAAACGAGAATTAAAGGTCTCGTTAATAGTAGTACAACGGTAAAAAGACAGATGTAAACGGACGTTAGATGAAGAAGTTATGAATTTTTAATGGATTTTTCCTATCCCGACCCGTTAAAATATGATATTGAAAATGAAGTCAAAATTAGCCGACGGAGTCTAAACAAAAGTTGTAGAGTATCATCTCACCTACGCATGGATATAAACAAAATCAAAACAGAGCTTGTATGTAAAAGATATGGATTTTAGAAGTTTATAAAAGCAGTGTACACCCTGCGTACATAAGTACGCCCAGCGTATTCATGTGTGTGAACTAGAATTGGTCACGTCACCCAAACCCTCGTATGTGACATGTGCCACGCAAGTTTGACACGTTTGATGCCACACATCACGCTACGTATAGCATACTCGGTGTACGCCCAGCGTACTAAGTTGCAATTCATTACGCCCCACGTAATAGAGTGTACGCCCAGCGAAGAGGTTATCAGGATAGTACGCCCCGCGTACATAAGAATTTACACCCAACGTAATTCGTACTTCAGCCACTATAATTAGAATGTGAAGGCTTACGGATTTTGTTTACAAATTCTCCCATTTTATACCTTCTACTCTCTCAATTTACTCTAACACCCCACGAAGTCCCGATATCATCCCCAACACCCGAAGCAAGTCCCGACGCCCTGAGGTTCCCAAGATAATCATCTTACTAGTCGAAAATCTGCCCGATTAAGGACCGGTTTTCAACTAAAATAATCGGTTTCATCACAAAAAGTAATGTTTAGAGTCGAAGTACCGCCCAAATTATCATTTAGTGCTTCGGTTATTTCACGGAGAATTCAATATATAGGAACAATTTTATGTTATGTGTTATATATGTTATATGCTTTTTGTGTTATTATTCCGTGCTATTATGGTAGCAAAGTTGTACCTTTGACCATGTGATCAGTGGAAGGACTTAGATTCACGGTGGTATTGGTATGTCTCGTAAGAGAATGACTTATGCCCCTATGACATTGGCAGAAGGTTAGATAGGGCTAAAAGCTCGAAATCTAGCAAAATGTTTATTCAGAAAGTGTATATCTTCTGTGCCATTTGGGTCGAAACTTTATTGATGTATATCAAGCATTGAAATTGTTATGTCTCATTGATTGTATATCTTTGAATCAAATCATCGGTTGATACGGAAAGCATGTCACATGATTCACATATGCCTTTGTTGTTCCTTGTTTCTCTTTGTTTATGCCATATTGAGGTGTATATATATATATATATATATATATATATATATATATATATATATGGCATAATGTTATATTGTATCTATTACTGAACTCACTAAGCGTCACTACTTACCCCTCTCAGTGTCTAACAATTGCAGGTAATAAGCATCCAGTATAGTCATATACTGATAGAAGGTTTTGAATAGTTAAAACTATTACTTTTGTATTTAGTACTCATGTATGTATAAACCTATAATATCCAACTGGGTAGTTATGTAGTATATAACCCTTTGTAATAGTCTAAATATTCAGTTTGTATCCAGTCTTTTGTAATCAAATTATCAATGTAAAATATTATTTATGAATATGCATGTAGAATGTTCTGGTGTACTTTGGAGTAACTTGGAGTAAAACTTGGAGTAACAATGTCTCAAGTACGAAAGTTTGGGTCTTTCAACAACCAAACAAGGAACAGGAAGTAGAGCGAAGATCACCAATTCTAAGTCTATAAAATCTTAATTATATATAACCCTGGGAGCATACACTCCGCAATTATAGACCTACCAGTAAGGGTCTTTTAGTTTTCGCATAAGTTAGTTATAGTGCCTAAAATACTCCTATAGTATTTCAATTGTATGTTTGATTCTATAGCTTCTTTGTATATGAAGTTGGTAAGTTTTTAGACTTGTTACTATCTTATAGTATCCTAAAATACTCCTATAGTATTTTAACTTTATGTTTTGTTCTAGAGATCCTTTGTATATATGGTTGGTAAGTTTTAAGCTTGTTGCAACACCACGACCATTCCTAGGCATATGCTAATCACCTCGCGGGTAAATATAGTTGATCATGCTATATTCTTCCCTGACCTTATTATATATCCCTAGACCTACTTGTTCCGTTTAACTTCCTAAATACTTGTGTATTGTACTTATTGTAATAGTTGTTCTAATATGTAAGCATGTATGTATACTTTTATAAAAATATTGTTATATTTTAAGAGTATAACTATTGGTTAGAGTGTTTTTATCCTATTGTGTTTACAGTTGTATATCTTTTATGGGTTGATATACTTAGTTCACTATAAATAATGCTCTGATACCAATCTGTCACACCCCCAAACCAAGACGGCGGAAACGTTTAGAGGTGGCGGACATCATGTATAGTATCACACCAATTGGATAATACTAATCAAAGTAACAACAACCATTTTATTAATAATATAGTGTTTACATTATATTCGAATCACATATGATTGACTCCAAAAGTAAATAGCAAAATGAAGACTTGAAGCTACTATGCTCCGTCTTCTCGAACCCTATGCATGTACTTGTCTACTAGTTTCCTTAGAATACAAGTGGTTTTGAAAGTGTCAACATTAAATTTGGTGAGTTCATAAGCATTTTGTTTTAGAAAGTATGTTCTTTGTTCCTTGTAAACCTTAGTGTGTTCCTCCATAAAATCCTATATTTTATGATGTAAGGAAATGTAAGAAGTGTGACCCATACTAGTTCCTTCTACAAGTTCTTTGTGTATGAAAGTTATACACAATCCAGATCAAACAGACAACCGATTGGGTGGTTCTGCCTTAAGCCCACAACCAAACAAGGAACAGGAAATGAGGCGGAAACCACACATTCCACTGCTTGTCGGATCTTCATTGTATAATACCCTAACGTTTTCACTAGATAGTTACATAGCTAACATTATTGGTACTTTTAGAATTGTGAGTGTGTTCTTATAGAAAATCCAATATTTTCTTAGTACAATTGTGATGTAGTCTTAGGCCTTAAGACCAAAATGTATGCATGTTAATGTATGCTAAATTTGTATACTTGTTGTTTTATTACTTGATAAAAATATATTAGTATTTGTTTTCCATAGATCTGTGAGTTATGTACTATAAAATGGTATATTGTACTTGTATGTAATGGTATGACCCATATCTATTCCTCCTATGATTACTTAATGCGATTAGTTAATGCATACGAGTTATATATAATCAAGATCGAACGGGAAATTGATTGAGTGATTCTGCCCTAAGCCCACAACCAAACAAGGAACAGGAAGTAAGGCGAAAAGCACACATCCCACTTCCTATCATATATCATCTATATATAACCCTGATGTATAAACTAATGAATCATAGAATTAGCAATAAGGGTCCTTTAGATCATACTTGTTTGTAAAGTCTTGTATTGTAGTTTTATAATTAAATAAAACTATGTGAAGTTTGTTTATGTATTCATACACTAATCGTACTGTTAATATCAAATGGTGAGTCCTTATAACCATGCTAATATGATGGATGGCTTGATACGACGTTCTTCAGGCATCAGAATCGTTTATGACATTGGTCACCCCAGAACTTCCGTTCCAACTGTAGCTAACAGTCAGGGCGCGGGATTGTCACTCCCGTATAGATCTATAGACAAAATCATGCTCTCCCTCCAGGAGACTCTAATTAATAAGGTCAGGACTTTCGTTGGCACTTAGATAAGTACTTGAAGACATGTCTCACAAAGCTATATTGATGGTTATTTGTAGAATAGAGAAAAACCTTTTATAATGATAAACAGTTTGTATTATCATTTTCATAGTTAAAACCTTAGTATATATGTTCCCTAAACTATACCTATTATAGTTTATATGCATGTTCTGAATGAAGTGAAAATCTTAGTAATTTAACAATTAGTTTAACAGCAATCAAATATTTGAGAAAGATACCCTTTTGCTCAACATGTTACAAAAGGTTTAAAGGTTTATTTAAATAAGTTTATATATATATATATATATATATATATATATATATATATATATATATATATATATATATATATATATATATATATATATATATATATATATATATATATATGATTTGGATAAAAAAGGCAGCTGGACAAGTGATTCTTCCTTAAATCCACAATCAGACAAGGAATAGGAAATAAAGCAAAAACACTAGTCCCAAGTTTGTTGAATCTTTTATATATATATATATATATATATATATATATATATATATATATATATATATATATATATATATATATATATATATATATATATATATATATATATATATACATACACACACACACGTATATAAACATATATTTTGGAAAAACAAAAGTATGAAATAATTTAAGTAGTTTGAAATAGTTTAAAAAAGTTTTATTCGGTTAAAACAGCTTGAAATCATTTGGATGTTAACACACAATTTCCTTGTGTTTTACTTGTATCCCCCCCCCCCTCCCGCCCTAAAAACATTGAAAAATGGTAAAAACGTAAGGGTATGAACTCACATCGAATGTGTGTGCTCGGTTGAGTCGCGAAGTGCTAACGATGATCCTCGGATTAGAATACGTGAAAGTAGTTGTATCCTAATAATATTTATAAACGATATCGCATTTAAATTAATAAGATATTAATTTAAATAATGGATAATAACTTAAAGTGTTAGACAAAACTTAATTATGTAAGAAATACTTACAAAAAGCCTTAGGAATTAATTGAAGGTATTCTAGGCGTTTTCGGTGTGCTTGGGTGTTTTCGGTGTTCTTGAGTGAAAGCTTGAAGATTTGAAGATTGTTCTTGGTGTTCTTCATGAAAACAAGATCTTGGCAAAATCCGTATGAAGATATGTTGTTTACAGATGAGTTTTGAGAGCAAAATGGGAAGGATTTCAGTGTCAAAAGTGAGAAATGAGGAGTGTTTGCGATTGAATATATATATATATATATATAATATATATATATATATATATATATATATATATAGGAAAGTGCTTACAGCCTTAATAAGCCTTGGCCTTGTGTTTTCGGTCTCATAAGGGGTGATTTCGGCCATATAAGACCGAAAACCTTATGTTCCTTGATTCTACAACCGAAAACTACTTTTGATTAGAGTCCTTGGCCGAAAACTCAATGTTCTTGGATTCTTTGGACCGAAAACTCCTTGTTTCTTGAATTCTTGGCCGAAAACTCCAATGTGGGGTGTTATTCTTTGGTTTAAACTTTAATTATTTGGCTTATGTTGACTTATATTATCTTAAATCAACCTAGGTTTCAAACTACACTTTGTTATTAGCTTATAAACATGTCCTTAAGGTAATAGAGGATACAGTGCAACAAGGATTGCAATGTGGTTTCACTTGTACTAGGTTAGGGTTTAGACTTTGTTGGGTCTAAAATTTCCCAGTTGTGACAGTACCCCTAAGGTTACATAGGGCGTACACGAGCCTCACATTGACTGGAAAACGGGGTCATTGACCCGGCGTACAAAACTTACGTGGGGAGTACTGGATTTTTACCAAATTAAACTCAAATAAGTGCTTAATGACTTAAGCACTTAACCCCAAATTCCAGATCCATGGACTAAATGAAACTCGGAACCATAAAGTCTTCAACTTTAAGACTTTGGACATCCAAAAAGCTCTTAATACATGGTCTTAATCCATTAAGACCTTTCTACAACATGCATGAGACACTTTTAACCATTAAGACCTCATTTTTATCACTTAGGACCCTTCCTAGTGTCTAAAAGGATAGCTTATCACGTCCAAAACACAACATGCACAATATTGGGACTTTTTGGGACATAAAGGTGCCATAAAGCTAATAAGGCAAGATCTACATCATACAAGCATAAGGGTTGGAGCTTTTTACCTCCTGGAGCTTCTAGAGAACAAGATAACTTTAGATCTTCAAGCTTGTCTTCCTTTTCCAACTACTCAAAACACACACTTTTAGCTCACACACTCAAGAAATGGGTTAGGGTTTGGGGAAAACGACTCAAAGTTATGGTGGCTGAGATGGTGAAGGGTTAAGGGCTCATAAGAACGTTTGTATAGCACCTAAACCCTAAATATTATGGTTTTCATCTGACGTGAGTACGTCCAACGTACTAGGGTGCACCTAGTACGCTTAGCGTATTCTTCTTTATCCCAAAAGTTGCAACTTTAGCCCTTAGGCTTCTCATAGCTTCACTCTTCCATCCCCAGGGGCTACAAATGACAAAATAATAATAAAAGAGGATTTGAAAATACCTTGAAACTTCTAGGATGTTACAGATGAGCATACAATTGTTGGATGTCATTATAAGTAGGTTTGTGCAGATATCGTGGACCATATAATATAGTGACATACTTGCAAAATTTGTGAAGGCTAGTTCATGCAACACATCCGGACATCCTAAGGTTCTCCTATAGTGCATCGGAGCAAGTGGCATATTTGACGAAGTGCAGCGGAGCCTTTTTGTATAGGGGTAAAAGCAATTGTACCTCTAGCATCTCGACGCTGTTGAAAAAATGGACATGTTGTCGTGACGTCATTGACTATACACAAAAACAGATATTTATGCATACGAAACCGATGACGAAAATAATATCCTATAAAGTTTGTGTTATCCAAAAAGTAATCTTGCATGAGTGGATCATTAGCCGCTTCACGAAATCTTTGTATGTATCTTCTCTTCCTCCGTCGTGCATTCTCAACATTTTCTTCTTGTAATCGTTCGATCATTTGCTCCGCCTCTTGAATAACCTTTATAGTCGTTTCAAGCAACACATTAAATATGTCTGATGAAGATGACGAAGAAAACATTTTGAGAGAGTATATTTGAGTTGTAAGTAGATGTTATAAGTTAAAATGGGTTGAAGTTGTAGTCTACATAGAAGGTTTTAAAAATAAAATTAAACTAAATGGAAATAGCCGTTGAGAGCTACCCCGTCCCTCTTTCCATTGGTCATCAATACTCGGCAAATATGAACCTTGATGCTGAGCCAAGCTTGAGGAGTCGACCCAGTTTGCGCCGAGGCTCCGAGCCCACACCCACCAGCCTTAGTATAAGTTCAAGATATTAAAAATGGTAAGGTAAAAATTCTACCATAACAATTATATTAATAATATTTTCTAAATTCATAAATTTATTTTTACAAAATAATATTTTATAAAGTGTTTATTAGTTTAAGTTGATTTTTATATGTTGTAATTTGGTTCCGTTGTATTTTGAATGACAAGTTTCATTATTTCGTTGGTATCAAACATGAAAATAGCTTAATTTATTTTCATCCATTTCTTTATTTGATATTCATAGACAAAACAAGACTTTTCATCTCAACATAATAATAGAGTTCAAAGTGGATATGAACTCTTTATGGGCAGTATAGATGTGTTTGTTGATGACATGAGAATTTTACTCGAATAAGCCGAACTTTATATCCTCCCGCCCTTCCAAACATTGGGGCGTGTGTGGTGGAGCATAGGCTGAACAGTGCGACGGCGACATGGATGCCACCGGCTCTGCCTCCAATTATTCTCAAGTTGAAACTCCATTGGTGGACGGCGTCGTTGACGGATTCGTTGACTTTAAAGGTCATCCCGTCGTCAGATCCAAATCCGGTGGCTGGAGATCCGCCTATTTTATTATCGGTAAACCTAAATTCTCATACAATCACCGAAATTCGTTATGGATCTTATTCAAGGATTAGAAGTTTTTGTGGTTCTACACAGGTGTTGAAGTGGCGGAGAGATTTGCATACTATGGAATTAGTTCAAACCTAATCACATATTTGACTGGTCCGTTGGGCCAATCGACGGCGACGGCGGCCGAAAATGTGAATGCCTGGTCTGGAACGGCGTCGCTCCTCCCCTTGTTCGGTGCTTTCGTTGCTGATGCGTTTTTGGGTAGATACCGGACGATTTTCATTGCTTCTCTCCTCTATACACTGGTTAATCATCTTTTATTGAACAAATTTCCTGTTAATTGTTGATTAACTTGCTCAGATCCAGTAAATTTATAGCAGGAAATCCATGAATTTGAATCATTTGTGGGATGATTTACAGGCACTAGGGTTACTCACTGTTTCAGCTTTGATTCCTTTTTCCGGCTGTGAAACTACCAACGGTTCGACTTCCACATGCTCTCCTCCTCAATTCCAAGTCGTTCTGTTCTTCGTTTCACTGTATCTTGTCGCATTTGCTCAAGGAGGACACAAGCCATGTGTTCAAGCTTTCGGAGCTGACCAGTTTGACTCCCAGAATCCAGAAGAACTCAAATTCAAAAGCTCCTTCTTCAACTGGTGGTACCTTGGATTGTGTGGAGGTCCACTTTTGGCGCTAGGTGTTCTTAACTACATTCAGGATAACTTTAGTTGGGGTCTTGGATTTGGGATTCCTTGCATTGTTATGGGTTTTGCACTGCTTATATTCTTGTCTGGAACCACAACATATCGGTTTGAAGAGAAAGTCGATGAAAAAAGTGCTTTTGTTAGAATCGGGCAAGTGTTTGTTAGAGCGTTTCACAATCGGAAAACTCCATCTTCATCAATATCCATGGAAGAAGAAGCTTATGGAACTGGAACCTTGCCTCATCAAGGTTCTCAGCAGTTCAGATTTCTAAACAAAGCCTTAGTTTCACCCGATGGATCAAAGGAAGAAGGGAAGATCTGTAGCCTGAATGAAGTGAACGAAGCGAAAGCAGTTCTCAGACTAATTCCGATATGGTCCAGCTTGTTAGCATTCGCAGTTGTTTTCGCCCAATTTTCCACATTATTCACCAAACAAGGGTTCACCATGGACAGATCAATCGGATCAAGCTTAGAAGTTCCAGCCGCCACACTCCAAAGTTTCATCAGCATCACCGTCGTCATCCTTATCCCAATCTACGATCGCATCTTAGTCCCTCTCGCCAGATCCATCACCAGAAAACCCTCCGGCATCACAATGCTTCAAAGAATCGGAACCGGAATCTTCATATCGATACTTTCAATGATCGTTTCAGCAGTTGTCGAGATCAAACGATTGAAAACCGCAGAGGAATACGGATTATTAGATAACCCTAGCGCCACCGTTCCGATGAAAATCTGGTGGTTGTTACCTCAATATTTGTTGACCGGAGCTGCTGACGTGTTCACAATGGTGGGCCTACAAGAGTTCTTCTACGATCAAGTGCCGATGGAGTTGAGGAGCATCGGTTTAGCGCTTTACCTGAGTATATTCGGTGTCGGTAGCTTTTTAAGCAGTTTTCTGATCTCGGTTGTTGAGAAAACCACCGGCGGAGATGGTGGAGACGGTTGGATTTCCGATAACTTGAATCGAGGTCACCTTGATTACTTCTACTGGCTTCTAGCGGGTATCAGTTGTGTCGCATTTTTAATCTACTTGTATTTTGCAAAATCTTACATATATAATCGACAAACAACCTTTTGAAGATCACCTATAGCAACAGGTGGCATTTATACACAATGTGACACATATGAAACAACGTATACTTGTAGTAGTTATTATTTTAGTATTAATATTCTTGTAATTCAGTAATGCAGTTTTGTTTTTGTTTGATTGTTTTTTTTCATTGAACCAGAATGTATTACATAATTGTTACACAAGTAAAGTAACCATTGATTTACAAGTGAAGCATTAGTCACAACTTTGGTTCTCGTTTATGGTACTTATCTCGAATCTTCTCTTATTGCTCATCCAAAAAGTGTCAAAAATCTATGTCTACACACATTTCATTCAAGAAAGGGCCTGAGTGCTTAACATTAATTATTAATCTTCTTCATGTTCATGATCAAAATATCATGGAGTGCCGTCTTTTGTGCATCATTATCATTATCTTGTTCGGGCCTTCTTCTTCTTATTACTATTATTATTATTATTATTATTATTATTATTATTATTATTATTATTATTGAAAAACAAACACACCTTTTGATTTTACTCATAATTCTACATCTTACTCCATAACAAGACTGAATCCTACCCGGCTACCCCGATTTTGAATACCCAAATATATGAATTCCCTATAAGTCTATAACAATGACTATTACATAATGGCTTGTTTGGAAAAAAAAATGATAAACACTACGAATCCTAGCATTTGCAACTTCATGAAGAAACTATCAAAGTCATCGAAATGTATATTTATTATCATCGTCCTCACCTCCATCTATTAATGATGTTCTACATTTATCCTTGATAATTGTCAACCATCAAGATTAGGGTTTTAGAAAACTGGCATTGTACAAAATTGATCATGAACGTAACATAGTCGATTTCATCTCTTCAAAATCCTATTTATTCGACTAAAAACCAACATTCGATTTCCTCTCTTCAATATCTAAACATGGTTGTGTACATCATTGTCTATTTGCAATTCCAAGGTATCTTCGCCAAGTACCCCGTATGATATAATGATGGTATTAATCAGAGTGTAATATTTCAAAATTCAAGACCAAAAATTTTATTTTTAAATAAGTTGTTATAAAGACCAATAGTATAAAAACGTTCATAATATCATCCCATGTTAAAACCAGTATATTAGTAATCAAAACATGTCATCGTAAAACAATATCAGAGTATAATCCCAAAGATCTCGTGTGCAGAAAACATAGTGTGATGCGCTGCGATCGCCGACTCCTCTCCTTTGAAAACAAAGTACCTGAAACCAAAACTGAAACCGTAAGCATGAAGCTTGGTGAGTTTCCTCATCATACCACATACTATACAAATAACATACTATCAGGCATATCTGGGTGTCTGACCTATACATTTGGTCTCTTTCAACCGGTAACCGCCTAACATATATGGGTGTTGGCTTGCCCCATCGATCTTTTTCAACTGGTAACTGGTAGCATATCTAAGTGATGGCCTGCCCATTCGGTCTCTTTCAACCAGTAACTGTCTAGCATATCTAGGTGTTGGTATGCCCCTTCGGTCTCTTTCAACCAGTAACTACCTAGCATATCTAAGTGTTGGCCTACCCTTTCGGTCTCTTTCAACCGGTAACTGGGGACTATTTCACCTCTACCACTACCATATCCTAGCATACACATATAAATCACATATTGCCTAGCATATCTGGGTGTTGGTGCCTACCCCTTCGGTCATTTTGACCAATACCGGGGACTATTTCATCCCCTACTTCTGCCATATAACATGCTAACTCATAAACGCATAGGTCATATTCTTCCTAGCTTAACCGGGTGCTGGCATACACCTTCGAACCTATCGACCGGTACTGGGGTCCATCCTACCCCTCTTACCACTATCACATAATATCCTAGCATACTAGCACATAAAGCATAACATATAGTGACATACCAGATAATTATCACAAAGACAATCATCTCTACTATAACTCTTACTAGTAGGCCGACATTGGTGCCTTCGACCCACTTCTACTGAAAGGTAACTCACCTCATACTGCTGAACTTCACTACAAGAATCCTTAGCTGTTCTCCTGGCCACTCTTCGAACTATCAATTACTAAAATATCACCCAATTAGCAATTAGGTTTAAACCATGATCCATAACCCATACTTGGGGTAAAATGTCCATTTTACCCCTGGCCCATAAGATACTTATCTAGAACCTAAGTCCAAAACTCCAAAATCCATAAGAACCCACTAAGGGCCTAATTTTCCAAATTGGGCCCAAGCCCTTACATAGGACAACCTTCTAGAATCCATTCCGTACTTCATAACCTTTCACGAGTCAACCTTTGTCAAGTCCACGTTAAAGTCAACATTCTGGTTGACTCAACTCGTCGAGTTGGTCCATCAACTTGTCGAGTTCCATGAATCATGAACTCTGAATCGTGATCCAACTTGTCGAGTTCTTCCACAACTCGACGAATTCCTCTTCTACGACAGAATCAGGACTTTTCGTTTGAACTCGTCGAGTCCTCAACTCTGCAAAACTCAAAGCCCTAGCCAACTCACTGAGTCATCTCCTAGACCAGGATCCAACTCGTTGAGTCGTATAAACAATTCGCCGAGTCCCCTTTGTCTTAATCCATTAAGTCACTTTCTGTTGAGTCCAAAACTTCCAAACCATAGATCTGGTCCCCTAGAATTGATATATCACGTAAAGTTACCAACTTTATGTCCATGCATGGTGTCAAGAAGCTAAAAACACCAAAACTAAGCTCCAAAAGGAATCTAAGGTATGGAGAAGGACCAAGACTCAATAAAGTTAGCAACTTTGAGTCTCATAAGGCCATGGACGTCCAGATCTGAAGTAATAACCCCAAAACATGCTTGCATCCATGAATGGTTCCACAACAAGTTACTAAAAGTCCTAAACTCCTCCATGGAGAGATCTAGTGTAACATCCCAATTTTCAAGATCAAAAATTACATTTTTGATATAACAATTTAGAAAATCGTTTATAAGAAAAATATCGTCAAGGCATAACATTTCATCAAAACCACAATCACATGTCTCAAATCATATCAAGAAAACAATATAACATCAAAGTATAATCCCAAGAATGTCATAGTGTGGAAATCTTGTGTGTGTGATGCACAACTACCGTGTCGGCTCCTTCCTCTTCGCTGAAGAGATACCTGAAACTAGGGATGTTATTCGGGTCAGAACCGAACTGAACTGACCCAAACCCGAATAAACCGAAAACCAAATATGGGTAATTGTATGAACCGAAAACCAAACCAAATAAGCAATACGGGTTCGATTTGGTTCGGATATTATTCGGTTCGGTTCGGTTCCGACCCGAATAACCCAAATAACATGTACAAGATGATTAAGGAGTCGAATAACCCAAATAACATTTACAAATAGCATTTACAATGTGATTATAAATATTGTATTTTGTATGAATTTTGTAGCTTATAATAAACATGAATAACACAGATAACACGGATTAACTATTCTTGATATATAAAATGTAAAATCCAACCACCACAATATTAAGATATAGTTGTTAAGTAACATATTAAACACTAAACATTAAACATTCTAAACACCCAAAAATCTATCTATAAGTATATAAGTTAAACTTTAAAAATGTCACACCCCGAAAATCAAAGGCGGAAACATTTCCGGGGTGGACTACCACGTTGTGTATCAAATCCAATGTACATAGTAATCACAGTAAACAAACATTACATTACATATATATGAAAGTTTACATTTGTTTCAAAAGTAAAGTTATACAAGATATACATATGCATCATATTAACAAAAGTTGAGACGAGTCTTCCACGCACTCCGTCTTCATCAAAAGAGATCATCGGGTACCTGTCTAACTTGGACCTGAGAATACAAGCGGTTTGAAAATCAGCATAAAGCTGGTGAGTTCATAAGCGGTTTTGTTTTATGAAAATGTATCCGTTTCCTTTAGTTTCCGAAAAGATTTGTTATCCAAGAAAATCCCATATTTTCTTATGTGAAGTTGGTTTAGTTATCATTTGTTACCAATTCGATTATGTGTTGTATTTTACCCCAGGAAAATCCCATATTTTCCTAATTGTAAGATCAGTTGTATATCACAAAGTATAGTTTAACACACAAAACTATATAATGAAAATCTTGGGATCACTATCCCGAAAGAGATATAAGATAGTTTGACACATTTGAAAGTACAGATTTAAGATCATGGGACTATCATCCCGGACTAAACACGAGATAAGTTGATGTATATATGGAAATATAGATTGAAACCATGGGATCACTATCCCGAATAAGATACAGATTTGGAAAACCATGGGATCACTATCCCGTATAAGATATAGATACAAAACCATGGGATCACTATCCCGTATAAGATATAGATACAAAACCATGGGATCATTATCCCGTATAAGATATAGTTAAAGACCATGGGGAAAGACATCCCGTACAAGTTACAGGTATAAAACCATGGGATCACTATCCCGAACTAGATACAAAATAGTTTGATAATACCATGGGATCACTATCCCGAAAGAGATATAAAAACAAAACCATGGGATCACTATCCCGAAAGAGATATAGATTTAAAAACCCAAACTATGAATAAACTAATATTAATACATGTTGTGAGTCGGGTAACCATGCTAATACGACAACGTGACCTCCTTGACGTTTGTCAGACGTCGAAACGATATCCAGAAATTTGTCACCCCAGGCGTGCTCGCCTAACTGTAGCTAGCAGTTAAGGTGTGGGATTGTCAGTCCCGAATAGATCTATTCACAAATTCCGTGCTCTCCCTCTAGGAGACTCTGGTTACACTTCCGGGGAGGATTTACTGATCATCCATAAAGGGTAGTGACTATCTCACAAACTAGTACTGAACTATTCACAGGTTTCTCATACGATATCGATATACAGAAGATTATGAAACATAATACAGTAAATATAGATACATACATGAAATTATCTGACAATACATTCAAATGATACGGAGATAAACTGAACCAGACATAGTTTATCTAATAACTTTATATAGATATCAACATATGATAGAAAGAACAGTAAAGACCCCCAAATTATTCCCATAACAATTTGATTATTTTGATTGTTTCCTTAACTAAAATTCTTTTAGTTGTAATTGATAAGTCATTCCTTATGCTCAGCATAATACATAAGGAGTAAAAGAATTTATAAGTTTGTCAGGTATTGTTTGAAACATATCAATGTTATGACTTTAAAACAATTACAGTTTGCTTGTATTCCCCCCCCCCCCCCCCTGAAAACATTGAAAATAGTGAAAAAGTCGTAGGGGTATGAACTCACCGGACGAGATATGAGACGGTTTGGATGCTAAGAGTTGATCCGGAACTTGTAAACACACGAGGTTCCTAATTATGATGTAAAGATACACATTTGTATCTAATTAGGACTTAGATTGATTGTTGGATAGGGACGATTGTTTCTAGTCATGAAAACACTCCGATACGAGTGTTTGGAGGGACCCGGGTGGCATTTAGGGACATGTAATGATGCGAGGGACTTAGGAAATGAGTTGGGACTTCAAAGGAACACCCCTATTAGGGAGTTTATGGCCACAAGACCCATTCCCCATGAGTTTACGGCCGTAAACTCATGGTGGGGTCAAATATGGGCAAAAATGACTTCAAACACTTAGGGGAATTTTTCTAGGTTTGGTTCAAAGTTTTGGAATGGATTTTTAATATCAAAATGACACATTTATGGGAGTTTAAGGCCTAGCATAGGCTCCTGGCCGTAAACTCCTTAATTCTCATGAAAATGGTGTTAAATGGTGCTAGAACAAATCACATGTGATTGGTAAAATTGTTCCAAGGCCTTATATGCATTTGTTTGAGGATTTGAAAGGATTTTTGGAGTTTACGGCCAATGAGACCCCTCTCATGGCCGTAAACTCTCTTAAGAGCAATTCCATGTGTTTTAATGCCAAAAACTTGTTTGTATGGACTTCTAAAATTCATTCCAAGGCTTTAGGGGTGGTTTAAGGACATTTTGACATGTGTTTATGAGTTTACGGCCAAAGGCTATGTGCTTAGGCCGTAAACTCCTAAATGTGATGAATTTGATGTGTTTAAGGTCTCCAAACCATTTTTATATGATTCTAGGATTTACCACAAGGACATTGGTTGAGTTTCAGGGCATTTGGACATGTTTAAAGACACTTAATCCCCCATTTAGAGGAGTTTACGGCCCAAGCACATGCCTTGGTTGTAAACTCTTGTTTGTCTCCCAAAAATGATGTTTGAAGTGTCCAAATGCTAAAATCATTAATCTATAATTCATATCTAAGCCATATAAGTGATTTGGAAGGGTTTAAGGGCATGAAAACCCTAGTTATATGAGTTTACGACCCAAGAATGATCCTTGGTCGTAAACTCCTTCAAACCTCATAAAATTCATGTTTTAAATGTTTAAAGTCCATATCTTGAAGCCATTTAGCCATATCTAAGTCCCAAACTTGTCAAGGAGGGGTTTAAGGGCTTAAAAACCCACTTAATATGAGTTTACGGCCAATGAATGCTCCATGGCCGTAAACTCATGAATATGGTCATAAATCATGTATTGAACTTGAATTTGAAGGCTAAGGAGGTTACAATACAAGCTAAGGAATGTACCTTAGAGATTTGAAGCCTTAAATTTGAGTTTTGGACCCTTAAACTTGGATTTAGGAGAGAGGTTAGAGAGAGAGTAGAGAGAGAAGGAAAAAGCTTCAAATGGATGCTAGAACACGTTTATATAGGTCTTAGAACTTGTACGCGGTGGAACTCTACCCGATACCGCCGTTAAACGCGGCTTTTGGTCGCACCCGATTAAGTTACCGTCACCCGGCGGGGACATTTTTAAAAAACTTATGAAATAATTATATTCGGGCTAATTACGTGAGTTCCTGAGTGATTTAGACACTCATTAAATTAAAATAAACATATAAGTTTATATAATTAACTCCAAAGAGAAAATGGAACGAATTTGATAACGGCGACTTTTCGGGTAGAACGGGTTTTGGCGACGAAAAATTTCGGGTTGTTACATTATCCCCCCGTTAGAGGGAATTTCGTCCCGAAATTCAAAGAATAAGAAATAGATCATGAGTTTGAAACGAGACTCGAATGGATTCGTTACTTCGGATCTTCACTTTCTCAAGTGGAATCGGGTCTCTACTAGGCGTTTTAGTGAATTCACTAGGGTTTCGTTGGGTAGAAGCTTCTAAGGATTCGAGACATGATGTACTGGATAGATGTTAACAAGATCTACTAGCATCCGAACCCTGAAGATTGTAGAATCAATCTCTACGAAGACCTCGAAAAGTCTGAGGTGGAACTATACTTTAGACGTTCGAATGAAATTCCCGGAAACTCTTCGGGACAGACATTTAGTAGAAAGAGCTACTAACTTCTCGTTTCTCAATGATCACAGAAACGAGGAATGTGTGGTAATTCGTATCAGGAAAACTCTTGAGTTTCAAAGCATGACACAATACAAAAGTTTGATGCCGAAGATCATGAGAGTTAGGTCGAGGAAAAAGATATAGACAGGCGACCCTCTCGAAATCAGGATAACAACATGAATGAGACTCAATCATTCCATGTTAAATGTAGCATCAAAGTATTCTCGTGAAAAGTTTCCCATTCAACCGAATGGAACAGAATAGTCCTCTGGACCGAGGATTCAATATATAGATACGAAGTTAGGGTTCTCAATCTCATTGGTTAGTCGTCTCGATGATACATATTTCGATCACATACGAAGGATTGATAGATAACAGGTTTCCCTCTAAACACTGGAATCGAAAAGAGTTGCAGGTATAAGAGTTATCAAAGAGAAGTATACCTGCAGCGACAGAGGGATCAGTGGTGGTAGCTGCTTTGGGACAATTCCTTTTGAAGTGCCCTGTTTCACCACAATTGTAGCAGGCTGGACTAATTCCTGCTCCCGATGATTGGTTCGTTGATTTGGCTGGTTTTCTGCAGGTTCGAGACAGATGGCCCTTCTTGCCACATTTTTCGCAGATCCTTTCGCGACATGGACCAGGAATGCGGTGATGGTAGTTGCACTTACCACACCACGGAAGACTGCCAGTGTATCCACTGGTGGGGGTTTGGGCTGTGGATCCAACAGGTGAGACAGCAATAGGGGCAGTAGCAGCATGGACCGCTACCGTTTGCTGTTTCTTGGAAGACCCTTTCGTACTCGGGGCCTTTCGCTTGTTCCGAGATTTCTTTTTGCTTTCACCTCCACTTGTGTCTGACTCAGGAGTGGTAGCTTCCTCATTGGAGTTGTCTTCGTGATCGATCAAGATTTTCGCAAGACATTTAGCGCTGTCGTACGTGTCTGGCTTTGCAGCCAAGACATTCCGTTTAGTTGGCTGGGTCAATCCCCAGATGAATCTCTCGATCTTTTTACTCTCCGGGGTAACCATTCCCGGACAGAGTAATGCCAAGTCATCGAATCTTGAAGTATAAGCAGCTATGTTGGAACCCTTCATCTTAAGGTTCCAGAGTTCGTGTTCTAGTTTCTGAATTTCTCCCCGAGGGCAATACTCTGCGAGAAGAAGCTCCTTCATAGCTTCCCAACCCATAGCATTTGCTACAGGTAGAGTTAAGGATTTGACTCGGCCGTTCCACCAAGTTAGGGCTTTATCAAGGAAGGTGCAGGCGGCAAACTTGACTTTGTCAGACTCCGAACAGGCACATATTTCGAAGATTGACTTGATTTTCTCGAACCATCGAGTCAGGGAAATGACACCTCCAATGCCATCAAAGGTTGTAGGCTTCGCGTTCATGAAGTCTTTGTAGGAACCCCCTCTTCGGTGTTCCTGGCTGTCTTCTGGATTTTGGGGTTGAGGACCACCTCCGGAGCCACCGGAATTCATTTGTGACATGGCTGCCACCATTGCAGCAGTCAGAACTGTTTGAAGTGATGCGAGATCAAATTGAGGAGAAGGTGGTGGCGGAGGAGGATTGTCGTTGTTCTTCGAGCTGGGTCTCTTTCTTGGAGGCATCTTGATCTAAAAAGATCAGGAAAGAGAGGATTATAAGTCCTCTGAATTGAATCAAGAGATATGGAACAGGGGATATCTCATCAAGATAGATATAGCACGATACTAAACGACAAAGCAAGAAAGAGTTATCAAGACAGAACATTATATCGCTAGCGGAATGATCAAGTAACTTCGCGTATATGAGGATTTTCTACG